>NW_020799112.1:3185935-3349979 GCF_003259725.1 Athene cunicularia | reverse complement strand
GCCTTCGGCGAGAGGCGCGGAAAATAAATCTTGCTGAGCCACGCCGCCGTTTTTATGTTTTAATTTTGCTTCATGGAACCTTCACCGTTAAGAGAACATCACGAGGTTTAAACAAGCGTTATTAAAGTCTCATCGAAACGTTAAAAATGCATGTGGTTTAAAAAATCCCTATTACGTGACTTATCCCAAATCGCCAAAAAATTATAAGTGAAATTCCCTCAGAGCCAAATCTGACAAATTCTTTAGACATTTGATTAACTGGAAAGACATCTTAGGACTTTTTTTTTTTTTCTCTCCGAGCCGTGTGTTGCTTATGGTAATTCAAACACACCAACATTTGTAACGCAGAAGTCACACTACAGACAGAATAAGTTATTTTATTACAAGATATATAGAACATATTTTTCTCTATTTGCAATCTTATTTCAGCAGTTCTGCAGTGCAAGTACCACCACATCACAGGGTAGAAAATACCCAAGTCATGACGTTAGGATATGTGAATGAAATAAACTCAAATTATCAAAATTACAAAACAGAACTTGAAAGTATCTACAGTACTTATGATATAAATAGTGCAAATTATATATCTACAGCATAAGTATTTAGAGTATAAAAAACTTTTCGGAATAGCTTTTTAAAGAAGGTAGTCAGCAGGAACTGGTCAGCATGACAACATGAAGGATTTTAAAACCGCATACAACACTTATTTTTTCAAGAAGAACTGTCGAGCTTCTTCCCAGGACTGGCGGGGGAATCTGTTGGACAGCTCAAGATAATCTTGAGAATTGAAAAATTTTTCTGTTGAAGATAGAACATAAAATTAGCAAGTTATTCCCTCTTCAGATAAGATGGCAATAAAACAAGAATAATGAACGCGCACAGCCAATTTGATATACTTCAAGTCATTACTCCCCACACCCTCAAAAACTTCTCAAATCACGGGGTGACACTTCTGTGGAGCTACAGACATCAAGGTTTGGCTTTAAAAATGGGGGCAGAGGGCTCTGATGAGCAACGGCTTAGATTTCTAAGCTTTTGGATCAGGCTCTCTGCTTTACGCATCGGAACGTTACACGTCTTTACATATTTTATGTTCTTGGACCCACCAGGGACCAATTCAGCCTCATTTGAGTTTGGGCAGCCTCAGCGGCGCTCGCTCTGCTTAGCAGCTTCTTTTTCCACAAAGGGCTGTGGAGGAGTTTTGCTCCCTGATTCCCCCAAAGCTCACAGCATGATTACAAACGCAGCTTTTACTCCTACAAGTACTGCTGGTGACGTGAACAGGACTACAGATGCGTGCGCAGGTTTGCAGGGCCCGACCCTGCGAGCAGCTTGCTGCAGCCCAGCACCCAACAGCCAACTGCGTGCTTTCAAGTTTTATTCCGAGCAACGTTATTGTTCCCATTTGTTTTTTGGGGACACCATCCTTCACATTCAAGTGATACAATGGACAAAAATAATCCTGCTTACACTATTATTAAGTCAGCTTTTTTTCCAACTGGAGAATGTTTAGAAATCACACTCACATGTCACCACATAGTCATCTTTGTTTAAAAGTTCATCCAGTTTGAATAGTGGAAATAAAAAGCAGTTTTCCACTTGGATTTTAGATGTTTCTCAAGCAGATTCTTATGCAAACACAATCCTGGAAAGTTTGTGCTGCAGACACTGCACGAGACCACACTAACGAGGTATAAAGCTGACACTAAATGTCTCCATAAAGTTATGTTAATTTTATATTTTAGAATTTATTTTTAAATACAAAGCAGATGATTTAGACCTAGACCTGCTCATCTTCTGCCAAATGTTCGGCAAAATGGCGGTGGATTTCTGCTTGCTATTAGGGAGAAATGACTGTCCGAGCAACGTAGTTCAAGCAAAATATGGGCGACTCAATACCAGATTCCCATCAACACACTTGAATTTCAGACGTATTTAACAAGTAATAGCCATCATAGCTGGGAATCTTTCAGATGTTTAGCATAAAGAGATAAACTACATTTTACACAATATTTACAACAACTGAGGGGGGAAAAAAAATCACAAGTCTTCTGCAAACTAACAAACTTTATAGGATAATTACAGGACAGTATTTTACTAATTTTTGCACACACACACACCACCCCCCCCCCCCCCTGGCTGTATGGCTTCTGCAACCTAAAACTTTTGAAGGTAGCCTTTGTGACAGCTAATTAAATGTGTGTATGTACAGTATCACATTTTAAGACAATGATACCACATAGCATTTAATAAAGATTAACAGTCTGAACTCCTGATACGACGAGCAGCAGACTGGAAGATACATACGTATGTTTAAGTCAGAATGTAAGCCAAACAAACTGTAAAATCATGTTGCAATTTACTACATTTCTTTCATTGTGATGCTGATTCAAAAAAATTTAAATCACAGTAAAATAAGAGTATCTACGCATTTTGTTATGCAGTTGCTACTCCTTTACATTTCACTGGAGACGTACCCCTTTGCTGAGATAACTGATTATCCATTTGGCCTGAACTCTGTGCAAAATCCTACAGGGGAAGAAAAAAACAACAAAACAAAACGGCATCAGGTTTTCAGATCTTACATCTGAGGACTAAAACCAATGTTTTTAATTCTTCACAGTCACTCAAAAATACTAATACTTTATGAAATCTGTAAATTAACAAACTCCGGCTTGTTTGCTACATATCATAACAGATTACTGCCAGCATTTAAATTCTGTAATACAGAGTGGATTTTTATACATTTATACTTTTTTGAAAAAAATACACTTTTAATACACAACAGAAAAACCAAGATTTTAATACCTTCTTAGGAAATTGTTATCATGATTTTTAATTTAAGAGAACATTTACTCTTGCTGTGTTTCTTTAAAATAAACGGTGGTTTAGAGTTATGTTCCTGACTCCAAATACACTCCTCCACAATTCTTGTATCACCCCAATTTCACCAGCTGTGCTTCCCGGCGACCCGGGGGCCTGCGGTCCTGAGAGTAAGTGAAGTTCTTGCACAGAGGTGACAGAGGCTGCAGCCAGCTGGGGAACCAGCTGAGGTGCCGCCAGTCTGTGCCCGACGCGAGGTGCGATCCCTGCGGCTATCGGACAGGACGCTGCGTCCTGGGGAGCCAGCAAGGGTACGACTTTGCTCACAACAGCGCAGGACTAAGCAAGTCAGCTGCCCCTGTAGCGAGAGGGCTTTCAGCATCCTATCTTGTTCAAGTGTTCACGGAGCAGGGAGGGTATTCTTTGACCTAAGAGATACAATTTAGCATATCATGGACACTCCTACATGTTTTTTAATTGTTTCGGCACATCTAGAAACAGAAGTAACAAAAATAAAAAGATGATGCAAACTTCAGATGATGGAAATAAATCTGTTGGTAGGGAGGTATAACACGGGTCATTGTAAAATCCAGCAATCATTTTCCTTTGATTTACGCTGCACATATTTACACACTGTATTTAAGTGTTATATTCGTACACACCACCAAACTTTTACGTAAACAGGACTTCTTTTTGCATTCCCTGGCACAGGAAGAATCTCATTTTCTAGTCAGAGGGAAACATTTTACAGTCTTTCCCAAACCTTCCACTGAAGCAAATGAGAGATTTGCTTGACAAACAGCAGCGAGTTGAAATAAAAGTACAGAGGCAAGTCTCTTCTGTGTGTGCGGGTCTCTGAGCATTCCTTGGCTCCTTTCAGAATTGTTCTCTGTGTGTGTGCAACATCTAGGATTAGATTTTAAAATGGGTAAAATACCGAAGTACCAGTGAAGTCAGCAAAGACATAACACTTTACAGCTCACAAAGATCTTCCATATTTTAATGTAACACCTTTTTTTTAAAAGCCTTGCAAGAATAGTATGTGAACTTGGCATCTGAGACATACCTCTAATTGGAAATAAAATTAATAACGTTGACCCTTGTAAATATACTTACGGTTTGCTGTAGCTACTGGGGATTTAAATCCCCAATTAAAATTAAGAAATTAAGGTAAGTAACCTTAATTATTCATATAGGGAACACTCTTCTCCACTCTCATGTTTTCTGGCTGAAAGAAAACAAACTAAACTTGCTGCACTTATTCGTAATGCTTAAATTATTTTTTGCCACTGCAACTTCTATACTGAGATCTGTCGTTTCACTACAAGGAAGTCAATGTCAAAGATGAATTAAAGCTTTGTATTTAACCAGAAGTTCATTACTATATGGCAAATTCTTATAATACCAAGTTCCAAACTTTTTTTTTTTAAACTGCTATGCAATTATTTTATCATTAGATGGATAAAAAAATAGATGCACTCAGAAGTCTGATGTTATGCGAAGACTTTTAGTAAGTATTTAGTTCTTGTGCCTTCTTTCCCAAATCTGTGTAGCCTACCCTCAGACTAGCTGTAAGGCATTAGGAAAAAGAGTTTGACTAACATTTCTGTATCAACAACAGCAACTTTCAGGTGACTGATACAAAGTTACTGGACTCTTAAAAGTATATTATTTTTTAATAGTAGGGTGTTTATGAAAATGGCATTTATTCATTGGAAACAGTCAATAAAATGTATGGAAAACATGAGGCATACATAAAGCACAGCATATAAATTTAGACAAAGGGAAAAAAAATGCTGTAAATCCTTATTCAAAACAGTATTCGTAATGACCTCAGTGGCTTACTGTCAAAAATAAAGATTGCAAGATTAGACCAGTAACATATGTTCTGTGTACTTTCTGCATACAATATATACACTTCTGTTCAGTTCTCTCTGTAAATCTATTGTACACAGTATACAATTGTACATTTGTATGTAAACACATTAATATACCAATTTCAGATATGCTGTATATGCAGTAGTTTTTAAAAAATAAATATTTTAAGAATTGTCTTGTAACAGCAGGATCTGCATCAAAACTTCCCAGCACGTCCAATAACTTTAATGAAAACAGGATTCTGCGTGTGACAGCAAGAACCTGAACTACTCGGTAACCTTTCAGCGTTGTAAAATGCCTCAAGTACAGGCATAATCTGTGGTTTGAAAAGAGCTGCAGAGAATCTTGAAGTACTTCAATGCTGTTTACTTGTTTTACTTAAGTGAAATGACTTCCATATACACAGTAAAGACGAGAAAAACTGTTGCAGTTACCCTGCACACCGCTGTCATGTTACTGCAATAGCTACCTGAATGAATGTGGCGAGTAAAACACAACTCATCTCCTGCTCCAGGATGATCTTGTTCTGAGGGTTATTGTAACAAGCAGCTATTAGCGAAGGGAAGAGCACTTTGATTAAACGAGGGTCACTGAAATACTGGAAAGGCAACTGGCATAGTTTTTGTAGCACCGTGGGGTGACGGCCAGATTGTACAATGATCTGAAAACACAAACATAAGAAAATTAAAACACGTGATCTATCTGTTCTTCTCTTCCTGTTAACCACCAAGGGTGTTGAAGTCATGCTAAAAAAATGAGCATGGCTGAGGAGTAAACACTAAAAATAAAGCTTATAACATTTAGTCCAAGTCATTTCCGTTTTAGTGTACAAGTATTATTGTTACTGTAGATGAATACAAAGAATGTAAGGCTGTGAAACTTCTTTCTTCTGTATCACCCAGAACCACAGTAAGTAAATGAGAAGGGGATTAATCTGCAGATTACAATAAAATAGAAAATCTAATACCTTCATTCAAAAGACAAAGAATTATAGCGAAGGGACTATTTTAAGTTAGGGCTACGAAACAAAAACCTTCAACCCCTGCCATTTAAACACAGTAAGCATGTCTTCAGGGAAAAAAAAAAAAAGAGAGAGATCACCAGGACTGTAAAAACCCTCCTGAAGCTCGATCATCCTTTACTAGAGTGCTCTCTGGCAATTAAGAGAGGACTCTGTTTCATGGTAGATGTCTGCCACGCATTCTCAGGCACCAAAAAGAAAAGGTGATTGTAAGCTGCACAGCAAGGAGTTTCAGTAAGTAGAGACGCAGAAAGATCCTCCCATCTGTATTTCTTATCTCAGTTTCTATCAGTGCCATTGACTCTAAAAGGAGAATTGTTTAGATAAATGGGACTGTTGTCATGAAGCAGGCTAAGTTTACAACTGTGTACATCTGAAGAAATAAGGCAATGCTATTACTGGTCTCCTGCAAAGGAATCTTTCCAACTTATTTGATATTCTTATAAAGTCTTTGTGATAAACTAAAAAATGCCAAAATAGGATCTGTTCCAAGTAACCTTGATTAGACAATTACAATATGAAAGAGCTGTTTGACCCAAAGTTGGCTTTTCGGCATAGGAGGAAGCTCCTATAAGGTTAGAACACTGTAAAACTTAGGGTCATGACTGTAAATTGTACTTGGAAAAACACAATTTTACAGGTACACACCCAGACAAGACTGCATTCAAATTAAAACCAGAAGGACAGAAAGAAGCAGTTGAGACCACAGGAACATAAATTACAGGGATTTACAAGTTTTCAAAGCACTTTTAACAATACCTTCAGAGCACACTCTCAGTTGATAATGCAGTTTAGTTTAAAAACAAGATCAACAAAGTAACAATTTGTATTTTTTTCAGTTCGCCAGCCAAAAAGACATTGAAACCCCCTCAAAATACTGGTAGAAACGTCTTAATTCCCTTAAAGAGAGAAGGTATTTTTAAAAGACAGCCAAATACGTGACACTGTTTTGAGGAAAATATCACTGAAGCATTTGGATGATTCTAAACTTCACTATCATCTACCACCCTGTAAGCAAGACGGTGCCTTTGAGTTTGTGATTAGTTTGAATTTTAAATTAACTGGAGTGCTTATTATATAAATCTATGTTTTTCTGTGGTAAATTCTACAATCAGAAAAGTACTTAAAATCAGTCATGACTCTACTACAATCACTACAATTGGTATTTCTGATCCAGGACAGAACAAGAGCCCTCAGATTTCTTTTTAATGGCAACTGTACACTTGATGAACATGCAGAGGAAAATAAGTTTTTGTGACTTTTAATTTTTCATTTCATCCTTTGCTTCCTTTACCTCTTCTAAAAATGCCATGGATAATTAATGAACTCTTGACAAACTAACAGTGCAGATACCCAAATAGCTTCCATGGAATTATTATTTCATAGTCTTTTTCTTTTCAACATTTTTACTGCTATGATGTTATCAACATTAAAGGTAGGAAGATAATATACTATTGTTTTAATCTTGTATTTATCACATGTGGAATCAATTTAATGATTTCAGCTCATTCTACTAACGCAGCTACTAAACCTGATACACTGTGTTATGTAGTCTGAAAAGTAAGAGTCACGCCTTACTGGAAAAAAACCCAAACAAATAAACCTTCTATCAGAGCACATATTCCTTGTTTCACTGTCAACTGGTGGAGAAAGTGAAGTCCAGCACTTGACTTAGCAGATGAGCAAAGAAGAAAAATTAAAACCTTGCCCATGACTTCTTTATGATGGAAAAAGACTTCTCATTACTTTTTTTTTTTTTTTTTTTTTTTTTTTCACTCGGCTTAATGATCCCAGGCAGTTTTGCAGGCCTGCAATACTCATCTTACAAAATGCTCTAATATGAGATACAAACTTCTTACTGAAATCCAGTGCAGAAAACTTGCTTTTCCTCCTGTCACATACTGCAATCCAAACACATTTACCTAGAATTACCTTTTCTTGTTGTTCTCTCTCTAGCCCGAAATTCAGATATGCCTGTCAAATGTAACAAGATCCTAATTAAATCACCACATTTCTGTACAGCCAAGTATTCAAGCACCTGCTTGACTTCAGATATGTGCCTAGGTTCCATTAATATTTGCTTGTGGTTTTCTTTCTTTGAATGGAGACCTATCAAATTAGTGTAAAATACATTTTTTTTTTTTTTTTTAAATCCAGATCAGGTAACTCAGATGAATGTTTTCTATATTTCATTAAAAATTTTTTTGCTTACTCTCAGAATTTATAGATATTCCTACAACTTTATTGGTTTTGCCTCTGCTTAGCTTAAATAAATTCCAAATAAGATGCACCTGCTTAGCTTAGCCTATTTGTGGCCCAACACACATTAGAATAAACCTCTGAAGACCCAAACTACACACAGGTAAGAGATGCAGCAAATGCATTTCTCAAGTGCTATTTCATGATGAATTCATGAAGATTTGCTCTGTGCTACCACCCAAACTCAAGACCCTGATACATTTCAGAGGTGGAGCCCCTGCTACAGAGCATGGTGATGTGATTCAGGCTTAGCACACCAGAAAGCACTGGCCAGTGGCACTGTCTGCTCTCAACATAAAAGCCTGCTGAAAATGAGAGGCTACAGCATCTTCAATCCTTTACTGTGCTGAACTGAAGCAACAGCTACACCACCTAAGCTGATGGTTAGCAAGGCTGCACAACATATGCCACTGATATCCAACTTAGTTTACTTTTAACCTTTGCTAAAAGTCACCTTTAAGAATACAATTTTCCCTGGCTTGGTCTCTGAAATTCCAGCTTTCCCATACCACAAACACTGCATTTACTGAATCCACACTAGCTGACTGTCCAGCACAATGACTAATGCGATGACCTGTGGGAACTTTTTACTGAGCGACACTTTTCAAGGTTGCCTATCAGTTATCTTCTGTCACTCCCACCAGTTTATAGCCTTCTGCAGGTCCTGCTAATTTGCTTAATCTCCAATAGCCAGAGGGTCAGGCACTCTCTTCTGCCCTACCAAGCAATCCATGCTCCCGTGTGACTCTTTGGAAAGTGCACTCTGCACTCGCAAGCGCAATAACCATCCTGATCCACTGCATCAGTATTTCTGAAGTTTATCACTTAGGAAAGCATGATTCATCATTTCTAAAGTCTCTAGATGGAATCAATTTTTTCCTGAAGTCTACTTGGGCCAATATTCACTATATAGTATACTGCTTGTCCATTTGCTGCAATTCTTCTAGCTCTGAAAGTCTGAAGCAGTATAAAAGTCAGTCTTTCAAAACAGACTATAATGACAAAAGCCAGCAATATGCCACACAGCACTTGAGCAATAAAAAAGGACAATCAATCAGAAAAATTAAAGGCTCCTTGTGGTATGGAACAATAATAAAGTTGTGAGGGGAACTCATCATTTTCCTGGGAGATAAGGCTTTCCCTGTCACTTAGGTAGGATGTCTGGCTACAGAACTGAGGTGATTGCTAGGAGGATATTCCATCCTGGATTCCACAGTTCTTCCTTGTATTCCTACCAGGACTGCTCCAGCAGCCTTCCTCTCCTGCCACTGCTTCCTGGCACCCTGCAAAGAGGATCTTCCTGGGACTGAAGGCCTTTGCTAGGGAACTAATAAACCATATGGACCCAAATAACTTGAGTACGATTTTACTCTGAGTAGCAAAGGGAATATTGCTGCTCATTTTATTTTTCCGTGAAGTAAGAAGGGCCCCAAAAAAACTTTCTGATGATCCTGCAGGAACACAAAAATGCAACTCCTTTCTTTGCTTGCAAGGGCAGGGAGATAACTGCTGGCATACACAGGGGCAATCTTCACATGAGAACTAGGCAAGGGAGAGATGTTTTGGTGAACACCTCCTGATTCTCTTTACATACTGTATATACATATGTTTGTCTTTCACTTAGTCTTTCTCTATATTCCTTTTATCATGAATGAAAAAAAAAATTACTTTAAAATGCATATGTATGAATTTTTGTCAAAGCAGGGTAATAAAATCTTTGTAACTAATAGGAGCCAGACCTGTTGAGTGATACAACAATGCTACAGAATATATCAGCAGTTACATGTCAAAACAGAACTAAAATCTTACCAAGTCAGTGATTAATTTTACAAGAAAATTAAAGTAAGAATCCCCTAGTCTTTGAAACTATATCTTCCTAATCAGGTAACCGAGTTTATAAGCATCTTGTAAGTAACAAATAGGATTTTCACTGAGAAAATTAAAATGTCAGCCAGAGAGTTGAAGAGTATATCTGTATGTAAAATACTCAAAAAATATTATCCAAATTGAACTCATAATTTATATATTCATATCATTCATATATTCCTATGTCCTAACTAGACATGTCATGTAGATGCATGCTACTAATTTTTCAAGAACTAGTAGTTCAATTAAATTGCCTTGAGAAGATTTACTTTTTTTTTAAACTATGGAGTAGCATTTTTTCTGACAATCTAAACTTCTGTTTCCAAGTTGTAATTGCACACATTTTACATATGTAAAGCATTTTAAAAAAGAAACTAAGTGAATTTAAAACTTTGCCTGCAACCTTCCAGAGATTTAAAGAAGATTATGATCACAGATTATTTTTCAATGGTTCTGTGCATGTATGTTAAATATTGTCAGATATTTTATTACAAGTAACAAAAAAAAAAAGGTTCAGTCTCAGACCAAGAACTTTTCCACTCCTTGTGTACTATGGTGATTACTGCAGAGTGGAAGTGCTGATTTGTAGAGCAGTATTTAGTCTGCTTCTACTGATGGATTTAGGTTTGGTTTTCTTGTTTTACTTGGACATTTGCAGCTCTGGGAAGGCATCATTCATGTCAGTTATTTCTGTCCATACATACAATAAAAACACTGGAATTATCTTTCAAAGAGGCTAATTAATTTTCTGGTTAGGAAGAAAAGTCCAGCAGCAAACTTTTTGTCTATGCAAAGGCAAAATAAAGAACTGAGAAGTGACTGTTCAATTGATTTAGAAAGCCAGGTTCTCAATGAACTAAACTGTGCTAGACCAGAGAACTGAAATATTATAAATCAATTATTACCATTTACTGAAGATTATCAATACATTTAGAAAGCAACAAGACATTCATAATGTGTCTAAATGACAATAATATTTACCATTCTATTCAATTATTTCTTCAAAGGTTGCTTCCCCCTGAGTTATAATTAAAAAAATCTCATCACAGCATTCTAGGTTAGAAATGAGTTGGTTTAAGCCTGGCAAGAAGCTGTTCTCCTCCAAAGAGTTAGATGGTGGTCAGGTTATCAAGTCCAAGCCTAAGCCCACACAGGGTATGTTTTTACTTGGTGAAAGCATCTTCCCTAGCTATCAAAGGAAGTTGCTAAGCAAGACAGTGCATTTGCAACCAGATATTTGCCACATCCATTCTGGCATGGCAAACAACGCTGCCAACAATCTTCCATTGTTCCAGGGTCCTTTAAGTCCAGGGCTGGGGAGACACAGGCAGTGCTGGCTCTTGGAGACCTATGGGGTATACATGAGAGCTCTCAGCCCCAGGCTAACTCAGGAACAGGAACGCAGGCTTCCTTCAATTATTATTTCATTTTTGGGAGACTTGCTGAAGACTTTTCACAAACATAACTGGAAGACATGTTAACTTCACCATATTGTTTGCTTATTATTTTTCTATTCCTTTTGCTATATCTTAACATTATGTCACGGTTTATGCTGTTAAAATACGCAACATAAAAATGCTGAAACTTTGGAAGCAAATGCATTGCTGGCATCAATGGCACTGCTAGGGCACAGCCACCATAAATGAGACCTGCAGGGGCAGAGGGGTGTCCAGCTAAGAAGGTAGAGACAATGTCCAGCAACTCTCAGCTGCCATCTGAGCATCAGGAACTGCACATATGCTGCCAGGTCTCCCCAGCAGCAGAGGAATGCTTGAGTGGCATCACTGCAGCAAGAAAATAATGTGACTTATGGGTGCTTTCTGTAGCTTATCAGCTTCTTTCATCCACAGAATAAAGTAAAAAATGTTTCTTGATGCTTTAAGACAACAGAGAAAAGAGGAAGATTGTCAAGGAGAGAACTGAAATCTGTAGCCACAAAAAACTCTAATGTCAACATTTGAACAAAACCTTACAAGTCATTTAAGTGCACCACTCTCACATGACAACTCTGTATGACAATGCTGTGTTCTTATCACTCTACAGTCAGGCTGGCGTTTTTTAGTAATTTTGGCCAAGTATTAGAACTTGCAGGTCTTTTATCAAATGAAAAGTGAGACAAAATTATACTAACATGAAGTAGATAAAGGAAAACTGAGCTGAATCATCGTTTTGCAAAGTTTAAAACCTTCTGAAGCAAAACCTCAGCTTTTGGAGAGAAAAAACTCCCAATGAAATTGTGTATTCCAAAGGTACTTAGAAACAAATACAGTCATTATCACTGTGAGCTGAATTGACTTTCTAGAAAAACATCCTTCTCAATAGAATTTCCTTTTGTTTTTATGAAACTATGCATTAAAATGTGCTCTTCTACTTGACTGTGCTCTTCTTCTATAATGTATTTCATGTTCAGATGCAATTTTCTTAGAACTCAGACTAAAAAGCTAATGGTTCTCTAAGGGGCACTCCTTGCCTTTTCCACTATCTCGTATGACCTGCGGTTCCCAACTTGAACATGACCATTATTAACATTTGGATCTTAAAATTGCACTGTTGGTATGGGAACTCTTAATGTTTCTTTTCTATTTATTTATAATTTATATAAATGTCAATTCTAATTTGTACAAACAACTAATAACTTTATTGAACAGGAACTGTGCATCTAATCTCTGTAACTACAGTATTCCATCAAACAGTTAAATCCTTTTGTCTGATGTCAGGTTATTTATAACTTTGTAAAAGAAGTAAGTCTTTATACTAGTAGTCCAGAGGTTCTCTTCAAAGTTAGATGTGCATTATTTCTTTGCTTCTATATAAACAGATCTCATACTGCTAGTATTTAATCAGCAGAATATGTCACCACTTAGGCTCTTCTGTTTTAAGGTCAAGCTCTTTTCTTTCCATTTTGCAAACTCCACTATTGGCAAGGGTCTGAGCAAAGAATGTTCTAAATTCTTCCTAACATTTATCAGGAATCAGAGTGCCATTTACACGGAAAAACAATGTTCCAGACTGCTACATTCAAATTTCAAAATAAGAATTTTGTCTATTTGAAAAATTCCATTGTTTATTTTCTTAACATCCTATGTAAGCTTTCAGAGAGAAGATAACAAAGTTCAAAAATAACATTAGTCTTCCTATAAACCACATTATGAGCATTGTCCTTTTAGAGCTAGCCTTATGGTTTAAGCACACAGATTCATTGGTGCTCTGTATATACGTAGCAAAGAAAAAAAATATCTAAGCAGTTTTTGTGTAATCATCTTAAGCCATCTGAGCATTTAGGATAGGACAGTGGCAAATACAAGCACAGTGATGCAGTAAAGATGTATAAATGTTTATCGAAAGTGACGCTAGTAGGAAAACTAGATAAGAAGTTCTTTATACAAAACTCTTGAAAAAATGTCACCCAAATGACAACTAATAAGCTACCTTAGTTAGAAGATAACAAATTAAGTGTATATAGATTAATCAATCAATAAACAATATTAAACAGATATTGTAAAAGATAAGGTCCATTACAGTGTGATGAAAGAAGAATGGAAACAATTCTAATACGCACTGAGGCTATCTGTGAATTTAACACATGCCCAGGCTACAGGATAAAACAGTAATCTAATGCCTGAACTAGAAAAGGGATTAAGGAAAAGCCTAACTTTAAAAATTATAGCAATTTAGCATTTAACATATTAACATAAAAATAAATGTTTAAACATGTGAGGTTGCTCTCATGCTTGATGTTAATCACATATTTAAGTCCCTTGTTAAACTGAAGGGTATCACTGCTTTCTAGAAAATGGTAAGCTTCATAGTTTCCAAAATAATGGAACACAAGATTTGTATGTTTAATTGTTGATCAAGTAATTTTTAATAAAAATTAATTAAATTAATAAATTAACAAATTATTATTATTTATTTTAATAACCCAGGGTATTATTATACATTAAACATACTGAGAAATACATATATTCTGTAAATTCAAATAAAAACCCCATCATGCCATGTCCCAAATCCTTAGGTATTGTTCTGAACACTGAAATTATTAGAATTAGCCCTTGTAGCCCTGCACTATTTTTGAAGAATCATCTTCACACCTAGATAACATCTCCAACTTTGATGATGTACCACTTGTAAATTTAAGCTGCAGCTTTGGGTGTGATTCTCTACTCATTTATACAGATGAAACCCAACTGATATGAATGAAGACTTCTTGGTTTAAAGGCTGGAGAAAAAACAGGACCTTAGTCAAGAGAAGTTCAGACAGATTACTGGCAGAGGTTTCTGCCATCATCCTTGAGAACATAGCTAGTTGGGGTCAAAATCCCCAGAAGGTGTGAGTAATTAAAATACTGGCATCTAAAAACCAAAATATTTTTGTGTCTCTCGGGAGTATTTTCTCTCTTCAAAAGCAAACATTTTCTGTCACTCTCCAAAACACTACCCACAAGCAGGCTATATAGTCTCAGAATTTTTATTACTAGTACATTTTGTCTTCTGGCTTCCACAATAAATGTAAAGGGTTTGTGAAAATATCTGATCATTAACTAAAGAGACTGTGAAACACTGAGCCATTGGACATGTTACAGAGCTGGCTGAGGAAAAGCTTCAAACAGAGAGCAAGAAAATGTACTTTTTCTGCCATGAAAAATGTGCTACAATTTATCCATTACTAATGGGAGAGGAAGATGAGCAAGATTTTCCATACTACTCACTTTGCAAGATTTAATGCATTTCGTCTTTATGTTTCAGTATCGCTTCAATCAAGTGTCACTTGAGCTAAACATGATGAAATGGGTTTGGGAGACTTCTTCGGGCCTCTTGCAAGCTCCCACCCTTAGAGCAGCATCCAAGTGCTCGAAACAACTGTCAACTGCCCAAGCCCAAAGCTGTGAAAGCAGAGCAGGCTGGCGTCCTCTCTGCATGGGGCCAGCGATGTTGGGGACAGTCACTGTGGGTCTGCAGAGACTTGGAAAACTTATAGTTTATGGGAGAAGTACAGGGAGTTCCCTCACACATGAGGCGAGACAGACAATAGCTCACAAGGCCTGATTAAATATTTGCAGGCTTTAGACTTTGTTTTAAATTTCTGTGTGAAATTTAGTTCTCATGAAACAGAGAGCGACAAGCTGGGTGGGAAGGATGCAGAGGGAAGGCAGGCGTTGTGCAAGCTTCGGCCTCCATCTCCACCAACGGATCTCCCATGGCCAAAGCCACTTCCAGGCCCAGGTTTTAGCTGAGAAGAAACTGCTTATTAAGCGGGATTAAGTCAAACTCTGTGGTGTTTTTTTGATGTGGACAAAGGTCCACTGGGGATTAAGCTGTGACTACCAATCTCTTTTTATTCCTGACCCAGGAATAAGATTAGAATGTTGCGCTCTGGAGGCGGCATTAGCCGATTGCTCTCCCTCTTCATCTCTAAACCTTAGTTATGGACTATATTTTAAGGTTGTTGAGAACTGGGAGCTGAGTTTATTTTTTTTCTGTTTACAGTTCAAGAATAAGACAACAAGATAAATCCAAGTGCATTCATTTCTTTCATTACACTCTTTCTTCCCCTCCTACAGGAATCAGCCAGTCGTCATGAACTGAAACTAAAGACACTTGATTTCATGCTCTTTGCTCATATTAAGTTACTTCCCCCACACCCTCTCAAAAAAAACCCCCACCTTATAAGATGCGATGCGTGAAATATGCAGTCCCATATGCTTCTGCTGTATTTTATTTGCTTGGTCATTCTTAAATAAAAAAAGTTCATCAGTAAGCTCAAATATCAACAAAGGTGTCTGACAAATTAGCTGAGAGGCATCCCCACTTTTCACCGACTGTCTAGATAGGAATGCAATCGTTTTTGAAGACATTGGTTCACTTAAGGGAATTTATGTGGTCTGAGTATGTAAGGCTGATAGAGAAAAAGCATACATTATAGATCTAATTTACTCCATTTTAACTTGGTCAGTTTAATCCTTGGGGGATTTTTCGTTCACAAGCTGAAGTGCTCCTAAATCGTAGTCAAGACTACAACTTCACATGAATCACTCACTTGCTGAAATCAGCTATTCCGAAAAATTTACCAGGCATATTTTTCGTTCAAACCTATAAAGCTTTAAAAGGCTGTGGGTTGGGTTTTTCTTTGAAAGGTTTAAGGAACTAAACCCACAATCTCAACATGAAATCCATACTCATAAAAATCTGTCCTCTGAAAAGGAACTAACAAAATCAGAATTAAGTGATTTCAGATACTATTTACTTACAAATATGGACATTAACTATACAGTAACTACCAATTGCTGAATCTTTACTCTTGTGTTCTATTTTCAAAAGCACCACCTACTAGATCAAAAAAGATCATTCCAGTCACTCCATAGCCCCGAAAGCAACATAAATAATGAAGGTTTAATGACAGCCTCTAGTAAACAACCCATATGGAAACTCTACATAACATTTTTATAACCATACTTCCAAGTTTTCCTGTCAAGTTCTGATTTTCACAATTTTTCCATTTTAGAAGTATTTTTCTTTCTTCACGCTAACACTGGAGGAAAACTGGCAACATACTGAAACTCGGTACGCACTAACACTGTCAAAAGCACAAAATAACTTCCCTACAGAAGGTAATTTTTAATCTAAGTGTCCCTTACAACCTAGCAGTACTTGTAACCACAGTTAGGATGTATGTCACAGACATATATATGTATGTGATATACGCATACTGTGGGATAAAGTATACTGCTATTTTATGACAGAATTAAGACTTGCCACATGAAAAAAATGCCAAAAATTAGAAAAATACAACTATAAGACAATCATTTAACAAAAAAGGGAAAAGACAATCTCAGGATGAAGCCTTTCTTAGGGACTATCTACCATGCTTTCTTTGTGCTGGGAATGAGTCATAAATTTCATGATCCTTTCAGAACTGTGCCTACCACACAATATTTTAATTTCTTTGAACATTATATTTATACCTGTGATACTGCTGTGTGTCATTTTATATTTTTAAGACAGGAGGAATTCCTCTCTCAAAATAATTCTGTAGTCTTACTGCTTCTTATTCCTTTAACAGGAGCTAGACGGTATGCCTGAAACGTATTTTGTGATACATTTTCCACATCTATACAGCAAGGATAAATTTCTAATAAGTGAATGATACTATTAAATCTAATTCCATGTGCTTCTATTTTCAACATATGAATTATTAGACATTAACATTTCAGTTATTTATAAGTTTACAGTAAGAGTAATGTTCTGTTCTTATGGACACAAGTGTCTAGGGATAAAAGGTTTGGAGTGACAGAGAAATAAGTGAGTTAGACTTATGCAACTGGAAGACAAACTTTGGGGGATGAAATCCTTTCTTCAAGGATACATAGTTAGTATATCCAAATTTTTCCAATTGCATTGTTTATTCTAACAGAAGTTTTTACTTCTATCTACAAACCATAATTTTATAATTAAGTTTTTCAAAGCTCTTTCACAGACATTTGATTTTGCAATCTAGTAATAATATGTTTTGGTTCAACAATTTAGAAGTATCCAGTTCCGTATTCTACAAATCCCGAAAGTGAGATTCTTCTAGAGCACTCTACACACAGTGTGTGTCAAAGACTAAAAGAACAAAAGCTATTTTTATTTAAATAAATGCATAGCAATACAAATGAACAATGCAACTTCTTTTGGAGCCTGTTAGGCAAGATTCCGAGTCTGAGGATCTGATTTGAGATGACTTTTCATATGAAAAATATTCACTAACTGCAATGAATATGGAAAGACTTTTATTCCCAATACAGCAATGTGAAAGAAGCCAAATCATCTGTCATTCATGTTAATTTAATTACGGGACCACATTCAATTATCCAATATAATATGCAAATGAAGTGAGTTGACAGAACATGCTAATTCTATTCATTATAATAATTAAATCAAACAATGAAAGGGAATAAAAATGTAATGAAATAGAAGGGTATTTTTAATTAACAAGAACATTTTAATTAGAAACTGTAATTCTATAGTCTGATATGGTTGGCTTACTGAAAGATTGGACATAATTTTTATTACACAGTTTAGTTTTACATGCCTATCCTTAAGTATCATGGGACCTGTTTTTGTATGTTAGTAGATTAAATGGTGGCCAAAAAAAGAGAATCAGTTTTCTTGATCATACTTCATGCAAAGCAGATGCCTAATAAAGCCGAATTCCACTGCGGCATGATTACAGAATTCCGTCTCGTGATACGTAGGCTGTCTAACTCTGTAGTAAACAAAAGTTCACGTGCCGATACAAAACTGAGCGAGCAGTTTAGGCTTGACTAATGATGCTGAAGCATTTAAAATATTAAAGAAACACTCCTTGCTTTTTGAAATTTTCAGTTTCATAACTGATTTATTTATTCAGTGACAGCAGCTGCCCTGAAAAACTTTTATGAATGTTAAAGCAAAGTAAGAAAAAAGGAAGGGAATATTACTAATATATTGTAAGTGGGCAGAGTCAGCAAGATCACAGTCTTTTTAAAATAAAGGGAGCAGGCACTATCAAAACACTTAGGAATGCATTCCTTAAAAATCCATTGTCTTCGTTGCTCCTCGATAGAATCATTTGGGCCTGGACCAAAAGCCAGCCGTGGAGAAAACGCTAACTGGGACCCCAGCCACTGTCTCTGCGTGTGTGCAGGACCCACCATGAGGCCCCCACCCCCCCTTATTTAGAGCTCCTGGAAACAGCAGTGAAATATGAGTCTCAAAGCTATACGAGAGAAAAGAACTTTCCTTTTTAATTTGCCACTCAACTAAATATAAAGACTTTTACAGATAGTGTAATAAAACCAGACAAACCTATATTACATTAAATGATTGGCATATGATGCTCTTGGAAGATTTTCTTCTATGAATGTGAAATATTTAGGAAATTGTCCTTTTATTATTTTGACTGCATAGTGGTAATAATTCACTTACTTAAATCACAGTACTACCACAGAAGGTCAATGTTGAGGTTGACAGGCTGTAAAATTTCCTTTTTAGAAATCTTTTTTTTTTTTTTTTTTTTTTTTTTTTTAAATAATTAATGCCTTCTTTTCTTTATTCCAGTAGCCATTTTGGATATTTATCTGTTGGTGTGGGTAGACAAAGGAACCACAGAAGGCACACCGAAAACTCCAAACAACTACTTGTTCTTTTTTTTGAGAGAGAGTTAAAACATACAGAGGTTTGTAATAAGGGATACAAATTTAGAGAGGAAGAGACTTATTTAAACTACAAACATTTCAAAACAAATGTACATTCAACTGCAAGAATAATGTGAATCTGTTTTGAAATACGTCAGCTATTGACTCCTTTAAAGTTTGTTGAAATACTAAATAAAAAGAGCTATCAGGCTGTATGGAAATTTGTTTTCATAGCTCAAGTCTGGTGTATCTATTTTTATTACAATGTTCTTTCCTTCCAGGAGTTCAAGCCTACTATTTGAAAGCTTTCACTGTGAGACCAATTTTTTATTTTTAGTAGGACTCTGCAGTGGATCAACAATGAAAGAAAAAATTGGAAACTCGTAACGTAATAAAAAATTAAATCGTAACTGAGTGAATAGAAAGCACTTCCCTTTTCACAAAAGGCATCGTTTCTTTACTGGGAGTCACAACACTAACAGCAGCTGAAAATAATGACTGTAAGCAATTTGTACTGCTTTGCCTAGTAGTAAAAGCAAAAATGCTTCCTTTTACTAAAAAAATCTTCCCCATGTTTTGGAAGTACCCCAGTGAGGAATGCTTCAGTTTTTCAAAATGTTTTTTTAAATAAAAAAACCCCAAACCAAAACGCCATTTCCCCAGTTAAAAACTTACTAATCAGGAATATCAGAAATTACATAAAAAGTTAAGCACGTCTTGACATCTCTTGAGATAGTACCACCGAAGCAAATGACCACAAAAGACTGCTTTTAGTGTATGAAAAGTACTAACACACCATTAGTTAGTAAACGTTGTTTAACCAAAGACCTAAACTTGACTCTCAGAGCTGCAGAAGCTACCTTTGAGTCTTGAAAACTGACTCAGTCGGGATAGACTAGTGATGGCACATGACCTCAACCCCAAGTGCACATGCTGAAGACTCCAAGACACTAAAAATCACCCGCTGGGAAGCATGCCTGCAGACAAATGCATTTTGCACATACTTAAGTCTCCTGCCTGCCTGCCGGCAGCCACCATAGCCAGCTGCTGCCATGGCAGGGTGCCTGCTTGCCATGGCTGGACCTTCACCCCAGGGCACGAGCAGTAAACAGCGACAGGCACTACAGACTACTCTAACTGACATCGCTGGTAGGAAATCCCTCTTCTGTGCTATTCCTGGCACGTTCATAGTTGCAAGTCCTCCATGCAATGAATCACATCTGTTTATACTTGTGTGCCAGAAAAGACATTTTTAAACGGCAGAGAAAAGACAACATTGTTTGCTGGCACTTCTGGATGCCAGCACAACTCGTTGTGTAGTAGTGGGAATCAGAAAATGGCAGCAATTTTCAAAACAACCATACTAAAAAGCATTGCCCACAGTCAGCTCCAGATCCTGAGTGGAATTTGGTTGCAGAGGGTAGGAAGGCTGCAGGATCCTCCCTACAGCTGTGGCCAAAGCCACAGAAACATTACTATATTATTATCTAATACATCTGACAGCACTGTCAGCTTTAAGATAATGTAATGTTTCAATTATAGCCAACAACTGTAAGAATGTTATCAGACAGCTCTTCTCTAAACCTTTGCTGACAAACTGTAACACTCTTTCCTTCTTCTTCTTGTCAGCTTAACTGAAAGCACCAAGCTCCTCATCCTGAACTCCCACCCCAAAAGCTGAATAAAAACAGGAACCAGGTGTTACAGATGTGGAGAGAGAACAAAATGAGTAACTTCACAAAATACAGCATTCAGCTGAATCATACTAAAGATGTAGGCACCATAATGCAAGTTTTTATGGATCCGGAGTCAGGTTCATATACTCAGAAATAAAAAGCCAGTGTCAAATTCTGCCCTGCCCAATACACCCTCACATGCTACACATACACTGAGGAAACTGGAGACTTTTAAGACTAAAATATTGGAAATATTTTTGAATTTTAGTGGCTGGGTTATTTTCTAAGCTAGTATGACAAGTCACAGAGCCCACTGACAAAAGCAAACAAAAATCAAGAAAGCTAAAGGTGAATTTCCACTGTTTGTCTAACAGTATTTGGTTTACTACAAAGAAGATTGAAGGAAAATAAAGGCTTAAACTTAAATGAGCGCTTTAGCTACCAGGAGGATGGCTACATTGGCATCTGAGGACATGTCTTCGTGGCAGACTAGCTTAGTTGGCTTTAAAAGGGTTTAACTTGTGTACCACAGCCATCTGATCAAGTTGACATGAAGTTAACTGGGAATTAAAAATATCAGTTTCTAAGTATATCTTGGCAGTGGGTAAGGCTAGTTAAAATCAGTGCAGTGTCAGCATCATTGCCTGCATAAGAACACCGGGTTTTCTTATGGCCACATAAAATTAATGTTTTTGTGTTAAGATGTAACTTCAGCTTCTCTTTTGCAAATACATATATTTCTGCTCACAGGAATCCAAAGTGCTTCAAAAAACAATGTTGAGGGGATTAGTTTTCTTGAGGGATCCATGACTAAATGTGCCCTTGATAACTTCTGATCCCATTTTCCATTTGCCTTACCTGATTATCTGTGTTGTTTACAGTAAAATAGCCCACACAAATAATGACTTCATGTAGCAATCCTTCACAGGTATGCTGGGAACAGTACCAGAGCAGAGAGCTGATAATATGCCGGAATGCAAGGGACAGTCCTTCAGCACCCACAATAGACTGAAAAAAAGGCCAAGAACAGAAATTACAGTCTAGCAGTGTTAAAGAACTTGTGTGAATTACATATACATCAATTACACTCTTTTATTCTTTTTGCAAAATATAGACTATATTCTTTGCTGAGATGGCTCTGGAGGAAGGACAGAATCAGCTCTCTTCTTTAGTAACTTATTTACATCTGGAATATAACATCAAAAGTCAAAAATAAGAATAAATACAAATTTTAAAGGGACATAGGAAAAACTGGATTCTGCCTAGTTGACATTCAGTGTAGCATTAGGCTTATCATTTCATTTGACACACATTACATGTTCTAGGAAAACTTAATGTTAATAATATTTCTTAGTAATAAGCAAAAGAAACCAAACTGTCTTCATTTCTGCAAAAGAGCAAATGGCATTTCTCATTAATAACTTGTGCTCTGAATGGAATACAAAGATTAATAACAAATAATGACTTTTCAAACATTAAAAAAAGTTAGAAACATCCAAAAGGAGAGAACACTCAGCTGCAAAGCTTCTTGGGATGCTTCTTAAAAGTAGGCAAATTGCTGTAACGTGGAGATTCAGAATTAGATTTTATCTGCGCAGCCTACAGCCTCTATTTAATAAACATGTCAAACAGACAGAACGACACAAGGTCAAAGGGGAAAACTAAAGCACAAGGAATGAGCATGACAGTCTACTAACTCTAATGAAACAGCATTGCAGGCCTGTGAGAAAATCTCTTTCATTTGAGAGTTTTCTTGATTTTATACCTTGTAGCCTGTTTTAAGTACATATACATAAATCCCAGTCTGTAGTATAGTTTAGTTTTAGCATACTCCAAATCGACCCAGAAAAAGTAGATCCCTTGACAATTAAACCAGACTCAGCTGTGGATACTTTCTATCTTGAACCTCAAGCGTTCTGGTAAGCTAGCATATTTTCAAAATGTAACACACAATACAGCCACCATTTATCGCTTTACATGATGTAAGTGCCATGTTCTTAGGTCCACCCTTATTTAATTAGTGCTGTCCATGCAAGCTGTGACCTAGCACTCTGGGCTTAACCTTCCCTGATAACAAAAGGTCAAAGGGCACCTGAGTTTGTGTATAAAAGTTAAACTAATTTTTCAAGGAAACTATGCTTCCTTTTCAGCCAGAATTAATATCAGCTCAGGATCCTGCGTTGTTTCTCACTACCATCTTTCAATTGTTTAGACTGTCAAATTAAATGAAATATATACCCACGACCCATCTGTGCTAATACAAACTCTAGAATACCAGACCTCTTCTGTTAATCAAAAACCCCTATTCTATAGTCCTACTATTATGTGATAAAACTATTCCTTAGAGATAATAATCAGACAGTACATAAACTACGCTTTTTCCCTCTGCCGTCTGCTAGCCTGTTATAGTCCACAAGATCAGAATGGACAGCAAACTGCCTCAGGTGTATGTTGATTTTTTTAACATTATAGAAACAAATCTCATTAATACACTGAAAGGGATAGCTGCTGAGACTACACAAGTGTGTCTGTCCATCACAAACAACATTACGCCTACAATTCAATAAGACAGCTAAGTGGATACTTCCTGAGCGGAGCCCTGCATCAATGAACTGAACGAAATAATTCACACTGGCTAGTTTTCTACCACCCTTTATGCAAAAATTACTATCTTGCACTGTTTTATGTAGAACAAACTAATGCAGATCATGGGATTTGAGAATTAATGCTGATGGTTTGCTATAAATGCTCAAATATAATGGTAGTTGGTAGAGGGAAAAATACAGTGTAAGTAGAAGGTTGTATTTCAAAAATTACTAGTGGTTTCTTGAGATACTGGGGAACAGCCCTTCAGTCCGTGTGATTTGCTATAGCTCCCCTACAAGCTGTAACTCCCAATTCAAGTCTTACTCTCTGGTATATACCTGTAATATCTACAGCAACAAATAAACATCCAGTCTCAAACTGAGAGGTATCGAACAAGCTGTAGAAGAGAACTACTTTGATATGCCTTGATTTAAAGAAAGAAATGGGAGTTAATGGTGCTTGTAAGAGTTGTTTTACATGAAACACCAGTAAATACACTGTTTCTTTGCCCTGGAAAAAAGCCCTGACTGGACTGGATCCCGCAACTGCATCTGTACAGATAAATGTTGCTACAGGCAAATAGCTCGTTGCTGTTATTACGAGATACTTAAATGTACTAAAAATAAAAGTCAAGAAATACAAACTGGAGGAGACTCATACCTTAATACTGAATTCTTTACTCATGCAAAGTTCTTGCGGAGTTTAATGCATTTCAGATAGAGTGTATGGTACAACTTATATAAAAATTACGTATTAAATGAAACAGAATCCTATTCTGATTAATTGTTTAAGATTGATGCTGCTAATCGTGTTTTGCAAAGCAATGCTTTTTGACAGGTGTTTTATCTTAACAACCCAACAGCTTTGCCAATTTATCTGAGAAATAAACTAGTCTTTGTACAACAAAATGATTAATTTAGAAATCAGTTCACCAAAGAAGCTAAGAAAATACTTCCTTTCTTAAGACTCAAAAGGTGGTCTTTTTTGATTTTTTTTTTTGGTGAATAAAAAATATGAAAACTTAAATTTGCAATTTTTGGTCAATAAAATTTTACTTTGATAAAAAAATTGATACCAAGTAATTTTCATTTTCAGTTGTGCAATCTTAAAGTAAGCGGCCAGTGAAAGCACTGACAAATGTAAATTGTGGTTTTAATAGTTCTTTCACATTAGAAAAACTGTCATTTCATGCTTTTGATCAATATTATTTCTACATTTTTGGGGCTTATTAAACATAGAAAGCACTATGCTAAAAGTGATGGTTTTTGAATAGAAGAAGTAATGGACTGGATTCAGCATTTCACATATTTTAGATTTTCATTTTTTTGGTAAAATTCATTAGCCATAGCTATATGGTGGAAATAACAAGTTAACAACTTTATGCATGGAGAAAACCTAAACATTTAATCGTGAAATTTCCTTCAATAACTAAGATCTTAAAGACAAAACTTAGTCCAAAAGTATATGCAATTATTAACAGTTTCGCCCTAAGCAAAAGTTTTAAAACATCTGTTACCTGAAAGGCAGGAAGATCAAGAACAGCAAAACTATTGAAGAAACGTAAACTCTGAATGGCAACCTGGATCGTGTTCGCTGCATAGCTATCTTTAGGACTTGCTGTGTTTGGATCTGAAATTGTCCCATGGAAAAGAACACAGTACAGCATATGCAAGACTCCAACCAGATCCGTAGACTGAAGAACTGCTGTTAGTCCTGTGGGGTCCTGACGTGTATTGTCAAATATGTTCCAAGACCTGTCAAAGAAACATTAAGCCGTCTGAGGAGGAGACCAGCACTCAGTGAGAACACTTGCCCTGGATGCAGTACTTTTAATAAGCCAAATGTTAGAAAAAACAGTAAACCGTTAAAAGGGAAAAACCCGGTGTCTAACATGTCAAGAAACCACAACACTTCCAGAAAATACTTTCAAGAATCTGGGCACCGTCTCATGTTCTCTTTAGTTGCAGTGCAGCTGTGTCTTTAAATATCTTTCTCCACATACTCATACATTTTTTCCCAAAATGGGTTCACGATACCAGCGTGAGACCACGCAGAAATTTGACAGCTGAAGTCAGAAGCCTGGGGGCACATTAGGGGCTCCATGCAAGCTCTGTCTCAGGTCAGGAGCCTACACCCATCTTTCTTTCTTGCAATAGCAGCCAGAAGAGGTGGGAGAACTCCCTGGAGGCTCTCACTGCCCAGCTGCAGGCACTGAAACAAACTGCCTACCTAAGTAGCAGAGTAAGTTACTAGGACCAGATGATCTTAATCAAATAGTTCTGCAGGAATTAAAGAATACAGTGGTCGAGCAGTTAGCAAAACACACTACTTCTTATTTCAGTCAGATGTTAATTATGGGAGACTGTACGATAGCAAAGCACAAATAAGTATGAAATGCTCAAGACAAAGCAGCACACCTTGTGCAAATGGAAATTAGGTTTCTTTGTATCTTTTGGGTATGCACATAAAATAATGGAGAAGGTTTTTGGCTATCTAGGATATCAGGACAGGCAGGCAAATAACTCAGGATGGCCTTTCCTCACATCCAAACTTTCAAAAGCATTTAACATAATTCCTCCATGATTTGTACTGCTCATGTTTTTCCACATTATTACTAATCCAGAAGATGATACAGGACAGTCACTTCTAAGGAAGACAAAGATTGTCACTACTCTGGAGGTTAAATAATGTGCAGAAGGCAGGCAAATACGAAATGAAGCTCAAAAATACTTCACCAAGTTTTATATATTCGGAGTTCTAATTCAAACACATCATGTAAATCACCTGAACTTCACTATGGAAATACATTTAATCTATTATTATAAATCAAAAGAAACACTTTAATATTAAGACACAATAAACAGTAACACTGAAAATATGCTACATCAAAATCCACTCTTTATCTCATCTACTATGTTTCCATCTTAAAAAAAAAAAAAAAAAAAAAAAAAGTATTGGAATCAAGAATCACTTTCTAAAATGACCTGTAACTTAGAAGATCTCAGTTTAACACAGAAAAGACTGGACACTCAAAGGGCTGAGAATACTCCTGTTGACCAGAATCATTAAGGAGCTTTTCCCTGACTAGAATGGCTCTAAATAATCTTTTCAGTATCTGCATCAGAAGCACCCTGCACCACTGTTACACACATTGTGCTGCTCCAGTGAAGTTTCCAACACAGATCCTAGGTATGCTGACCAGTCCTGCTCTTTATGATACAGACACTGTCTTCTATGGAGCAACTAAACCACAAATTCAGCAGCTACCAAGTTCTGACAATAATCATCTTGTGCTCTCGTTTTCACTTTTTCTAGGGAAGCAAAACGAGTAGGTAATAAAGCACCACTTCACTCAAAACTCGTGTCTGTCAATGAGAATTTGTATTTGCAGCAGTACACCACTGCTGCCTTGGACCAAAGAGAGAGAAACAGGCAGAGTAAGGCAACAAACCTGCATTCTCCATGTGCTAAAGAAGGCCCTGATACAGGGCTAACTTAAAATACAGCTTAAATATTTTAAGAGAAGGCACAGTTACTTGAAACACCAACTTTGCAGTTATAACAGCAAACTTGAAAGTTAGTATCTATGCATTTTCTCATGGATACAATTTTTCTGTAAGGTAGCATGAGGGCACACTAAAAACATGAGCAACTGTTTGCTTTATAGAGCAAGGCTGATAATCAGGTCTGAGACCACAAGCTCCTGTTGTGCCCCCAAAGCAGGAATCGCTGAGCAGCTGGGTGGGGACAGAGTGTGCACAGCTACTGCGAGGAGCCTGACATGCTGCAGGTGAAGGAGGGAAGATTTAGAAGGCTTAGGAAGGTTATATTAGCACACAGGCTATGAAGTATGTCTGCAGAGCCTTTGAGGGGTCTTCTTACAGCCCAGGTGAATACGACAGGTCAGTACCTGGGTTGTACACAATGTATGCTACAAGCACTCACCTGCTTCCATCACAGTACACTCACATTTTTATGTTCAGAAAGCAGTTGACTCACTCCTGCTTTTTATCAGTTAGATCACGCCTGTAAGGAATGATCTTACCTGATACTAGCATTTATGGGTACCATTTCTTTCCAAATTATTTCTATTTACAGTCTGTGAATGTTTGATGCTACTGAAAAAGCTTTTCAGTACAGCATCTTCTGCTGCTACCTCAAGGATTAATGTCCTGGTCATATTTCAGTGATATCCATCCTGTACAAAAAACACATGAGACTGCATAATTACTTCACAAATCTTTGAAAGAAGCAATCAGATCTTTAGGTAAGACACAGTAAGAACAAAAGCAGCGTAGCTATGCCTATTTTCCAGCACCTGTGTTTACACAAATGACTGTCACCACCAGTCACCACTGGACCTCCACTATAACTCTGCAAGTTAGCAGTCAGCCATTCGTAGAGTGTCATCTGGAGACAAACATGTCTGAGTTTCTTGTACAGGTTCCAAACACAGCATGTTTGTTTAATAATGTGGTAGCCAACTGAACTCCTAACAATCCTTAAAGAAACTGTGCCACAAAACTAGCCATGACAGCACTTCAGAAGGCCACAGGCATAGGATTCTCTCAAAATATGTAATAACGTTCGAAAGATGAGCTGAAGTAAATTAAGGAGATGATTAAAATTATGATTTGATGCCACTTATCTGCTGAAAAAGAAAAACCACAAACATTCAGCTGGTGGTTTCTAACACTCATAATGACCCTAACATTTACTCTGTAAAGAACAAAAAAAGTGGAAAAAATACTAGAGCTCTAAGTGTGTTTTGGGTAGGGCTACGCTGCACAACAATTTATGGCATTACTTTCCTTTTCCTATGTCTGGAATCCGTGCTCAAAAGCTTCATTTTGAAGCTCTGTGGTCTTTAAGTGAGTGTGTTTGAATGGAGTCAGCAGAGACACTTCCTGAACCATCACCTGGCCTTGCCAGCTGTGCGTCTTTATGCAGATTCCTGCTGCATAGTTTCAAGTCCTGTTGGCGTGTGAACCGGGCTGCAAGTGAGGAACGAACCTGGATTGTCTGCAAAAGAAGGGTGAGCTAACAGCTCTGGGACCAGCTTTTTTATAACTTTGCTTAGTGTGTCTGTGGACTCCTTAGTACTCCTCACTTTAGAATACCTTCTGATGTCTGATTATTTATCTTGCAGTATGCAGTAGCCAAAATGTGCTAACCATCCCTTTACTACAACTCAAGTAACTAGAATGTTTATTTCCACAGCATCACGTGAGAGCACAGTGCCTTTTGCCAACTAGTATTTCTTAATTTCAATCTTAACTTTGTCAATGGTACAAAACAGAAAAAACACTCATGGTCAAATGATAACCCCAAATTAATTACTGGATATGATACCTTACAGAATTTTTTGTGACTATATACAATGAGAAGATTGACCAATTTTACCAAAGGTTAAAGTTAGCTTGCTTTCAACTCTCACTCCATCATTATTTTTAAACAATTCCATATGAAAAAGCTTACATTGCTGGATGAAATCCTTTTACCACTTTGTGCTGCTCTGGAGCAGTGAATGAATCAAAATACACATAAAAAAGTCAATTGTAAAATAACTCAAAATGCAAGCATTATTTTTTTCACAGAAAAGACCAAGAGTTTTAAAGGTATACCAGAGGACAAAGCTGTTAAAATTTTTTTTTAAAGATCTGTTTGCTAGATTTGGTGGATTGTAGGAACTGTTAGAAATGTTTATTTTTGATGTTGCCTGTATTACAGTTAATGTGTATATGTACAGGCCACTGGCTCCTGTTGGTTTTAACTGTCAGTTATAATCACTTTAAGCCTAAATGTTTACAATAAAAAGGTAAAAGACGTTATTCACACTGGTTGTGGGCTTTAAAGTAGAAAAAAAATGTATATGAGATGTTGGAAAATAAAGCATGAACCTCTGAGTATGCTTCTTTGAGTGATTTTGGTCAAGTCTGTGCAACAGTGGATTTCATACATTTAGCAGAATTTTAGTGCACCTCAAAGGTAAGCCCAGTGAAAATTCAGTGCTGTCAGGACACAGACTGAAGTAAAACCCCATAAAATCCCTAATATCATAAGATGACGACATCACGCAAGAAACCTAGGTTTTACATAACTAAAGTTAAGAGAGGAGAATCCTACAGATGGTGTTTCCTTTTAATTCTCCTATTTAAAGAAGCGTACTCTCTGTAACAGTTGCCAAAGTAAAATAGTCAAGTATGGACAAACCCCCTTCAATTAATCACTGAAGGGTAGCAAGACTTACCGGATTTTTTACATTGGCTTATATAGCTGGGAAAACAGATAGGCTTTCAAACTTTACCAAGTCTTGATATTTAACATAGAAAACCAGGCAAATATTTATATTACCGTCAAACAACCTACAGGATCTTAAAAGTAAAAGTTTAATGAAATGCAGGGAATTTTCATTATGGGTTGCCATTATTATTTTCGGCTTCTGCCATCAAGGAGTTTCAGGAATTGGTATGGGCTTTATGACATAAAAAAGGTTTAAGAATTTAAAAATGTGGATATATCCATCACATGAAAGAAAGATACGAAACAGTGGTACTTCACTGCTTAAAATGCGCCACTATTTATTAAAAACAGGAATTCAATACAGCTTGATGAGAAACAGCATGCTCTTCAGAACAAGGATAAAACTAAATTTCTCCAAGCTTCAATAAGAGCAAAACGTTTATATCTGAAAACATATTGTTTTAAAAACTGAGCTAACAAGCAGACAAGCTTCTCTAAGGGTATATATTATAATGTTTGTATATTTGAAATATATACTCCTGATTAAAAACATGAAGCCAAATGGAAACATGAGTTTTCAAAAGGCTTAGAATATAATCTGGGGATTTTATTATTATTAGGATTTAAAAACTATCATCTGTACTTTTTGCTTCTAAATTATTTTATTTAGAAAGAGATGTCAAAATAGAGAGGCAAAATAACAAGAGAGGTAGTATAAAGAAGTATTTAGCACCTGTCAGACCTTGTTATATTTCACACTGTCAAACTATGAATCACCGTACTGTGTAAAAGGGAGGATTTTCAGTAATTTCAAGAACAAATTTTAGTTTGTTTACAGTACTTGCTGGATCTGTTGTCCCTTGGAAGCGGTGAGAAGCACAATCAGTGTTCAGGCAGACTTGCATCTGATTCGCCATCCAGCAGCCAAAACAGACATTATCTTAATTACTGTAATAAAACTGAAAACAGACTAGCCTACTTCCTTGTGTATCTGTGACATGACAGTCACTATTTTCCTGGATCAAACCCTATATATCTGCAGCTTTCTGCCACTGCAGCTTGTAATCCACAACTTCATTAGCTGTTGACACAGATTTATATGTATTCCACCAGTTTTGAGATAACATATAACAGTAACAATTTAGTTATTTTGCTGCAATGACATTCTATTTTCCTAGATAGGAGAGAGCTTGCAGACATTTTTTACATTAAGAAAACTGCAAAATTTTGAAAAAGTTGATGTCCCAAGAAGCTACATATTTTGAGGAACTGTTATTTGCAATATTAACTTTACACACAACTCCCTTTCCTCCTCGTGTCTGTTATTGCTAGTCCACTGTACTGCTCTTAGGGAGAACATTCTTCCTTAGAGATTAACTCTTACACTGCACTACTGCTGACAGTTTCCTCCTGCTGTTTGCATTAACTCTTTGGTTAGTGTGAATTTCTTTGTTTATACTAATGGGCAAAAGCAAAGTAAGGCATTGACAACAATCCTCCATAGTTTAATAACTAAACCGCTTGGACATAAATATCAGTTCTAGAGATTTACAGGGGAAAAAGGGATATAGACTTGATGAACACTGGGCAGTGCAGGAAAAGACAGGAACATAAGCAAGATCCTTGCTATGCTGATAAAGGACTTGCCATATATTTTATTACTTAGTCTTCACTCCTGCTTTTAGGGAAGGGTGACCTGGGGAAGCATGGCCATATTTTTATTCATGCTCCTTGCATTCTGTGCCTGCTCATTGTTTTCTGTCTTGTGTTAGCAAGCCAAGCATGCTCCATATGCATATTGAGGACCTGAGGGCCCAAAATAGGCCTTGTATCTCTCACAATTACAATAATAAACCCTGGAAAAAAAAGTCTATCATCCTGAACATTGCTACTGGACATCTGGAATGGGACACAAAATGCAAGACAGATTTATGTGGCTATATAAACCACTGTTATTCTGTATAAAGTCTATTTAATATTTTGCTTTATTTCAGGTTAATAAAAATGTCTCTGTTTTCAATTCTGGCTACTGTTAGTGAGCAAAAAACAGTTAAGCATTATCATGGCCACAATTTTCAAGCCCAAGTATCAAATGTCAGGCTCATCTTTTGCTCAGTAAACAAAGATAGCTCAATATTCAGACGTGCTGTATGTTAGGACTTCTCACTATGAACATTAAGGGACAATATCAAATGCCCTATTTTCAGCTCTCATACACTTTTTTTTTTTTTTTTTAAACTCATCAGGGAGGAAAGGAGCTCTGTTGCTAGCAATGGATGCAACACAACATAAGAAAAATGGATCTTCCAGTTGGAAGTCTCAAGACACCCTCACTGATTTTCACTGTGTAAGAGCTGAGGTATAAAAATTATCAAAACAAGGTTCACATGGGGTTATAAGTTATTAATATTTTTGACAAATGAGATTTTATAAGTTTTATACAGTGTTTGGAAAATGTGCTATTACATCCATAGCAAAACTTCAATTAAAAGAATCAATCTAGCATTTATTAGCCAGTACCAAAAAAAGATCATTTGAGAAGATCAATATCGAAATTAAATCTTTTTAAAGACCTTGACCATTAACGAAAAGAAAATCCCTCTCTTATAATAAGATGTTTATAACATATGTTCAGAATGGATTCCCTCATTTCAATAACTTTTTATGATGTTAAAATTGAGAATTCTCCAATTTATGTTTCTACATTAGACTCTCCTTCATTTTATCTAACTCTACGATTTTGGAATTTTTTTCCAAGTCTGCCATGCAAATAAAAAAGTATCTTAGTTTATGTCTTAAAATTTTATCATCTACATTATATCAACCATAGACTTCATGTAATACTTAATACTGAGATACATATATGATACAATTGGAGGCTTTTCTATAATAATAATTGTTGCAACATCTTGCCTGATGTAGAGGCACCTGCAGGAAGGTACTTGACTGAGACCTCTTCCCCGCCTAAAAAATGATTTTCCATGAAGTAACTGTCAAAATAAACACTGTATCAATTCAGAGCTTGGTTTAGAAACATTCTGCTAAATTTGGGAGTTTTACGAAATGTTCTTGTGAGGAAGACAGAGAAGTCTAGATTAACAGCTTTTCCTACATCAGAGCTCTAGAAATGGCCTAACATACTTCGTACCCACTGGACAGGATGTTTTAATTGTTTAAAACTTGCGTTAGAGAGTTTAACTGTTGGCCCTCTGGGGATATTGCGCAGACCACAGTTGCAGTAAAGTTCCTAACAGCCTGGTGGAGTCTGAAAGCAAAGGAGGAAGATCATGAAGCACTTGGCCATTTCTAGCTCATAAAGGATTTCATTGCTGCAGGCTCTGTGGATGGTTTGAGAGCCCTGAGGTGGTCCTGGTGTGTTAGCCACCTACTGTTCTATCACTTTCCCACTATGGCACTCAGTGGTGCAGCTGCTAAAATCCGCATACGGTATAAAGAGTACTCTGATGCATTTAAGATGTAACAACTTTTTATATTACAAATAACAGCCTGAAATAGTTCTGTCGGGAAAAAAAATAAATAAGTTTGCACTCCCCATGATCACCATTGAGGAGCATAAAGAAATTCACAACCTGGAAACATTCTATATAGGAGGATATATCAAAAGAACACTTCAAAATTGCTCTTGCAACAATGGTGAAAGCCTGGCATTATTTCAGCAAAAGTTCATGCTAAAGTGTCAGAGCACTGGTAGTGTTTACTAGATTTTTTTTTCCTCTCAGTAACAACTTCAGAAGTTTAATGAGCAGAGTAGTTAAGTTACTCTGATGTACAGAGGAGTGTAATATGGCATGTATGTTTGGTGCTCAAGCACATACTCAGCTGGAGAAAGAGAAATGCTGGATTCTGTCTGAATAGGCTGCACTGCCTCCTCCTACTATTTACCACAAATGAAAAAGGCACCTGTATTTCTCACAAAGAGAGGCTGCCTTTTGTGCTGCAGATCATGTATCACGCAACATGCATTACTGTATTGTGACATATTTAAGAATTTGATAAATTTGAGCTCTGTTTCTGTCACCTTAATCTGTGTTTGGCAATACCTTTTCCCATTTAAATCACCTTGAATACTAAGGACTTCTGTAACACAACAGAATTGCACTCTACATTCACTTCTTAAATTAGAGTGGGCTCGGGTGATGAAAGACATTTAACTTAAACTGCCCTCCTAATCAGTTACACCAAAGCTTTTGATCTAAAAGTGAAAGACAACAGTTTTGAAATCTCCAGGTTCATTCCTCTCATTTCTTTACAAGCTCAAATGAACAATCCAACCTGGAAACTGAGAATAATCAGCACCTTTGGATACAATCCAAAGAGTTGATGTTATATGCAGGTAGTAAGATAAGATACTTCTTGGTGTAACTGTGAAGAAAAAACACTCAACCTTTCAGAATTATTATTCTACTACAAAGGACAGATGTTCTTGAATGAAGTACTTGCACAGTGCTGTATTATTTTGGGGTGCAAAGATCTCTTATCTGGGTGAACCATGTGCCTGCTTCAGAAGTTGTAAATATTATATAACTCACTCTTCTAGCTAAAACTATTATTCCACTAAGGGAAGGATGATTTTTTTATTTATTTTTTTTTAAGTAAGCATTTGACTTTTGGCAGCACTGTCCTGGAATGTAAAATGCCAAGTTGGCAGCTTTCAGAAAGGGAAATTTCAGTAAGTTGGGATGGTCTCTTTGGGCTTATTTTTCTTGAGGTTCTTTTTCTGTGTGCCTGTGTCCCTAGGTTACTAGCAACAGCTCTTACCTACAACTTTGTTTCTTATTTTATGTTTTATTAACTCTTGTTTTTCAACCCTAGCATCATTTTACCCTTCAGGAGTTCATTGTAAGTTTCTGTCAGCCTTGTTTTTTCCTGAAATGTGTAACAGTCTAACGGTGATAGGTTCTAGTATCTGCACCCCAAAGCTCTGAAGTTTTGTCTCTCAGTGTGAGGCTGTCCTACACTGTTGATTATAGAAGCCCAGATTTGCTGGCAGACACATACATACCCCATCCCACAGCCCTGGTTAGGTTATGATAACAAACATTTTGCATTAGAAAATTAGCTGAAAAATCTAGTCATACTTTTCTTTCAGAAAATACAATTCCCTTACTGACAGCGGTATTTTAAAGAACAGGAGTTGAATTAGGTTGCTCTAGAGACAAATCAATTAAGACTTATTTTCAGTAATAATAAAACACCTCCTGGAAGTCCTTAGGACTGGACACTTAAAATCAGCAGTGATAAAACTCTCTCTGTAATGATGAGTAAAGGAGATAAAGTTCGCAATTCTGATAAATGACTTACAAGAATCAAGATTCAGTGCAGGTAACTAATTACAGTTCCACGGCGAAAGGGTGAGCAGAGTGAATTTCCTGCACTGTTTCTTTACTGGTTATTACTATGTGGCTAAGAACAGTTCTGTTTAACAGCCTCAACAGAATGCTTGCTTCCATGAATGCAGTGTTGGCACAGAGTTAAAAACGGCTGCTGCCTGATGAACATCTTGGAGATGACAGACCAAGTGCACCTACCTTCCATTGACAGCAAAACATAGTTGACATATTCCATGCAACACTGCGGTGGCATTTTGTAGAAAAGTTGCTACTTTGGGATTCTCATCAACAGGGCCTTGAACGGAGAGGAAACAGCAACACAGCTTGTCTATTAATCCTATGTTCACCACGTAACTAGAAACAGAGCAAAAATTGTATTAAAAAATAGTCCCATGCTGGTTTTGGTAACTTTGCAAAGGAAGTAATTTCTGCTTTTCTACTATCAAACCATACAAAAATGTAGGTTGTGATTACTTAAAAGCTCTTTCTGAAAGGGTGCAATAAAACGATTCAAATTACAGTAACTTCAGGTCTGGCTCTCTGTAACTATCAGTAGTTTTTGCTAAGAGATCTGTCTGTTGTAGGATAATTCATATTATATTGTACAAGAAAGATGAGCATAAATGTTTATTTTACCATACTCCTAGAAGGACAATGGAATTTTGCCATAGTTAAATGATTTATAGTTATCTTGATACCTCTGCAACAGGACGACTTCTTTTTAGCATGAAGAGATAAACTTTCTAGAATGCACTAATTCAAGAAGACAATGATATTACCCACATAACGTTTTATTGCAATATATATCATAACAACTACTGCCCAGTTGTTGGTCTTTTTTTTTCCTTTTCAAAACATATGCACCAGTCAAGAGACTAGTAGAACATGCAGCTAACAACTTTCTACCATCAGTATAGATTGATCAGGATCTGGAAGCCTCCTCAGGAGTTCAACCAAAACTCAACATAGAAAACCATGCCAGAGATTTTATTTTTTTTTAACTGAAAATGCCTTTCTTTTTTATTATCAGAGTAAATCAGATCATCATTCCTGATCATCAGATCAATACTGCTGAAGTTTCTTCTTTGAAATTCAAATAGCTTGGAAACCTATGCCAAAAAATTTGCTTTTCGTCTTTGTATGAAGATCTCTCTGTCCACACCAGGTTCTCTCATACTTTGATCATTAAACTGTGTACAGAGATAAATTTTCTTCCATGTCACTTTGCTGATATCACCTAACTTCATGTACTTTCCTTCTACCACAAACATTCAGCTTCTCAGACTTTACTCCATCTCAACTGTTCATTCTGCTGACTTATGTGAGATCAACTTCCTTTGTGGAGACAAATATCCTGCTGTAATCACCTCCTCTTTCCCAACAACTGATTCACTGTTTTTACACTGATAGTCTACACTAAATCATCCTGTTATTGATATTACTCCCTCCTACCTGCTGTTCTGTCTACAGGCTTGTCAAGTCCATTTGTTAGAGATGGCCTCTTAGAGTGTAGACTCCTTGAGATGAGGAACACCACTGGTTGTATGCTTCCATGTCAAGACCACCCTGACTTGACTAAGTATGGAATATTATTTAAAAAATATTGATCCTAGTAAATAATACTGATTAGGTAACGCTTGTCACAGGAGCTGTTACAAGCATTTAGTAAAAGTAACATGTCTTACAGTCTGATGTATAAAAACCAGGGATTTTTAAGATTAGGGGAGAAAATCTCTCCACTTTTCAGACAGTGTTGTTGCTCAAAGACTAATCTCTCTTCAGGGCTAGAAGCTAGACTTTCTGCCAAAGTTTACCCTGCTGACGCAAAGCTTTTGGAAGCAGTGCAAGTAAGAATAAAAATACACTGCATATAAAGCAAGAAGTCTAACTGCAGTATGAAAGGTTTTTAAAGCTGCTGAAGTGTAGCAGTCAAAACCAAAGATGCACAAAGGTTATTAATTGCACACTCGTAGCTCAGGTAAGTTTGTCTGTTCTATTTAGCATTAGGTTACTTGTAGATTTTGATCTAAGGAATCTTGATCATACAGGTGATAAGCAAGCTCTCCTGTATTAGCAGAATAATGCCAGGAACAGAGCTAGGTGTTAGGATACATCACAGTCACAGAGAAATGCTGAGTGCTAGTAATCTCTCTGTGAAATAGGAAAGGACAGGAAGAACTAAATAAAATAAAGCTTATACTGATAGATGATTACTCATAAAAAGACACAACCATTCTTGTCAATACTGTCTTCCTTCTTCCCTAAGAACATCTGCAGTCTGACTGACACCTGCAAAATATGTTCATTGTCCCCCTTCCTTTACATCCACACCTGGATACAAAGAGGCTGCCCTTTTGGCAGAGGAGAAACGGATGAGAGTTTTCACCTACTGGGACTGTTCTTTAATGGCATCCGGAGTCAAGGAGGAGACACATGAAGCACTCCCTTCCTTGAAGAATTGAGCATACAGACAAGTGGAATGTCAAAGCTCTCTAATCTATTGCCTCCATCTCCCAGTCTTTTTACCCATGGTAGCACAGTTCAAATCATATAGCTACCCTTTTGATACCCAGACAGGCTGTAGATAATTGTTGTTTATGCATCAGGTCTAGTAGCCCCAAATAGAAAAAAAAAATAATTTCACTATCCTCTTTCCTCCCCCATCTTCCTAAAACTCTCATTTAATCAGCTCCCCAGAGACATATGATACAATGACCTGGAGGTGAAAGATATTCATTAATAATAGAATTTGTCTGTTTTTGACTAGTTTAAAATGCCCTCTCTATTTTTTTCCTAATTGCGCTATTACCTTGTCATCGTGCATTTCATTCTCCATTTATAACAAGATCCCCTAAAGTGCCTCAGGTGAGGGACCTAGTTGGATTCTCATGTATCTTCTTATCTTAAGGGTATGCTTGTGCTTGGCCCAGTCAGTGTCAGATGTCTGTTCAGCACAAATATCAATAAGCAGACCTCCCACCCTCCCATTCATAAACAGGGAGAATACAACATCCTGAAATTTCACACTCTCTCAAAACCTGTTTGGGGAGAAGGTGGGTTACATGAGAACAATAAAGTTTTAGAGGTCACTGGTATCTATGACAACTATTTGTTTTGCTTTCCTCCTCCAGCTGTCTTCTTTGTACTGACCAGCATCAAACCAGACTTTGAAAAGTCTGAAGATGCTCACTGTGACACATTTTCAGTAGCATATAATCAGAATATCATTTTTCACAGGGTCAAATATGTCTTGACAACTATTTATATCATTTATTAGTGAAACTATACACTTTTAGCAAGTCTAATATATCATTGGATATATTTTAGGGTTTTTATATATAATACATTAAAATATATATAAATTATATATATATATATTAATATATTCAGGTTCAAGTGTTTCCACTAAAAAATTAGAATGTTCCAAGTAAAAATGAACTAAACAATGCATTCTCTTGTTACTTGACTGTTACAACTCACTGAGTTATTTTGATTGAAATTTTGCTCAAGAAATATACTTAGAAAAAAAAAAGTCTATTAAAATACAGCCACATTATAAAGGTTGAAATCAGATTATAGGTGTTACTGTGTAATCTTTATAATAGGAAGTATATATTTTATGGCAAGCTTACATGAATAAATGTGTGACATGCAGGACCACACAGGCAATGGGCATACACAGTTGGCACAGAGAATTGAAAGAAAATAATGAAAATATGGATGCTGATTCCTAGGTAATCAGGAGATGAAACGGATGGAAAGGACACAAAAAACCAAGTCCAAAATTAAAACTCTTGGTTTTCTGTATTTCTATGTGTGCAGTCTTTTGAAGAACGTTTTTGTTTGAGAATATAAGCATTCCAATAGTATTCTTGACTACTCACACAAGCTACTCTTACTAAGTTAAGAGTTAAAGCAGTTTATTCCTTTCTTAAATCATTGCACTTTTCTTTCTCTGTAGTAATGAAAGTTTAGAGAAGTTTCATTATGCTTTTTTTTAACCTGATTAGGTCTTGGACTCTGCTGTTGAAGGCTTCCACTTGCGAGGATTTACTTTTCACTTCCTGTAATATTTTCAGTGCAGTAGAGTGGTTGTTTCCATCTGGGAAGCTGGAGATTAGACATCTGAAAATCACAGCAGTTATCCTCAGAAGTCCTGTTGTTAAACCTTCAAATACCTGCTTGTTTGCACTTCTGCCTGAAGTAGCACTATGGTCATCTGGAACACTAACCTAATTGAAGAAAAGAAAAAACCAACCAGAATTCAGTAAAAATAACCAAAGTTTGTTGAGAAACTCTTAGAAAGTTGCATATGAGTACACCAAAACTAATAATGAAGTAACATATTCTAGCAGTGCAGATGGATATTAAAGCATTTCAGGTACAAGAAAACCCTTATGCAGATAATACAAGCTGAAACAATAAATGAAGTCAAAACAACATTTAGTATATAAGAACGAAAGGAAGCTTTATAGCAGCAGAGAACTTCATTAGTATAATTGTGGTAGCCTTATGCATACAGAGGATTTTTGATGAGTCACTAGCAAAAAATTTTTTTTTTCCTTGACTGCAAATAAACAAACCACTGAGATGGTTCATTTGACTACTACATTGTATTATCCTGAAGACATATTAAATGTCTAGGACACACAAAGCGTTCAGTAATACAGAGAAAAGATAGCTCTCTTCTGTGGAAGGAATAGCATTTACTGTTTTATGGTAATCCCCTACTTGACTTTGGAATGGTACCGTCAGAAGGCTACTCAACAGTCTTATACAAACACCCCTACAAAAGTGAGTATTTTAAAAGGAAAGAGTTCTTGTGATAGAACGGGTACAATTGTGGCTGTACACAGAAAAAGACAACACAATTTGCAGGCAACAGGAATGATCTCCGCAGTGAGATCTAATCCCTGATAGACTTTCTCCTCTGTAGCAAAAATCAAACAAAAAATTACAAAACCATTCTGAAGTAAGCATATTTCCAAACTATTTTAATTTTAAGAAAAATTACAGATATTTTTATCAAAAAAAGAGAGCTTGGTTGAGATAAAACTCAAACCAGAACTAAGAAAAAACCAAATTGTATCTGGAACAGTACTAGTTTGCCCTTAGGAAACAGCATACTGAAGTATCTGAGCAGTAGGTTTAGACATCCCATGGAAAGGTCACTGGAGGTGCCATGTGGTAACAGCGGCAAAAGGATGTTGGGAAATAAAAAATTTTTTCCAATCTGCAAGGAGGTGTTCAGCTTTTGCATAACTGAATTCAGAACAAATTATGTTACATGCTGAGGTACACAGCTGTTTTAAGCCAGTGAAAGTGGGCAACCTTCACTGAATCAAGACAGAAGAATTACAGTGGTTCCCCTTCACACCTGAAAAATCCTGCGAGAGAATTCTCTTTTCCTAGTGTCAGAACTTCAGTCACACAGTTTACTACTAAAGCTAACCCAAAGGCAATACGAACCTTAAGACAAGGCTCCAAATCTTTCTTTGATTCACATTTCTCCTGTCCATCTTATTTTCAAAAAGAAAGAGAACTGCTAAATCTTCCAAAGTCTACAAAAATGAAGAGTCCAGATTTTTAAAAAAATGAAAGGCAGCTGAAGTTGAAATTTCTGCCAGGGAAGGAGGAGACATATTAAAAAAAACCCCTATCCTGACTAAATCTGATGAAAAGAATTCAACACCCTCCCTCAAAAAAAAACCCCCAAACCCATCCAAAAACCAAGGAACTATCTGAAAAGACAGAAAAATTGCACAAATTCTAGGGCACAACCTGACATATTGGAACATCGTAAAAGATGACATGAATAACATAGTTTAGAAGTTGCAATGGGAAATGCTTTCCACCCACACATCTCAAAACAGGCATGCCAAAAGTCTGAGCATTTTTTATGGATACCTCCATATTTTAACTGTTAAGTACAGTGGGAAAAACATGTCCCATGGATAAGGCCTGCACATCTCAATATGCAACATCACCTGATGACAACTGCACTTGTCCATCAGATGTCAATCATGTGAGAAGCACAACATGCAGTTCTCTCTGAACAGACCTCAGAGGAACAGAATCCCATTTTTCTCAATCATTAAACTAGAGCCCACTCCTAAAAAAGGTAGTGAAGTTGAGATGTAAAACACGTAAGTCTGAAGACAAATCAATATACAGCATACAGACGTGGAAGGAAACCCTCATGGAGAGTATAATTTTTTTTAATTTTATTTTTTCATTTCTGCAGTCCAAAATAATCTAAAGCAGTTGAAATTCTGCCCTATTATGATCAAACAGTAAGTGAAGTGTGTGTGGAAGTGCTGCAGTTTTACAGGCAGAATATTGGCAGCACAGACGTGTCAATCAAGACACAGGGTTCACAGGTACATTCACCGAGCTCGACGCTGCTGGGCTCCACGTACCAACAGACCACTGTGGAGGCACTTTTATGAGACAGCTTGAGGCTTTCAACACAGTAATTAGTGATCAATATTGGCTGATATTTTGTTTTCATTCCAGGTTAAAATAATTTACACTTGGTATATGCAAGTGAGGTCACAGAAATTCATTCCTCCCTGTATAGGTATCAGGAGGGATTTGGTAACACTTGGTGACAAAGAACAACATGCACATTTCTTTATTATTCATTAGCTCTGAGCCCTATGTTGGTACTTAAAACTCATCGTAATAGTCTGTTTCTGGTGACGAGCCAAGTGAGCAAGTGAGAAGTCTTTAGCTGCTTATTCAAGTTCAATAGGAAAAATAATATTATGTTGCTCTAGTAACTTCTGTTGACTAAAATAATTCATGCCTAACGATTCTAATTGCCTGCTGAAACAGACGGATTAAGCTTTGCAATGTATAAATCAATTTAAATGTGACTTTGTAGTAGGAACACCAAGTTTTAGAAACTAACAAATGCTACTCACTGCTTTTTCACCTAAAGTAAAAAAAAATATAACTTATTTCTTAAAAGACTTAATAATATTTTGCAGTATACCCTTCCATTTGCCATAATTAACAGTACTATAAACATAGAATGGTTATTTTTGTCTTCCAGCTGAATGTACATGAGTACTGTATTTTCTAAGTATATAGCCTTTAGCTACACAAGTTCATGCTTTAATATAAAATGGTTATCCCTAATTTATAAAATAAATAGAACTGGCACTTTTAATGCAATCATTTATTGCAGAGCTGATTTTTCACATTTGATTTTTTGGGAAAGTGTGTGTGTGTATATTAATATAAAGTGAGAACAAATGAGGGGTTTATAGTGTGTATGTCAAAGAGGAGATAGAAGAGAATATTATTTTACAGAAAATGGGTAAATTTGAACTTAATTCCTACCTTTAATATCATCTATTTAAATTTGAACTTAATTCCTACCTTTAATATTTTCCATTTATACAAACTCAAATAAGTGACAAAAGATCAGCGCTTTTACTGAAGAAGTAATTAATGGGAAAGTGTGAAAATGTGTTGAGATTTATGTTTAAAATTAATTGGGGTGCTTGCAAAAGTGATGTATTATTTCGCTTGTTGATTATTATATCAAGCAAGGGGATAGGAACTCTTAAGATTTAATAGTGTAATTACGAAAGCTTTCAAGCTCTAGCTTCTTTGTGTTGATTACACAAGGAGTTAATGATATTGAAAGAAACTCTGTTGAACATGGGCTTTGGATGCATAAATGTTAAAACATTCCACATTTTTAATTCTGAGGTATAATAGGTTTAACAGTTTAATGACACAAATCTACAGGTATGATTACACACTTAAACTGACTTGTCAAGTAATTGGTATAAAACATTTTTGGATCACAAAGGAAAAATCAGGAAAAATCTAACTATTGTTCAAGTATTTGACACATCCAACATCTCAACGCTATTTTAGCATTTATGATGACTGCCTGTGCTGGGCATAATCAAGACTCCTACTACTTTCTTTAAAGCAGTTCTTGAACCAGAACATTCTAATGACCAGATTCTCCGTTCTGGTACAATCTCCATACAACCGTTAAGCCATTCAACAGAGAATTCCCCTTATGTAGGGATTCCCTTGCTTGTGCAGAGCTGCCATAAGCTCTTCAGTTCTGCCCAGCATCCAGGACTTAATCCTGCAAGACGCTGAACAATATGGCTCCAATCCAGTAAAGCACTTAGGCACACATTTAATATAGCTGAAAACGTTACTCCATTCTGACTCGTGTCACCAAATGTATCTCTGCATATCAAAGCACATTTTTTTCTGTGCTAACAAAAAAACCCAAACAGTTTCCAGTTAGGAACGTAGAGCTCTGTCACTGAAAACTCATTTATGTTTTTATTTGTCTCATAAAAAGCATAATCCTTCACAGCCATGAAGAATTTTAAATGTAGAGCTGCTAAACCTAAATGGAAAGTCTTCAAAGCAGCACCCAATTTCTGTTAATTTGATCACTATGTTCTATTCTTCTCCCGCTAACAGTGGTAATTTTGTTCTTTTGAATGTGTAAGTCATTGGGCTTGCCTCAAAAACACTCCGGAAAACATATACTTTCAAAATAGTATCTATAGGATGTCAGGCTTTCTATGTAGTAACTAGTGAACTAAAGAAATGGAAACGGCCCAAGAAGTCTATGGGCTTAAGATGGTTCCAGATGAAGGTTCCACTCTTTTAAATTCCCTACCCCTAAGTGCTTTAATATGCCATTATTTCTTCTATCCTAGCTCTATTTTCAAGACTTACTACAGGATTAACACACTAGCCTTCTACTGAAGTAAATTTAAAAAATTACAAATTTTTTGTCTTTTAAAGGTTATATTATTAAAAAGAAAGAAAAGACATGAAGTTTCTGTGCTTTTTTTACATTGCCAACACTGGCGGAATTGCGTTAGAAATAATGCAATCCACAGAGCTGACATCTAACTGAGGTACTTTTTTGCCAGCCTTGATAATTCTAGGTGCTTGTCCTCAGGTCTCCAACTAGAACTGAAACTGGAAGAAAAGCATGTTATTTAGATCCCTTAGTGACCTGGAAGACAGAAACTTCCCACACAGTCTCATTCGTAGGGGCTAGGAATACTGTCAGTGCCACAATGGCTGAATGCTATAGAGACAGAATGCAATTTCAAAATGGACCAGAAGAGCTGAGAAGCGTGTACGTGCCTTTGATTTTACGATTCTTGTCATGAACAGTGCAAACTTACTTGTTGATACTGCCTTACTTGTTGCAGTATGGAAGATGATCACAAAGAGTTAAGAAACTAGCAACTGGGATAGGATGTATTCTGTCATTTTGAGGCACACAAATTAAATGGCAGCACATTCCAGCAAAGAAATGGTGGAGAAAAATTACTTCACTGTGACTAGATAACCAGATTAATTTAAACCCAATCAAGGTGATTGTACTTCATGCCATTTGCCTACAACACAGTCCATATTTAAGCACTGTATTTCAGAGAAGAAAAAAAGTAACAAGCAACTCACTTTTGATTTCTACACTTGTTTGAGCTCTATTTACATCGCAACATTCATTTCACATATTTTTATGTTCACTAATGATGTTTTATTTAGAATTTTCAGATATTACGCATTTAAAGATTGCCTTTAAAAAAATAATCACAGTGATCCAGTTTGCAATTTTCAAAATTTCAACCAGAGCTATAAATGTCAACCAACTCAGACATGCCAGACTGCTGGAGAGACACTGGAAAGACATTTTTATTGTTGCTGATTTTCAATTCTGAAATCAAGCTTATATGTTTACATAAAATGATCTACTTAAAGGAATAAAAATAATCTGATTCTAGCCTTTAGTAATTAATCTTAAATAAAAAGGAAAACAGTCTAAAAATTTTATTGCATGTGCAGGATATTAGCAATAATGCACATGAATAAATGATGTACATAGCAGTGACTATCTCAAACTAGTAATTTGCAGTTCTACATAGTATACAATTTGAAAATGAAGCAAGAAAGAATCCATGTAATTTTGCATATTTATATGAAGAAAGAACTATAACAAGAAAAATGTCTCAATTTCTAATTCATAACAAGTATTGATTTGCATTATGCTTTAACTGGTAACAGCAGATATGCTGCTATGATGGAAAAGAACTGAATGAATGAACAAAATCTAAGAATTTTTACTGTACAAGGTGGTCTAGTCGAGCTTGTTATTCTCAAAAGCTTTTTGAAATTTCCCTTTGATCTATCTGAGAACATGTACTTAGAAAACAAACTGTCATGTTTGGGTTTTTTTCTTCCCAACTTTTCTTATTGTGAAATCATAAAAGGACAGATATCCAACCCAAAAAAACCCCAAACCCCTATCTGTTTACTAAACACACAGAAAAATATTTACAAATGGAGGCACAGATAGGTATGGTTTACATATATAGTTTTTTTCTGGTATCTTCATGGAAAAGTACGTGACAGCTGTCACTTGACTAGAACCACATGCCCCATCCATCCCCCAAATAAAACACTATCCTTACATGCTTACAGCTCCATGTAATTATTTGTTTCTCTCAGTGTGAAATCTTTCAAAATATACAATTAGAAAAGTTGTCATTATTTTGCAACTATCTTCTAGTTACAGAAGATAAAGAGCAGCAGTGGTAGCAGTCTGTAGATAAGAAAAGTTACGACTTGTGCACAAGATTTCTGTGAATGCAGGTGGGAAGGTTTGATCCACTACTAATGAAATCAGGAAACATGACTACTTACCTCAACAGACACTGACTTAGGCATTACCTGAGCTAAGTAGGCTAAGAAAGGTAAAATATTAAGTAAAGTCACCAGAAGATTTCCTACCAGTCTGTTTAGGTATGAAATAAAGGAAGGTCTAAACAGGATATTTTTAACAATTAACTTGTACAGGCCGGATGTCACAGAAAATAAGAAATACAGTCCATTTGTTTTTCTATCATTTCCCTTTGGTACTCAAGCTTTCATTGGAGAAAAAAAATATGGTTTTTTAATAATTCTTCAAGTACTGTTTTGAGGGAAAAAAATATTACACCTGTGTAAAGAAAAATGAACATTCTGTCATCAATGAGAAGTGATTGTTTTAAATTTTATTCTGTAAAACATATAGCTCTCAGTTTTAGCAAAAGTGAAGCTGACACTGCATTTGACTGATGAATAAAAGCAGAACTAAAACCACATTAAACTGGTTGGAAATAAGGTTCATACTCCCTGTATTTAAGAATATACTTAAATGTTTCTCAAAACTGGATTCTTTCTGTTTCTGTATTCAGCAAATACAGGCATAGTTGTGTAACAATTTCTTAAAAGCCTGCAAATATACGTTCTCATTTATTTCTCCTGGTATTACTTGGGGTTTATTTTCCAACAGTAAGTGCAAATACACACAACACAGGCAAAGGCAGCATCATACATGTAGCTCACCAAACTAGGAATACTGGAGGCAGTTAAATACTTTGGAGGGGTGTTTTTTTAATATTTTAGTATTCAGATGTCGATCCAATTAGAAAAAAATAATTTAAAAAGTGCTCTCCATTTGTCCATTTCTTTTTCATTAAAAAGAAAAATTCAAACGATCTGATTTATTATATTTTCAAGAGAGAAAAATCAGGGTTAGAAAAGCAGCACTGTATTTATATTTTTGTGCTTCAATATGTACTTCATGGAACTACGAAGATATCCTAGTTTAGGGGCCAATTTTGCCTGAAGAGAACATAAGAGACTTTATGCATAGGAAAGAAAAGTCCACTGTGGATCAGGGAAACATTAAGCTTTAATTACAGTTTTTCTGCAATTCAAGGGTAATATTTGGCAACAGACTGAAAACAGCTCTAAGGGTAGTAAATTTTTCTTATGTAGTATCTCTGATCTCTAGGTGGCCAACATTTCCTAAGAAATACCCTCTGTATTTCTTCAGGAAAAGTGGAGGTCATTTGCACAGCGCTACACTGAGAAAAGGGAAGGAGTTTGGCATCAAAATGAATCTTGTCACTTGTAAAGTGCTGAAGGATTTCATCTCTTGTGTAATTACCCGCGGAGCCGGTGCTCTGGCTCGCTCTGCAGAGAGCCAGCAGTGTTGTGACTGGCCCAGCACAATACATGCACCTTTCACTAAGTATATTTGAAATCTAATACCTGGAATCCTCTTGGAAAGATTTGGTGAAGAACAATGAGCTGGCAGCTACTTAGAGGAGAATGCACAGGTTGCATTTGGGTTTTGTTTGTGCCAAGGACCTTCGGACTATCTTTTTAAAGTGTTCGTCAACAGTCCTATGGCTTGTTGATTCTAACAGCGTCATTTAAATTATTTAAAGTATGTACATAACTTTTCAATTAACAAACTGCTTGGCTCATGAAAATACATGCACACAATTTATAAGTAGAAAACCAAGACTAAATATCTTATGATGAGCAGGTCACTATGAATTAAAAATGAGTTTTCAAATAAAATATTTAATGACATTTCAAATTAAATGAAACACTGGAAAATTAAAACTTTCACAGTTAAAGAGTGCTGCTATTTAAGCGTTTCAGCAAATCAAACTACAGACGTGTATTAACCTGATTTACATTCCCAATACTAAAACACATAAGAATCAAACACACATGGACAACTCTTAATATCCTATACTTTAAATAGTACTATAGGGTGAAGTGAAGAAAACCTCAGCAAATGTTAAAGACAGAACACTGTCCACTCACTAGAGCTCCCAGTACGTATGCTTTTGCAGAATATATTAACAGAAGCAAGTATATCTGTTTGTATAGAAGTATAGTAGATACAGTTACCAAATACATACAACAAAAGAATCTTAGTCTTTTGAGCCTTTATTCTCATATATCTCCTGGTATTTTTACATTTATATGCTCTGTTTGTGAAGCATACAAAAATTTCTAAATTAAAATAGCTATTTTACATACCGTAAACTGGTGTATCAACAGGTCCATTAGAAAAGTGATCTTATTACTAAAAAGAACATAGGTGCAGTTTTCTGTGCAATTACTACAGGTGAGGCTGTAAGCATTTATAGTGTTGCAGAGTGACCTAAAAAATCAGAAGAAAAAAAAAAAAGAAAAATAGGAATTTTACTTTTTTTTTTTCAGTAACTTAAAAGCAATTAATGGAAGCATATCACAAAACAACCTTTCAGCAATTCACATTTGTTTTCTTAAACTTGGGATTCTGAACAGAACTAAAAATTTACATGAAAACAATTAAATAATTGATAACTTCATGACAGTGAAGCCATACTTGTGACGAGTCAGGTACCATATGACTACTGGACTCTTCTGTATTCAAAACTCATAACAAAACTTAACACAGAATACCAGTTGATTTCATAATTTGGATATAAGGTCCCTTTCCTAGCACAACCTCAAAGAAAAAATACCCTGTATAAAGTAATTCACAGTGTACCAGCACCAGCTTTAGGGAGAGGCTATTGTGTAGCTCCTGTGAACTAATGCAAGGAATGGAGAGGAACAAGTAATTTGTACTGAGCAAGCAACACTGAGCAGGTGAAATTCCTGTCCAAAACCTTCTACTGACATCTTGTGAACCACTACTGTACAGAGCCTTTATGTATTAGTGTGTAACTACAACACCCTTAAACTGACCTATGGCTGGTGGGAAGAAGTAACAGTTTTGCCATGGTAAGAACAGAAAATCATGAACATGAGTCACAGAAAGCTGCAGATCTATAAAACATGCCCAATTATTCTTTGCATCATGCGCAGCCATTTCTATCCGCTCCAATTAAATTTCTTCTCAAAACAGGATTTGTAGGGAAGCTGGGACCAGTCCTATAGAATATACTCACAGAGAAGGTAAATCTGACCATGGATAATACTATTTCAGAATAAGCACAGAATTTATTACTTGAACTTTTCTTACTACAGAAGTTATCACTGTTACTATAGAAATATGACACACAGACACACAACACAAATGCATCATAAATATATACAATAACAAAGATGGCTAGAAATTCAAGTTGTTTGTTTAACGTAAACCAAAAGGAAGAGATCTTTACTTTGTTGGGTTCTTTTAACATGTGAAAAATGTGAATAAGTTCAAATAGGCTCCACAGAAGAAAATAAATTGTGAGCACTGTCAAAAGGTCATAGAAAAGTGGGTCTGCAACAAACAAGCTATCATAGAGAAAACATCGAAGCTGGTTTTTAACATAAGAAGCTTCAGACTAATTCAACATACTTATAGAGAGTTGAGCTTTACATTTTATTTTTCTTCTAAAATATTTTTTGAAACAACAAAGTTATTTACATAATGGAAGGCTGCTTTACTGATTGCTGTGTTCATTGCTGTGGCATCTGTTTACTTAGCATGGCTCCCCAAAGCTGAAATGGAAGCATCTTATATACATATATTGTATTTCGCATGCCAAGAAAACCTGGAAATGCTCAGTGGGCAGAAAATATAGAGCAAAATACTTTTCATTTGTATTTCTGGATTGTCTTTTTCTTTAGCTGGAGAAATAATGTTCAATTTAAAAAAAGAAGCATTACCTTGCTTGGTTTGATCTACAAAAAAATAAAGAACATTTGTACCTTTCCTTTGTTAATATTCTGAGTACCTCCATATTACAAGTTACATTAATTTTAGTGTACTGGTAATCAGTTTTACTGCCTAATTAAAACAGTTTCAATCTGCAGCTCACATGGTAAGAAAAGAATATTAAATCATTATTTATTGATCAAAACCAGGTTAATTTTCACCTATTTCACCTCATTTTTACCCTACAAGGATAACACCTATACAAGATTCAAGTAGCATGCTCATCTGCATTTTTTAAAACTTGCCTTGCAACAGGATTCTCTTTTCCTGTCTTGACTATATAAAGGTATTTATTTCATTTTCCTCAGTAATGCTGAAAAAATTTTCATTAGGCCCTACTTTTACTTTTGATGAAAGTTTATTTGCTTGTGTAGGTGTGTTTACAGGGAGAGATATGAAACTATATTGGTACTTTCTATTTTCAGTTGAAAAGAAGATGCTTTAAAACAGCATCTGTCATTTTATCAGCTATTAAAAAAAATATTAATTCTATTTAAATATAAACATTATAATTTACACAAAGTGTCAAATAGGGAGTTGCTAGGTTAACTTATAATTTTGACAGCATTTCAGAGTTTCGGAGGTGCTTTAGTTAATTCACTGCAACAAGGTTTCTTGATACATAGGATCCCTAATTCCCAAGAGAATAATTTATTTTACATTCAAAAATACAAAACCTTCCCACTTTATATATAGAACGAATTCCACTGTAATGATGCATCATGCTTTTGTATTTCCCAACTGAATCTCATGTCAAAAAAAGTACTTGCATTTTCAGAGACTCCAATAATGCTTTTGAAAAGGTGGTGTAAGCAAATGGATGTCAAATTAATTTTTCACAAGAATAAAGAGGGTTCTTTTAATTGATAACATAAGCTTTCTAACTACGGTGTGTCTAAATGCATTCTAATCATGGCATGCTCTGAACTATGATTCAGTTCCACAATTTTTTTTTAATTCAAAATTGGAAGTGTCAGCACAGAAGCTGTCCCCAGGTGGTTTGCAGTGTTAAATGGCAGATTAAAGACAGCACAACTAATTTCTTTACTTTAATCTTATTAAGGGAACAACAGCTGTCAACTGTCACCATTTCTGCACAAGGCCTCTGAGACAAGCGCAGGGCTGTGAATGTCAAGCCAGAACTTTATTTAACCACCAGTGAAACTCTATGGGATGAAAAAGTCAGTACATTTCTTACCATTTTCTTTTCCTTTTGGAAGCTCTAACTGCTCTTAATTTCCAAACTTTGATCTCAAGAGATATCAAAATCAGTTGAAATAGTAGTATGAGGCTTCATGTAAAGCAGCTGTTTACAGATTACTGATGTTGCTCTAAACTTTGTATCACACCCGCAAATCAGCTTTAAAGCTATGTTAGACTGCATGTATACTCGAACCACACAGTAAGTCTGCCCTCTGATGTAAGACTCTCCTCTAGAGTAAATCCAATTATAAAAACACTCATTATGGTACACAAATTTTGATCCAAAAAGAAATCTGTCTTTAAACTAGACAAAAATATGCATCTGTATGTTATATTTGTTTTACACGAGTACCAAGAAACAGGAAGAGGATTCATTTTAATCCACATTTTCAAGCTAGATTTCAACAGTTTATATGCATGTATGTGATTTTCTTTCATGCTAACACATCTTCACTCTCCTCAATTTGCCTGATATAAACAAGTTGACAAACTGTAACGCTCATTAAAAATACTGAGGCAGCAACAGTATCCAACCACACAAAACTAACCCACCATAGTGCACCAGGATATGTAGGCGAGAACTCACAACTTCTGCTTTATAACAATCAGGGCATCATCAACATTTAATTAACCTGTTTCTAGTGTAAAGCTTTTCCACATTACTTTCAACTTCTGAACATTATAAATTAATCTACTTTGATTATCAATAAAGATAATAACCCCAAAATTGGGGCAATGAAATAATAAAAAACTAAATATTATCCAGTTTAGGATGTGTTAATTTAGTAGTGAACTGCTCATTTTTAACCAGTTTGAATATTACGCAGCACTCTGATGGAGAAAGAGAGTGATCAGTATTGGTATTTAAAAGCTGAGTTGAGAAAAAGTGGGAAAACAGAAAAACAGTGCACAGAAAGGCTGTAGAGTGGAACAGTTAAAGAACCACAAAGGTAAGAATACAGACTGAAGCAATAACAACAAACATTGTTTTTAAGGTAAAAAAACCAATTGTAACTCTTGAATACTATATGTAGGCCCTTATACTTCACTCCTGGGGGCTATTACACAATCAGAAACCCTCAAAGATTCACAATCAATAATTATTTTGTCCATTTTACATTATTCAAGGATATCTGACAAAATCTGGGCTCCAGCTGAAGTCTAGTCTCACTTAATAGAGACAAGACAAAACTCAGCATGAATTCTCCTTCAAGACACTTCCAAAACCAGATCAGCATTTCATTCTGAAATGTTATTGTACTTATGAATAAACTATTGCATGACAAGTGACAATAAAACAATTCATTTTAACCCAACATTTACAGGTGTGATAGAATTTGAAAGTCTTCTACAGAAATTCTCCAGTCCCTGGATTATTAACTGTTTCACTGCAAGATCTGGCTCTCAATCCAAAAGTTTTCTAAGATTTCACAGAGCTCCTTTCAACAATAAAACCTCTTCTGTATTGCATAGGAGGGCAACATTCCTTTATTCTTGAGCTCTGAGAGCTTGAAATCCAGCCCTGAGACAGCAAGAATACATTCTGGAAAGAGACAGATGCTGCAGGTTTCAAATGTTGAGTGGTCATTCTCTTTAGACTATCTTTATGTCCTTGTACCAACTGCTAATTTTCAATGACTGTTTCTCTAGAGGGAATACCTTACAAGAAAATAAGAAACCTTGTTTTGCACTTTATGTAAAAAAACCCTGTGAACAATCCTACAGAACTGCATGAACAGTAACAGCGCAGCTTAAGAAATGTATGCTCATAAAATCAAGTAAAAATTACAAAGAACAAGCTATAAACCCAGTTCTCAGCTCAAAATACTTCTTACTGAAAAAAAGTAGTATGTACGAATGCCATCCATAATATTATGTAGGCACTATTTTCTGCTTTTTATGTATATAATTATGGTTTGAGCTTTTTTACCCTGATAACATTTCCTTTAAATAAAAGATGCAAGAAATTGTATGAATAGAGAAGATACATTGTAATAAAACTGACTTTAATCATGTCTTAACTTGTAACAAAAGTCCTCCTTTGTTTCTTACATAACTACTGCTAACATTTATTTAAAATGCCGGTCACCCAAGGAACTCAAAGTGTTTCACAAATGTTACGTAAACAAATGCTAGAAACCTCATTTGTTAGTGGATCTGTTAGTTTACAAGGCCAGTAACATGTCATAGCACAAAGGGGCTAAACGAGTTGCACACAGCAAATACACAAGGCAACACAGGGGATGAAAATCATCTTCTGGTCTTGATCTTAAGTCACTAAATTGTTTTGCTGCTCAGCTCCCATCTGCTTTTCAGTAGAAGTGTAAGAAAAATACTGTCAAACTCTGAAACCTCTTGAAATTCTGCTGACTGTGTCTTATTTTCTGGAGAATGGAACAAATTCAGGAAAATTACAAAATGCTACTTTAAGAAATAACGCGGCTGGACACCAACTCATATGTTAACACCAATAATAAAACTTACTATAATTCTCTTTTCCTTTTGCAGTGATTTATCTGAAGGGGAGAAAAAACTGCCCCAACACCAAATGTATCATCTGTCTCATAAATGTCACATCTTTTTCAAGCATTTACCATCCTACTGGTCTAACTACCAATCTGGACAGTAGTACAAAACAACAGGCATATTGTTAAATCTTCTGATAATAAAGCTTTGTCTTGTAGACATGGGATTAAAGTTCTGAGCTGCACCATACTGCCGGGATTTTGGAGAAAGAGAGATGTAGATAATAGCCCATGTAATCTCCTCACCTACTTGTAAATAGCTTATCCTCATCACAAAACAACAGACGAATTCCCAATTTAAGATGAGGACAAATGGTTAAATATTGCAAGAGCACACAAACAATCTTGAGTACAGTAGTGTCCTTTAGCAAAGCATAATTGGCTAAGGGAACACTGGAGGGCAATTAATGAAAGATCTTAATTCAACTTCTTTCCACAGGGCTTTGCTTTGTCTTTGAAAAGAAAAAAAACAGTTGCTTCACTAGATGCAAAGTTTAAGAATTCAGGTTTTAAATTATATTTGCACAAAAGAAAGAAATATAATTTCAAACTGATTTCAAAAATTAAATGAGGAGAGTCGTGACACATTTTCTTCCTCATTTAGAAAACTAGATATATTCTATGATTATCCTTTGGTTCTGAAACTCTCTCAAACATTCTGTTTTTAAACCAACACATTTGAATAATTTCTTAAATACCTTCAGTGAGAACATACTGATACGCACTAACATGGTTTCTCTAAACCAGCCACATTTACTCCTGCTTCAAACTGCTCATAGGAAGTCCCACTCTCTGGAACTATTGCTTGCTATCAACAGCTGAATTGCAGATTCTGCACAAAATACGTTCTTCTCTATCAGAAAGACAACCACAGAAATAACAACAGAGGAGGCTCTGCATCACTTCTAGAAGACTCTAGACCCTGTAAGTTAGACTCAAGCTGTTAAAACTTTTGCAGAAAAAAAATTGCAAGAGCAATTAGCTTTAGAAAACAAGATTCTATGTTAAATGATGTGCAACCTAATGTATAACTACCAAACTACAATACCTTCAGATGCCTATTAACTGGAGACTGCAATTTGCTGTAAAGTTGAATGAAATGCTGTATTTCACTAGTGGAGCTAAGTTCCTTCAGTAGATTTTTTTAACATACAAAGCTGTCAGAATAGTTTATATTAATCTCTTTTGTGTCTTGATGTTTCTTTTGGAAATACAGATAGTTGAAAACGTTTTGGTTTTGAAAGGTTTAAAAGTTCTTTTTATAATTTAGTCATGAATAAGCTCAGTGATTTGAGAAACCAGATAGTTGTCTGAAATAGGTATGAGATAGACAGTAACTGCCATGGAGAGAAGAACCTCTGATAAATCTTCTTAGATGTTTTTTCTGTTATACAAATTCTGTTCTACACTGGACTTTATTTACTGACACGCAGATCCTCTGAGAACTAATACATCCTCATACTGTCTAACAAACTTCAAAGAAAATGTTTTCAGTAACATAAACAGAATATTCTCAAACTTTCTCAACAAAGGTTGCCAAAGTGAGACTACTTCCAAAATAAAAGAACAAAAAACAAAGATGTATAAGAGATGCACATTCTACGAATTTAAAGCTAAATTTAAGGTAAGATTTATGTGGCCCTTTCCCTTGCAAAGTTTATCCCACACTGATGAGGATAACTCAGAGCCTCTGCAAATTAACGTGTTCAAAGGTTGGTGCTGAGCTGCTCACCACAGGACTAAATTCAGGATTGTTCATCAGTGGAGCTGGCTGGACCTGAAGTGCATTCTGCATGACTTAGCAGGAAGGCAGGAATCTTATTCTCTTTGAAGAACAAAGTTAAGATATTAAAAGCATGTTTCTTCCTTGGTGTTCTTTCCTAGTTCTTCACACCTGTCCCATAACACATTAATGGACAGTTTTAATCCAAACCCTCACAATGTAGTGCTTAAATTCCAATTATTATAATAGTAAAATATATATCTATGAACAAATTATGACAATGGTACACACTGGGATATCCTGGGCTTGATCCCTCTTGTAGTAAAACCATGCCTAACTCTGCTCTGAAAGGACATATGTGTCTTTGAATGGATAAAAATTACTGCTAGAGATCAGGGAAAAAAGCATGCTTTTGAGTTATCAAGTTTTTGCAGGTATTCTATTTAGTCACCATCTTTTTTTTAGGGATTAGATCTTTAAACCCTTCTATTCTTATGTGCTATAAAGAGGAATTCCTCTAATCCACAAGAATTTTGGTTTACCTGTTTGCAGAAGCCCTTTCAGCTAAGAGTATCACACAACTGTTTCATTTTAAAAGCAGTCAGACTAGTGAATTACAACCCTTTAAAAAATTCCCCCACTTCCCACTAGAGAGCTTTACAGACTAACTTTAAAAAGGTATGTACCTACTCTTTGGTTTAATACAGTTTTCTCTTTTCTCGTTTTGTACAATTAGGGATGCTCAAATGTGTCATAGCTAGAAATAAAATCACCAAGTTGGAAAATCAGAGCTTGAGTGGAAATGTCTTTCACCTTCCATGGGAGCGTAGAGTACAGCACAATTTTTTTCTCTGAAGTTCAACACTGGACTATAAGAAAAGAAGCAGTGAAGGGGCAGGTGTGAAATAAATATTCTAGTGATCCTAAATGGCAAATGAAGGACCAATCATACTTACTTAGAAGGAATCCGTGAAACCGCATTGAGATTGGTGGGAGATGTCACCGCTTGAAGAACATTTTCAAGGGCAGTCAGTCCTCCTGCAGCCCGAAATGCTATCTGATCTGCAGTGTTCTAGATAAACACAAACATAGAAGAGAACCAACAGAAATTAAAGAAATTCCCACATAAAAAAATGTAACTGATAGACAATTGTTCTGAGTTTCGTCAATGTAGAAAATTCTTAATACGTGTATTTATCATGTTAAATGCCTTTGAAAAAAAGCATTTCACTGCCAGTGAACAGGAAAGAATGTTCTTTAGAGCAAGTGGTGAAATTCTCAGGTGCTATTTTTCTCAAAAATCATATATACTTATCAAATACTATACAGGCAAGACAGTCGAATACCGTATTTTCTATAACAATATATTATAGGGATTTTAATAAAGGTAATTGTTATCTGTTGCTGTTATCTTTGTAGCTATACTTTACTGCTCTGCATATGATTTAAAGAAAACAGTCAACCTATATGGGTACTTCCTCTTTTTTACAAACTTTTCCAAAAGGAGGCAGCCTCCAAGCTTGTTCCAAATTGTTCACTGTATGCATAAAACAGCTTAGGCAGATCACTTTAAAACATGAACACCATCATTACACTGATGATACCTGGTTATGTACTTCACAGAACGTGGACCTCATTAAGTTGTTGCTCTAGAAGAAAGCCTGACAATGTCACCAGTCATTTTAGCCTTAATCTTGGGAAGACAGAAGTGTTGCCTGACAGATGCTGTTGAAGATACAAGTTGGTTAGCTGTTCTGTCTTCTCAAGTTAATTGTTTGGAGTTTAAGCACCAGGTTAAAAACCTGGATGTGATTTTTGGTAGCGCTTCAATTACGGGAAACTACAGAGGTAAGGTTTGAAAATGGCACCTAGGTGATTGGTGTAGTTTATCTCTTTGGCAACTCCAATTTATTACCGCTCCCCAGGTCATTTGTCTAATCCACTGCTTGCAGCTTATTCAGAATGTAGCAGAATGAATGAATAGTTTTAGCTTTGAGGTACAACCTTCACATCCAGCTTGTTTAGTATTAGTTATGCTATGTTGTTGGTTATAAATGGAAAAATCAATTTAAACTAGTCATATATGTGCTCCTAGCTTTCTAGATTAGATTTTCTTTCTTCTAAGTGTCCTCTTTGAACTTCCACTTAGCAGAATTTTACACTTAAATACCATCCTAAATTACTCTTACAGTTTGCAAATGACTGAGTTTCTGCTAGAGCAGGCCCAGCATTCTAGAACTTACATCTTTCTCCTTTCCTGCAAAATTGGTTTTATCTCATACTGTTTAAAATAAAGCAAGCAAGATTTTTTTCTTCTCTACTTTTAAGTTGCTAATTTTGTGTAACTGTATTGGTAGTTTGTATTTAACCATCTTGATTTTGTCAATGATGAAGATATTCTAGTTAATAAGAAATCTATTTCTTTTCCTCAGTGTTGCAATCACTTGGCATGTGGAAAAAAATGGGAAGTGCTCTATAAACAATAATTATTAGTTTGTGAAGAATGTATTATACTGTAATAGACCATAACAGAAAAAACTTCTAGTGACCCTGGCAATAAAATCTTTCTTTGAACAATTAGAATATAATTGAGCAACATATATTTTGATTTAGAAGGGAAACATTTTTACCTGGGAGAATAAAACATTGATATGTAAACACAAAAGTATGTCTCTTACTTTTTTTTTTTTTAAACTCATGCAATTTTTTCTCTATTAAGTTTCTTTCATGCAAACAACTATATTCTATTTAAGTTCCAAGCTCCAGAAAAACTGTTCAAACAGATAAATCAGTTATTCAAAAAGAAAACATTTTCCACAGTTAATATGAACTGCATGTAGCTTTTTAGACAGCCAGAAGTTTTACCTTCAAAGGAATAACTAGCCTAAAACGAATGGAATCTGTGTGCCAACTCACCAAGCAATTAAGATAATCAACCAATGATTTCCTATAGGCTAATTGAAAATATAAATTGAAATATAATTTCTAAGCAGTCAAATTTAGTCCAGTTAGCCCAGTAAGTGTGCCTTAACTGAGGAATTATTTCTGAGTTTCACTCATGTATTCCTCCTTTACTTCCTCTTCCTCCCTTCTAACAACAACCACCAAGAAAAAGCACACCTCCTGTGGACCTCTGACACAACACAGTAACTGCACGTCCAGCCCAGCGTGACTGGGATAAAGCTGCAGTAAGCACTGCCTCCCCTGCAACGCTTTCCAGTAACCTAATGAGAAAGACAGCCAAACAGCAAAGAAATAGTCCTGCCACAAATCAGATACTATTACTTGAGCACCTTGGCTTATGGCCACAAGATCTCAAACTTCCTCCTCTTCCTCCCTGGCCCCACCAGTGCTGCAGAGTAGTTCAGCACCCGCCAGACAAAGCCTGGGGCCTTTCTAACATATCAATTTTCACTTCGGCTTAAAACCTCACAAGTTTAAAGAGAAATTTTGTTACTTCATGTGTGCATTCTCCTTGGCAATCAACATACACACATAATAAGTATAGACAAATGTGCACAAGGATTTCTGCATGATTGGCATGCTGGCACCACAGCACACAAATGAGAAAGACATTTATGTGACACCGGTGATTTATTTGCTACAGCATATTTGTTAGTGCTACTCCAGTTTTAAATGTGCCAAGCACTTCCCACTTCTCACTTTCCCTATTTCTCATGGGAGATTATGCCACAACCTATTAGCTCTTGAGGCGAAGAAGTCTTTCCTGTCATTTAGACCAAATATGCCCTTTCTCTATTTCATCCCATTACTCTGAGTTATATCCCATTTTATTGCACTCGTTTTGTTTCTCCCCTTAGTAATTACTCCATTCTTGAAATCGTGTACTGCTACATTTTCCTACTTGGCTTGTTTCTCAACATTTTAGATTCATTAATGCTAAACTCAGCTTTCTATTTTTTTCATGTAAACTTTTCTTATCTCTGATCTTTTTTCCAGAACTCTTTTCTCCATAAATACCTAGTCATTAAGTGTCCAGAAAGGAACTCTTTTTTTCCCCACCTAAAATCAGCCACCAGAGCCACACTGAAAGAAGCTATAATGTCTCGCTACTCTGAGATCTTCATGTATCTATTTATAAAGAATATTCACCTTCTGAAGCTGTTTGATTTCCTATGCGCTCTCCTTCAATCTGGAGCATCATTTCTTTTCAGCATCACTTTAGATGGACTTTTTTCAGAATGCCTGTTTCACTTCTGTTTAATATTTTGCTAAAATACAAGTATACTTTGCAAAATACAAAGTTACCTTTTAAAGAACTTCCTTTACAACTACAGTTTTCTATCAAGCAGAAGTGAGTTTGTAATTCTCAGTTTTATACAATTTAGCTTTACATCCTATTATACTTTCCTCTCTAGATCACTCATAAAAATGAACAAGCATTTTGATGCTTAGCCATGGGGGAAAAAAAATCCCTAAATATGTGTATGGAAGAGAGAGAGGAAAAGCCTTAAATAAAAGGAAGAAACAAACCAGCAGCAAAGTTGTAAAAGATACACAAGCACGGTATTTGTTCATGGTGCTTACAAAGGTCTATAAAGCTGCCACTTACGGATTCAGAAGATATTACTTTTGGCATGATACTCAATATATTTATCTCTGATAATTTTTTTAAGATGGAGAACTCCAAGAGGTTTTAACCCATTTATTGAAAGGCAATGCTGATTACCAAAGTAACTGCCGGCATACAGTGCTTGTGAAGGACCTTGGGCAGCACACAAGCGTCCTGCTATCAGGAATCCCAGGTTCAGGCACAGCTCCTTGAGCTTGGCTTTGGGTCAGTAGGGGTCATGGGAACTGAGGGGAAAACATGCCCTATCCACAAAGGAGCAGAAGAGTCACTTGAATATTGCATTACTGACATTTTCTGAGTGAATGCTGTGTGACTCTGGTACCAGAGGAAACAGCAAAAAAAGGAATCATGCACAGGCAATTTCCTCAGCTATCCACAGTAGGAGACCTCAGGTAGGAAGATGAGCTGTGTATAAAAAATGAACAGCATTAAATCTCCCCAGTGTTGAAAAATATTGCCATACTATCTCTGAGGTACAGCAGTCAAACAATACCAAATTATTTTAAAATATGCCTGAATTAATTCCTATTTGAGGTGATTTTCAAATGTTGAAAGTATGTAAATATTCATCTGAAGAAACCTTTCTTAAAACATAAACATACGGGAGTAGGCTATCTTGTCCAATTTGTCCGTCTTTCCAAAATTAACCTGTATACTTCAAAATATGATCCAAACTAACTTAATGTTCTGTAAGCTTTACATTAGCTTATACATATTAAAACGTAACAGAAATTCAAAAGCAGACTGAGGCATGTAAGTTATTCAAAACCCTTACTCACGTAATATTCTTATTTAAATTGATTCCATTTGAATCTGTGTCAGAATGAAAGACCCATTCAGGTAACTATGCTCTTACTCTGGTAGCACCCAAGGCACTCAGTAGATCAGGCACCATGTGAGTATGAAAAATGACAGATCCTGTAGGGAGTAAATGTTAAATCCATATTTGGAAAGAGCATAACAAACATTTCAAACAGCGTGTGAAAATCTGACTTGCTTATATGTATTTTTATAAATTCACAACTACCTCAAATAACATTTTTAAACAATTTGATTTCTAAGTACAAAAGAATTTAAAAGCTCTTAAGTTACTTGGTCATGCAGGAGAGCAAGGGTAAATGAACATGTAGGCAAAAATGATTATCACTGTCATCTGTGAATTCCTCAACAGAGAGAGGATAAGGCACAAAAACCTTGGGGATGCCGCCTAGATATGTCTTAACCATTACAAAAACAGAACCAGAGACACAGTCCACAGAACAGCAGATGTAGCAATGCAAACCAACACGAGAAAAAAAACACCTCATGTTTTCTTTATCCCTATCAAGTCTGTATCATTGTGAAATACAGTGGCCTTATTTGTACAGGAGGAAAGCCAACACAGCTGATGTGATATTATGTATTCTTAATCTTTGGACATTATACATTTGTCATTTAGAGCACACAGCAACTAATTTCAGCAGAACAGTGCATGAATCAAGGAACTTTAGTAGAGAATGTGTGTACACTAATGCATGTGTGGCAAAGTAAACAGAAATAACTATAAATTAAACAAATCATGTAATCATTTTATGGATTAATTATGAACTAAACATTTTAAGAACGTTGAAATTATTCTCTTTTTTTAAAAAAAAAAAAAAATTATGACAGACAATCGTGAAAGCTCCCTGCACACTGAGCTAGCATGGCTGACTTATTTACCTACCTGTTATAACACCTTAATGGATTTGAATTCCCCTTCTCTCCTATGGCTTGAGTGACAACTGACTAATAGGATTACAGGCTCCGTTCCAATAATACAGCTCAGCTACATGCCAGCAAAAAATGACAGCCTAAACCTGAATTACATGGCCTGGGAATCCATCCAATTATTAACTAAAGTAACTGTTATTACCTAACCTAATCAAAGGAGAAGCAGCTGTTAATCTTTGGTGGCCTGCAGTGTAGCAGTGGTCAGACTGGATGAACCGTCTTTGTACTTGACTCCTCTACAGACAATAATTATGTCCTTTGTGATCAAGAAGGAAGGGCTTCCTAACCTTTCAGACAGAGGCAGCAGATGGGGAACAACTGTTTGTGCGTTCATTAACAAGATAGGGTGGATTTTATCAGGGTTCGGCATCTGTGGCACCCTCAGAAGCACCACTTACCCAATGATACAAGTATGTTTGGCAAATGCAAAAATTAGCAGACTAAACAGAAAGTTCAAAACAATGTTTTGATCTCATTATCTGTCATGTAGTACAGAAAAAATACAGCTAAAAAAAAGTCATTTATGCATATGCCTCACCATACCTAAACACAGTCAACAAAGAAATAGGTGAAAAGGCCAATTGACCTATGCTGTTACTTTGCTGGGCTTTGTTTAACTCATTAAAGTAGTCACATAATATAAATTGTATTCTTCTGAAATAAAACCAAATCGGGGGAAAAAATTTCTGATTTATTTATACAGGTCAGTGGGCAATACAAAGTAATACAGAGTAAAATAAAGTGAGCATCAATTAGGAACAGCCTTTGGTTTCTGCATGCAACATTCCAAGACAGAAGCAAGGCCAAAACCCCTGTCCTCCACTGCCACTTCCCTTTACTACACAGGACAAACTGGAAGATTTGTAAACCAGAAGATAGGAGGTCAGAGAAACTTGCCTCACCAAGAGACACTACAGAAGTAAAATTTAGTTTATGCCGGGGAAAGTAAAAATATGATGGGATCGCAGTGCTGAAGTACATGAATGGGAAGAAGATTTCTGATAATGCACAGTAACAGCTAATATTTGGAAGCTGAAACTGAATGAGTTCAGGTAAGAATAAAATGATTTTTTTTAATGCCAAGAGTAATTAATGATGAGCATAATATACTTAGGATATAGTCGACTCTCAATCATTTGAAGTTTTTAAATCAAACCTGATTATCTCCTAGAAAAATATGATCCTAGTTAAATCATAATTTATTAATTTGGTGCAAGAGTTATTGGGTGAAATCCAATGTCCTGGACGAAAGCACTCTCTTCCATACATTTCTCCTGTTAAAGTATTATTATTAGTTAATAAGTAGAGCAGAATCAGAAATAATACAGAGCTTTAACAGCTGAAATGATTTAATGTCAGCTTTACCATCTCTGTTCTATGTAACTTCAGCACCTCACATTTTGACTATGTGAAATCTTTTTGAACCAACTTAAATACTCTGGTGCAAACCCTCATGCTAAGACAAACCTCCACAATCAATATTTTTACATAGATTAAAAGAGAGTATTTTCCTTTATGAGCCAAAAGAATGCTTTCTGCTAGTTCTGCCCACTATTTCTGAGTAAGAAGCTGAACTGGAAGGTCTGTTCAAATAGACCTCAGGAACTAAAACTGTTCAGAAGAAAATATTTCTGAATGAAACCCAAATACTCTGAAACATTCTGACTTCTATTTCTGGAAGATCACACTGAGCTTGTGCAACTCTATTTTACACTTGTTAAACTGTACACCGAAGGTAGAAATAATAACAAATTAGTAAAATATAGTTGAAATCCATCTTAAGAATTTTCTTCTTTCCTTTTATCTAGTGTTTGCAGATTCTATCTAAAATGCCAGGGGCTAAGAAATGCAGTTCAAAGCTGCCTTAGAAAAACAAACCAGACAACTGAACCCGAGGCTGGCTCCTCCTTCTTTTTTTTTTTTTTTTTTTTTTTCCCCCTCCCTCTTTAAATAAATACACAAACCATAAATACACAAAACCATAGATATATTTGTGACTGTAGAAAATCTACTCTCTGATTAGTCTCTCTAGATATAAAACTTTACACAGTGAAAATCACCTGAGAGTATACTAAAATAATATTTTCTATTAATTGTTCCTTTGTTTCTCTCCAGTGAAATCAGTATTATCATAATACCCCATTCCATCTGAAAATCTCAAACTGGTACTCAGACATGAGTGACTTCACCCACAATAGAATTTCAAGCACTAAACATCAATGGGAAACTAGTTTAGGATTAGAACATGAGCCAGACTTGGCTCAGTAGCCTTTGCACACCATTGGGGGGAGATATTCATTCACATTAAGGACATATCTATTCATATATTTGTATCAGCTCTTCCCTCATGATTTGCTCTTTAGGTAATGCTATGCAATGCTACAGAAAGGAGGACTCAAGAAATGCTCCTTCATACCTTACCCTACAAAGCAAATTGCAGATTTTGAAGCCTTTTAAAGCTGATTCTGAAGCCTTAAAGATAAGGCAGCTCCTCTGGTTTCTGTTTACACTCCACACAGACTAATCTCTGTGGCTTCATCTAGGAGAGGATGGTTACCTAGCATCTGAGATGGCAGGTAGGTAAGTGGGCCTTATCTTGTAGAACGTGTTTCACTCCCTGCATGATGTTCAGTACTTGTACACTCCTGTGTAGAGCTCAGCCTCTAACACCCCAGCCATTTGGATAATACCATTTTTTTCACTTTAAGCTCTAAGATATACTAACTGAAACTTCACATAACATATTTAGTACAAAGGAAGACAAATATCTAAGTACAACAAAGGATGAAAAAGAATGCAGTTGCTACATCACTCAAACGCAACAAGAAAAATGAGGCTTAGTTTTTAATGAAATGAAAAATAAAAAAGAGAAGGGGCATTTACTATTATACACTCTGAAAGCACATTATCAACAAGTGACGTAAAATTGGTCCAGGCCTAGGGACAATACCACTGCTAAGAAATTGATTCTTAAGCCTGTCCTGCAAACACTGTATGTCACATGTTCATACATTTAACTTCTGCCTATGTACATCATATACTCTATTCATTCTTCTGCCCATATTGTAAGGTAAACTGTATTGGACATGATTCCTTACTGAATCACTGTGTTATCTCATTGAATAAGACGAATCTTAAGTACAGGATCTCCTTCCAAGTTCTGCAGTGTCTTTCCAGTTCAACAGTAAAATCACAGAGGGGCACTAAATTAGCACTTCTGTTGACAAGACCCTCACAATCTTGTTTGTGAAGTTTCAAGTCAGCGAAAGCCATAAGGGAAACACAGGTAAACTAATGAATTCCATGTTATATGTTTAGCTGCTTTCACTTATGCTAAGTAGCATAACGGGTAACAGCCAATACTGCTTGGAAAAATAAGAACAGTCCTTATAGATATTGTGAGAAACAGCACTGAGCACTAGTGCTTATTAAAAATAAATGTTTAGCCTATTTATAAATAACAGGGCATCTAGTAAGTGCATCAATTAAAGGAGGAAAGAAAGGATAAAAAGGTTTAAGTCTCTAATACCAGGAACAACTGCTCCTAGATCTCCATAAATGACTCCATTAGCTAAGGGCAATTCAAGTTTTTCTGAATAATCTCATAAATACAAGTTCCCACACAAGTATATAAAAAGCACAATTACATGATCTTGTCCTGTTCTCTCTCAGAAGTTTATTGGAGAAGAAATTCTCCAGTGAGTAAGAAAGTTACAGATCTCTTGCAACACAATCTTATGGCTGACATTTCACTGCTGAAAGCTTTCAGCCACTAGAATGCAGCACTGATTTCAGCTGAAAATGAACTATGAAAACCAGTGCAATATTAAAACTATGTGAGAGAAGACAGAGAGAGAGGGAGCAATGGATGTTTATAGACCTGTAGTTCAGTCAAGAGCACTTGAATTCTAAACACAGCTTTCACACTGATTGCTTTGGATACTCTCTTGAGTGACTACTTGGCCATTACCCAATCTACAGGACAGCAACAAAGAACTTCAGGGCAGATTAATAATGTGGGTTTGTGAAGTACTGCAAACATAAGAACAAAGACCTCTAGGTGATATGTTCTCGTCAGAAATGAGGGTCTCAAATCAGATGTAGAATTTTAAAAATACTTTCAAGAAAACACTTGTATAGATATACCACCAGAGCAAATAAAATAAAAACTTCACTTATTTAGAAACTATAATAATCATTACTTTATCATGACCACTAAAGTGGCATCTGCTCACTAGAAGAAACGTGCCTGCGTAGGGCATTTTCTCATCACTGAGAAATCAGCGCCTGTATTTTAATGATATTAAAACATATCTCTTGACTTGTAAACAGCTAGTGAAGAAACTCTGCATACCTTGGAATGTATATATATCCACTATATCCATTCTGATCTGATGTATTAGTTCCAAATTGATGTAGAAGGAAAAAAAAGCCTGATCTGACAGCAAAAGGCCACAAACAGCACAGCATAAGTGCACTGGAAGCTAACAACATTTAACTGCATCCCAGAGAACCAGAAATCAACGCAGCAATTTTCAACTACACCCACTGTGGACAGTAAATTAACCTCCAAATAATCTTGGAATAAGTACACTGCAGAGCTTATCTGTGAACTGAACTTGCCTTTTAATACCATTTCTATCAAACAAGCTAAAAAAATGTTCTGTGGCTGACCTCTAGTAACAAGCTCCTATTTGTATGTTCATCTCAAGAAAAAGGTTAATCCACAGATTATAGAAACTCCAGGCAAACGAATTACTGATGATAGAAAGCTGTTTAGTCCAACCTGCAACACACAACACACATCTGACCTATTGACTTCTTCCTGGCAGTGACAGGGAAAGGCTGTTCGGGTAGAAAATGCTGCCCAAAGAGCTCCTCCTGTGTTTCCCATAGCCTGCTCTTTGAACTCACAACCACTGTGCTATTACTATCAAATCTGCTGCTGTAGTTGATCAGATCGGGTGATGTTTCCACTACTACTAGCAGTCTGGACCATATGCAGTTAAGATGGTAGATACAGCACAATACCCCACACTCCAGGCTTTGAACACTGCTGAATCTCCTTCAAATGATGTTTCAGTGGCACTGTGCATCCTTGGCACTCAGTGCTGAACACATATATTAAAAGTCTCTCATCTCCCAGTTACAGGGTTTAAAGAAGTGAATTAATTTCAAGGAGGGTTACTTACATCTCAGATTTTCCATCAATTACATCTGCTTTATCAATTCCTGAGTTCATGCCCTGAACTCAGGTTCTGTACTTTCCTAAGAACAGCTTAAGACTTGATTAAAGGAAGCATAAATACAGAATTCCCTATGTTACCTTCTGTGTTAGCAAAATTATTAGATTTTTTGTGGTAAAACAGAGTTCCAAGGGCCTGAATTCTAGTTTTAGCTGGTAAAACAGACTTACTTTTAAGTTTTGTAATTCAACACACTTCATAAAGTTTGGGGTTTGACTTTAAATCATTTTTAAACTGTTATAATTCAGCTTTACATTTGATTAATGACTTCCCTTCAAGTGACATCACTGAGCTCTGGAACTGGCTACTGCAGGAGTACCCAAAGTTGAAAAATTAATGGATGGACTAAAAAAATGAATCCAGTCTTTGTATAGAAATACATCATATGTTTAGCTAAAATGAACCTTAAAGTTATAACTTCTGATTATAAAAAATGAGAGTAGCAAATACTTTCATAAAGAACAAAAACCATAAAGATGAAAGCACAGTTAAGATAGTGTGTGAATGTTTATTTTAGTTTTTAAACACTTTGGCCGTGAAATGCCCACTGCCCAACACAAAAGAAGGCTTTTTGGTGTAAACTAGTGCACTACGTATCAAAATCTTCACATGGCTAAGAGCCAAAAGACACATATCACATATATAAGAGAACGGCAGTAGGTTACAACATGACAGCAGCAATGACTCCGCAGGGTCCCACTGCACCGTTGTAAGGGTGGAGGTGGAAAGGGCACAGAACTGATGTGGGGCTCGGGGGCCTTTGCCGGCTTGTTTTCATCCATAGCCATGAATTTGCCTTGCCAGCTGCTTGCCAGAGGTCAGCCCTGCTGCTGCTCCCATGACACTCCTGCCACTGCAGCCAAGTCGAACTGATGCTCAAGCACTGGAGCCTGGCCACCCTGATCTGCACCACAGATCAGTATAAAATGTAGATAGCACAAACAACAGTGGCTCATAAATATGCCTATTTAACTGTGGCCATGTGGCTACTTTTTCTTTTTTTAATGAATTTAAAAAAAGAAGTAGACATGGGTGTATTTCTATTTTTTTCCTATAGAACACTCTATATGATTGCACATTTAAGTCTTGACAGGAGATATACTGATTACCTATGTAAATATCCTGACACACTAAAACCAGGATACATACTGCTATCAGAAGCTCAGTAGGAAGAAAAGCTGTGTAATTTCTAAGCACACTGGCACATGAAGTGCCCCAGAACTGGCTGAACCTGATGTCAGAAAGATGAAGGCATGCTCCAATAGGAGTACTCAAATTGAACAAAACTGGGGCCTATTTGCCCAATACAAAAATCAGCAATATTTTAAAGCCCATTTTGAACATAACCATAAACACAGACATTTGAGAATTAACATACAAATTGATTTAGCAAGTAGTACCTTTGGCTGTAGAAGTCATATCAGTATTCACCAACTTAAAATCTTACGTAAACATTTTTCTTCCAGAAAGAAAACCTGACTGCTAAATGGATTTATTAATTCCAAGGACATGCTGTTGTTTCTACAGATAGTGTCCTCTAGTGGAGAAATGGGAGATATTAAGTAAACAAGAAAACAGAAAAGGGCTGCATCACAGAAATCATCCTGTCAAGGAAAATACAAACACACACCTCTCAATCACAAACGTGCCTATGAAAGTTTAGCATCTTGACCAAGCTTTTCATTACTATAATAATGCTTAAACATGTACTTTAAAAGTAATTAAGGAATTAAATAACTTTAAGCTTCAGACTGAGAAATTAATCATTGTGATGACACAATACACAATAATTGGTTGAGTGTGTTAAATAATACACAGATATGCCTCTGTGTGTATGCATACATAAGATCACAAAATACATACAGCGTAGCTATAATTTGAGTAAAGTCACTAGTCCGTGACTTAGGTAAATTCAGTAAAACAGTAATTTTCACCCTTTTTCATATATAGTGCTCTATGATGCTTTTTCTGATTTAGTAAGAAGGTGACAGGTAAGCTGAGACCTCCTGTGATTTCTCCAGCCCTCAATGAATCCCTGTATGATTTAGACTTTATGCTGGGTTTTTTCTAGAGGTGTAGCTATCCTTAACACTTCACCTTAACTAGTGACTATATCTTGCCTACAGAAATGCTATGCTACTGAAATGAAGAATCTGTTCTATTAACAACTCCCAAACTCATCTATTATTGTCTTCCTCTCTCCATCATTTCCTTTTCCTACATAAATGCCAACCAAAATAATTTTGTGTGGGAAAAAAAAATAAATCATCACAGTTTTTTTTAGGATCACAGATTTTTGCCACCATCTTATTCTCAGATGACCCTTCAATGCTCCAAAGACAAGAATTAATAATTTTGGAAAGATTACTGAATCATTGCTCTGCCTCACACTCATGCTCTCTTCAGAGATACTGATCATCCTTGCCTCTAAGGCATCTAGCTGATTAACAGAACTAAGTTAAACTTGGATCAAATGTTTTTAGTCAAAATTTAGGTTTAAAATTTGCTGCTTCTAATTCACACTTGACAGTTTTCTTCAATTATGAAATAAAAGCCACAAAAGCTTGTGGCCTGTGTGCTTTAAAGCTAGCCTGATTTTTCCAGTAACATAATCTAGCATAAAATACACTATTTATGTCACTCCTGCTTAGCTTATGAATTCAAACTTCCTTTAAAAATGTGGTATCAAATTATAGTATCTCGTATAATACTTAAAGCAACAGTGATTATGTGCAGTAATAATGGCATATCCAGTTCAAATATAACTAATAGCAAGTTAAGAAAAGCTTAAACACACATTGTTGCCTTTCAGTTGGTTCAGAATTCTATTCTTCTCAAAAATAAAATCCAGCCATTATATTCAGTTTTTCAATTCAATTTTTGCAGCACCAAAATTAAATGTGCTTGTGAAACACAATTCTCACTGTATTCTTAAATATACTTAAATAAGTAGCAATACTGAGTATTTATAGCATAGAGTATTTGCTTCTAAAATCTGTTTTATCTGTATATACATGTCACATTTATATAGACATACATGGGGCAATTTTAAATCTCTGTAGAGATTTTTGAAAAAATTTATCATGAACAGTACAAAAGCTTATATGTGTTTCATTTAACATTGCTTTTTCTCTGTATCTTAGTTCTTTATTATTTTTTAATTTTATTGTTTCAGTTTCTGATGATTCAGAGTTTTTATTATTGGGGGCGGGGGGGGGAACCAAACAGGAGTAGCCAGTCCCTCTGAATTCAGTGTGTCTTCCAAAAACTGGCCTAATTAATCCTCACCCTGGCTATGGTCACCATACCCAACAGGCCTGACAGTTTAGAGAATAAAACATAAATACCAGGCCTGACTGTGCTGTTAAAGCCAGCCATTTCTGACAGTCTTTACAATGGGATAAACACTGTCTGTCTACAGTCCCCATGTATTTGAAAGCTACGACAAACATTTTACTGAAATGTAAATAACTGACATCACAACTGCTGAAGCAGAAGGCTGAAAAATCTATCTAAAAATCACAAAACCAAAAACACTGCCTGACACAAAACAAACCATTAATGGTGACTGAGGGAGTACCTTTTAGAGGTCATAAGCACTGAGAACCCGTTTTTTAAAAAAGTATTAAAACACTGGTCAGATTCACACATTTTTCACTTACAAAATTACACCTTTTCTGAAGATATGTATCTTTTACCCTGAAGTCTATTTCCAGTAAGAATACAATATTGAATTTGTAATAATAAGTATCTTGAAACTTAACCTAGTGAAAAGCAGCTACTTTTAGATTCGTATGAAGAGCTGGTAAGTAACTGAGTGCCATGTCTCAATTTATCAAAAGCCTTCTCTTCTATTCTTCTGGTTCCGTTTTACTTCCATACTTTAACGACTTAGTTTGTGCTCGCTGTTACTTACTGAGATTTTTTCAGCACCTAGAGAGCCCGAAGTAGATTAGAGACACAGCTATCCTCAAAAATGTACAAAATCATAGTAAGTTTTATGAACATCAGAACAAGGGAAATCTTGTTTGTTAGGCTTTCTGCCTTGTGACAAACATGTGAGCTTCAGCCACATGTAATGTTTGCTTAGGCTGGGACATCTATAAAACTTCTATCCTTCCCTTGCAGCTGCAGCCCTCTCTTCAGGAGCGTATCTGTAAAATCATCTGTCAAATCACTTACTTAAAGGAATCTTATAACTTGTGTCCCGATGAAGGTCTTTTCAAACTGGTGGTTGGATGAGAAACATTATATAAAAATAATTCCAGTTAAGCAGATTAACTGCTGCACGTGGATTCCAAAAATCATGAGGTTCCCTCATGATTATATTGAATCTCTGTCATAAACCCAGTCAGAAGGACGGGGGACATATTAAGGGCTTGTCTAGATGTGGCATTTAAGTATCATACAAATTTAACTAAAGTGATTTAACAGCAGTGTTTTAGCTGCAGCTGAGCCAGGTGAAAAGGCTACTGCCCTCAGCTGCTTGTCACTGTCCTTAGTGAAGGTAGCATCCTGCCACGTTCCTCAGAATAATAGCATCTGTCATCTCTGCCTAGCCTCAACCTATCAAAATCACCTAGAATACTTGAATTATTCAAAGGTAGGACTTAAAAAACCTAGACCTCAAAAAAAAAACCTCAAAACAAATTTTAGGAAGAACTTTAGGGAAGTCATCAAGTGTAAGGATGACCAAGAAGCAGTAACCTCTGACCCAAGTCAGCTTTATAGCCTTAGAAATATATGTACTTCAGTCAGTGTCATGTTTAAAGCCTATGCAGTAGAAAATGGTTTTGTTTCTTTAATCAGTAAATCTCACCTCTATACCCTGAGGGAAATGATATAAGCATAAGGGGCTTAAAACTGTACTTGTAGTCACACTAATCGGACATACAGCTTTCAATATACTGGTTTGTGAAAGCGTTCCCTATTACAGGGCATTTCTGTATGAGTGCTCAAGTCAAACCTGAGCAGTTGATCCAGGATTCCTTGCACATCTGAAAGACACTGCTGATCTCAGTAATGGATGTGTAAAATTAGTACAAAGAACAAACATGTATAAAATCAAAGACCTGTGGCAGAAAAACTGTTTTAGCCCTGTAGTTTCAAACATCAGCTCTGCCTTCTTTAAGAATGTACATGAGTTTCTCTTTGAGCATCAAAGGCCCATTCATGGGAGATCTTAAACTGAGTGTTATCAGATCATATTAAGAGCTTGAAGAGTCCCATATGACATTCTGCTAACATCAGGCCAGGGCCTTCTGGTAACGTTTGCATGCCTTCTGCTGTTGTGTCTCTGTGTGTGTTTGTTTTTTTAATATACTTTTAAACAAAGTAAATGTGAAAGCAAATACAACTTCCTTCCAGGATTTCTGCCAGAAAGAATGAGAAAGTATGCACAAAATGCAAGGACTGCCTTCTGATAATCCATAACACACCCATACCCACACCCTAGCAAGATGTTGTAGATACATCTTGGGGACAGCATAACAGGCGTCTACAACACCATCGGGATTTGTGCCTCCTGCTTCATGTTACTAGCAGAAGCAAGGACACATGACCTAGGGGTATAGATCTACTTAAAACTGGAACAACATTGTGGTTTATGACTTCATAGTACCTTTCATATTTATTTAATTAAAATACACATGAACTACACGTTGTATGCAGTTAATGGCCATACTCGCATGTCAGATCCTCAAAACCTGCACTTCAACTTGCTTACTTACAAATAATTCTCTGGCACAGAGTGTAATACTTCTAGAAATTGTAGAGCTTCATCCAAGCAAGCCAATGTCAACATATCAAGAAGTGTGTGGAGATTTAACAACCACTTGAAGCAAAGCAAAGCAACTTCTCTTTCATTGATTAGCACTCAAATCATGCCTCGGATTCAAAGTTAAAGTTGTAGATTTTGCTGCATTGTATGGGGAACTGGCATCAGCCTACCAATTCTGTGTTAATGAGAAGCAGGTAAGGTGCTACAATATACAGACAGGACTTCAAAAAATACAGCGGTTATGATGTATCTTTGTCTGAGAGACAGATTTCTCAAATTTGAGTACCTAGAGGATATGCCAATATAAAAACCTTTTAGTTTACATTACACAAACTCTTCTTGCTATATTGGTGAAATCACTTGGCCCCAAGCGCAGAATCGGCTCATGTCCAGTAGACCAGGAAGGCACACAAAACAAAAGCAAGTTTGACCACAATAATCATCCAGGCATGCCTCATCCTAGAATGTTTGAACGTTATAAAAGAAGTTCAGAAGTGAGAAAAAGCCTTATTCATTACTACAAAAAACAACTGCGGAAGACTAAGACCAAAAAGGAACTGTTAGTCTGATTCGATTCTACCTGAAGGCAAAACCCAGTGAGACAGGGCTGCCAAGCTTTTGTATGTGGGTTTTTTTTGTGATTCAAGTTAGCATAAACGATAACCCCCCACTCTTTAATGTGTTTTAGCACAGTCATGGAATTCCTAATGAACTCATTAACACTTCCTTCTGTTGAGAAATTTAATGTGTTTTATTTATTTCTTTATTTACTCTAACCAACAGCAGCTTGGCATTTTATTTCATGGTATGTAAAACAAATCTTTATTTTCCTGGTGAGATTGTATAAATACGTTTTTCAGTCAGTGTAAACTATTAACAATAGAAAAATCCAGTGTTTCACAGTATGACTGGGAAGAGCTTTTTTGGATCAATTTTATTTTATAATACTTTTGCATGACTACTTCTGAGCCTGAAGAATTTCTAGTAAGTGGCAAGGATCTATTGTAGTGAACTCTGTCCTCCCTCAGGGCAATTCTTTATTCAACCCAGGCCATTAGCAGGGGTAAATCAATGTTATCAGCTCACACACACTGACAGCTTGTGTGGTTCCCACTCCCTCATTCCTCCCCCAACATTATGGTATATTTTTATGCTCTCCAGGGAAATTCAATTAACAGTGTCAGTCTCCTCCTCTCAGTCGATGACTGACACCATCAAGATTCTTTTCACCGCCCACTGGCATGTAAGATGTGTCTGCTGATTTCTTGACTTGCAAGTTAACAAGAGAATTACTATCCACTTCTATAAATGACTATGTATGATCTGTGCCATAAACACAGTGACAGCTATTGAAATCAATCTTTCTTGACCTTATTGATTAGGACACTTAGATATAATAATACTTCTCCAGTGATAATGTTTTGGGTGTAAAAACCCAAATCAACAACAAAATAATGTATGTCTATTAGTACTATCACATTTATCTTTTAATTGCCCACTGCAGACTCAGCAAGCAGTAAAACATTCTGAACAATTAACGATTAACATTTAGCTGCAATTCATGGCTCATTGAAAAATAAATTCAGAAAACATCTACTTATGAGAGAGGATGGGTACAACACCACTTTCCAGAAACAATTATTTTGAGCTCCCATGAGCAAAAAAGGGAAAGAAACAATAATTATTTAGGTAACTTTCAAAATAGATACGTCTTTTCATAGTCTTCATGTAACAACATGATTTCTGTATTTTGAAATAAACAATAAATTAATTTTTCAGTAATTAAGGCAAACAGTGAAAAACTTGAAAATGTCACAGCTCTTTCAAAAACACTATTAAATGTGATCAGCAGGTCGAAAAAAGTAACAGAATACACATCAGTACCCTACGTATCCCAGGCAGTGTTCACTATTTAAAAGCATATGCTATTAGCAACTGTGTTCCACATTGACTGTGAAACGCATCAAGTAGAGCTTTCATCTACACAGACACCAACTCTGAACCACAATGATGCAACCCTCTCCTCAGATTTCAATAATTTAGTTTCTCTCAGAACTAATTTTCACAATTTCTTGATTAGATATGAAACTGAAGCATTTTCTAATGGTTAGAGAGAGAACAGAACATAATGTTTCAGCTCAAAACTCAAATACCGTGGTCTTAATGGAGAAAACAAAATGCATTACAAGACACAAAGCACTGTGGAAGCAGACTGACCATGATCAAGCAGTAAAAAAGATGCAAATGTTATGGTATCAATTAAAAAAAAAAAAATCCAACATTTACCACAAACCAAGACATGCTCTACAAACACAGGACTTTGAAAAAATCCAATACATAGAAACATCCCATATATATGCACAACATACCTTCATCCTTCATCAAAGACCTATAGGCTTTGTTGTACTCTGAACAGATTTGCGTTCTTTCAAAACTCAACCGTAACATCACAATATGGTGGCTGCAACAGCAAAGCTGGATCCAGTTCTTTCCTATGTTCTCTGATAATTGATTTGGTCCCTTATTGTAAAAGCTGTTTGTGGCTATGCACTATGAACTAGATGACTGAAATGGCCCAGGTTAAAAACAATCCTACTGAAAATACAGTGGAAGTACAGCTTCTCATAATCCAGATGATCTAGCATCAGTTAAGTGGGTTTTCAGCACTTCTGCAAAACTGTCTACATAAAAATCTGATGTCTAAATAAAAGCATCCACTGCTGCAGCCATCACAGAAAAGTGTAACAGCAGACACTGCTTGTTACACAGAGGTCCTGTATTCATCAACGTGTTTAAAACATTTCCAAATCCAAACTGATTACATTTGAGGGCAACACAGTTTATAGGTTTATCAACAGTCACAATACCTCTTTTTCCAGAATACGAGAGATCTCTCCTAAAGTCCTGTCCAGAGCAGAAACCTTGTTGTTCCCCAATGAACAGCTATCCTGCATTTGGAGGTGCTTTAAAAGGTCTTTTGCTAATCGCTGTAACCTTCAACATTAAAGAGAAAACAAAGAGCAGTTAAAGCAAAAAATCTCCTGATCATGTAAATTTCATGTTTTAATTAAAGTCTATTAACTGAATTTCAATAAAGCAATCTCGAAAATCTGTGTAAAACTATTATTATCATCTATACTGAACAGCATGTAAAATACTCCATATAGCAAGGAGATACAGTCAACTTAGAATGCCTATGACATTTCACTATCTACTTTTTCAGGGAAATGGTATAGAAATAGCATGAAGAGTATAGCTTCGACAGAGTTAATTTCCTTGTTCTCCCTCCACAGTTTACCCTGATAGATTTTGCCATCATCCTTTTCAACATGGTTTCATACTACTTTTCTTTCATCATTCAATCCTTTCTGCCCACTTAGCTGAGTAGTTTGCTCTTGAGATGAGTAAGGGAAATACAAAAGTAGACTGCTTGGCTTATTTCTTACAGACATCATAAAAAAAAAAAGTCTCTTTAGGGTTATCTGAGTAAGTGAAAAGTAGTGACTTTGCATACTACCTCAGAAAGGGCATTTTATTAATGAGGGTCAGTAATGAAGCCAGAATGCAGAGGTGGGAGAGGTGTAGACACACATGGGTTAGGATTCATTTCAGTTTTACACATCTGCATCTGGGCTATTCAACTATGCTCTCCTCCTAGGCAGTGAGGAGAAATGTGCAGTTCCAAGACACCATTCATTGCATCCTAAGGTCTAAAATAAAAGTTAAAACACAGTTGTAGTTTATCCTTCTTTGCCTTGAATGTGAGGCCAGTAACTAGCTCAGATGTAGATTTGTACATTTGCAGATGCAGATGATACAAACCAGAGTACCTTAACCGGAGCCTGAGAGGTAAGGAGGAAGTATCATTCAATACTTGCCATGTAGTTGTCAATCACTGCATTAATACCTGCTACTGGCTGCTCTTAATGACAGGCTCAGTGTTTGGTGGATCTTTGGTTTGATCTATTGAGCAATTTGTACTGAAAGTGGGACAAAGTTTGGGGAGGATGATTGGGAGAAACACTGTGGCGACTAGAAGCAAACATAGCTCTATAGGAAGGAAAAGAGATGGGAAGGGTATCAATGCTTATAAAATGGCAGATCATCAGTGTAAAAGGGCCAGAAAGCATTCACAAAGTGACTACAGAGTCATAGCAAAGAGAAAATTACATTTACTAGTCTCCAAAAGGCAAGAAAGGAGATGGAATGGCTGGGGAATGTACCACATCAGTCACATGTATCAAACCTCCCCCCCCCAAAAAAAATCAGAGTATCTGTTTGGGGCAAGAAAGGAGAATCTCCACTTAATCAATAGGAAACAGGTACTCTGTGCCTTCTCTTTGAAAAAATTAAGAACTTTGTTAAAAGCTTTCAAGAAACTTTGAAAGTATGTATAATGTTTTTAAAGTACAAATAAAAACGATTTGCAGAATTTTGAGTGTTGGACTACTTCTCATCTGGTCAGCTGAATCCACTAATATGCAGCCAGGATTTTTCTACGACAAGAAAAATAAAGGGAGATTATGTCCTGATGAGATTTTCTGCACTGCTATTTCCTCTGTGGAAAATGAGGTTGGAGGAAACCTCTAACTCAGCCATGAGCTCAAATGGGAAAGAAAATTAAAAGTCAAAACACAAATAACTACAGGACACTTGGACAGTAAATCAGATGACCACTAACTCTGCTGAGTTTGAGTGGATGCAGCACCAATGAAAAGTTGAATTGCTGCAGTCCAGAAACATGATCTAGAAACAGAGTATTTTGAGTATTCTCATAGAACATGATTTAGAATGGCTATTGCCTTGGCAATATTCTATCACATTAAGCAAAAAATAATTTCTCTCTTCAAAACATCTATCCAAATTCCATGATTAAAGTATATATAAAGCACTGAAAAATCCCACCACACTATATTGTAACCATCTGACAGAAGACAGCAATATGGGTTTCCACTTGCTTCATTTAACATCAGAGGAATGGAATTCAACCAGGATTAACCAGAGGCTAAAGAAAGGGACTTTCCTAATCTACATCAGGCACCAGCATACAAATGTGTGATTTATCAAAACACTACTCACAAGGACTCAAACAAAAAATAGTCAGTTACACTGTTACTTCTGTTGACAAATTCCCCTTCTCTTCAGTCTATAAAGATGCCCTGCAAGTTAAATGTCGTGTTCACTTTCTGTCCTCAGTTAAAAAAAACAATGCCATACAACACGTAACTCTCATGGAAAAGCTTCCAGTTTTCCACTTCTAAAAGTCTTTCTGTACACTTTTACCAAAATTCAAGTTTTCTAAGTGTGTGTTCAGCATCATACAGTAAGAAACAGGAAGAAAAAATTTCCGGTTCTGACAAACTAAAGAATTACCTCTTACATCCTCATATCCTACTGCAAGTTGGTCTTACGCCAAAACCAGGTAACCTATGCTATGTGATCACATGGGGAAGAGAAAGGAAATAAAAACTCCCTCCTCCTACTGAGTGAAACTTGCAGAAATTATTTGCATTTAATATCCTTCATACTGACTTCTTGGCAGCGTCACAAAAATAATAATTTTAGGGCTGTTTCAAAGGACTAGAATCTATGTAAGATGATTTGTGCTTGGATATAGAATTTATCAATATATATATATGAACAGATTTGGAAAGAGAGAAATCTTTGTACATATTGTACTCCTTGTACATTCTTTGTATGCACTGTAGATTAATAGAGCATGGTATCAACACCTGAACAGTGACTATGTGGAAATACTGTTGAGTCCAAATCCAAACATTCAAGACAATTATTTAATCATCCTTCTGTCCCCCAGTTTGCATTCTTCCAATGCTTACTATGCTGTACAGGGAATGATAAATAACCGAAAATTTACAGGGCTAAATAAAAGGAAAAGTTAATGTCTCTTTATCTAAAGTTATTTACATCTCACTAATTAAGATTTTAGTATTGCCCACAGACAGATAACTCAGAATTAAGAAGAAATATCAGAAAGGACATAAGGCATTGATTGGTCTTGGAACGTTACTATAACATAAACTTTAATAAATAGTATGTTCAGCAAGTATAAATACATTATCTGACCTTTTTGCACTGCAAATGGGAAAATGAGGGATATTCATATTAAAAGTTTATATAGCAAATACATGAACAAAATTATAACAAAGTATTGTATGAATTAAGGGTTTCTTTTTAGAGTGGGCTAAATATTTTTAGCAGGTTTAATATATTTTGTAGGCTAAAGGAAAAAGATCTCTGTTAATATTTATAGGCCACATTTCATCTCTAGGAAAAAAGCCTTGAAATAGCAACATCAATGTATTTCAGCACTTCCACATTTAAATCCATGAATTCTTGGCTGTACACTGAATGCATGCAAGGAAGGATTAGTATGAGTGGGCAAGAGCACTGGAGTCTGTGCAGTTCCTGTGCGGAAGGAGCGGTTACTCCTCCCGTACGTTCCTGCCGAGGGCGGCCAGATGCCAGCCGGACACACAGCCCCAATTCTTCCCCATGCAGCCTGGGCCTGGAGAGAACTGAGAAAGTCTGTGGCAGTTCCTGCCCAGCCTGAAATGGAGTTATGCTGTATCCTCCTAAAGCAACGTACAGCCCCTGCACTATCCTGTACTGCCTGCAGCTTGTCTCCCTGCAGTAAGATTAATGTGCCTGGTGGCACACGCGCCATGCTCCGATGGCTCTAGGTATGCAATGGAAAACACCATTCTACATCTTGACATACTCCCAAACACTGCTAGACACTAAACATAGACATCTACAGCTTCACACACCTTCTTTAGTTTTTGTAATGGAAGCTATCTAAAAAAATGATGGAAAATTCCTATCAAGATTATTTTCTGAATTTATCTGAATTCCTATAACAATGCTCCAGAAATTTTCTGAAGATGAAATCTACCATCCATCCAGTATCTTTCTTTAAAGTTTAGTTTTATTTTATTTACACTTCAGCTCTTTTACAGTTCACAGAGCTGTTTGCAAACTAAATTTTTCCACAAATACTTCCAGCTTCACAGATTATCTGTTATTTTCCCCAGTAATCAGTATTGTGGCCTAACTGGCTCCTAGCCTACTATTGATACACGAAGAAAACATACACAGCAAGCTTATCTTGTGAATGCACTGATATACCATAACAAAAATAATAAAGAACTGCATTGTTAAAGGTATTTAGCTTTTGGACTCTGCAAGAACAAACTTCACACTATATTCCCATCTTTTCTCCTGCAGACTCTTACAGGAAATATTTTTTTATTTCCTAACTCTCCTTTTTTTGTGATGCAGTCCTTTATCAGAATAACAGTGGCTCCCATTACCATACTACCTGGAGTGTCCCAAAAAAAAAAAAAAAAAAAAAAAAAAAAAAATCCAATTCCTTCTTGCATGAGAAGAGATTGGATAAATTATCAGACTAGGGGGTTAATTTTTTTTTCCCTGCAATCCTGCTAACTCCCTTCATGAATATAGCAATCTTTCATTACCTTAGTTTCCCTGCTTGCATTAAAGGATGACAATTACACTTTGCTACCTGCAGATTGCTTTAACACTGAAATATATATCCTTTGGATTAGAAGATACTAAATGGATGTAAATAACACTCAGTGAAAAAGTTCTCTTTTTATTTTAAAAATGTGCTCCAATGGCCACCTGAGAATGCTGTGAACAGAAAGAGACACCATCAACACACCTTTTGACAGGTCAACTTAACAGACTGGACACTAAGTAATTACATTCAGATCAGTTCACAGAGAATCAAATTAATATTACAAATTCATCAAGAGTCCACCAACATTTATACAATTACCTAAGTGTCACCTGTGACCAACCAGTGAAACCAGTAGCAACAGACTGGCTGCTCCCAGGTGCGAATGTCCATAGTCCTTTTCCCTGAAAGTGTGTCTCACCACATGAAATAGTTCAAAGAGCGAAATATGTACCAAAATAAGGCAGTATTTGGAATTATCCCTCCCCCATTAAGGGACACAATTTTTTCATCATATACTAAAAAGAAAAAAATCTGTTCCAGACATCTTCTAAAACTCCTGTTTCTAAAAAAGAACTACTTAGAACCATTTAAAATCCCACTCAGGGATCGGATTCAGTATGCTACTGCTGAAAAAGGTTATACATACCATGTCTATCAAAGCAGGATAAACTCTGCCTGCTTATTGATATTAGTTTATTACCAATGTAAAGCTTAGAAAGCACTTGGAACCCTGCTTCCTTAGTGCAGAAGGTTTTATAAATCTGCAAACCTTAAACTAATAAGAACTACTGAAGCAATCTATCAGCTGCATCAGGAAATCAGTGGTCTCATAATATTAAAGTGGCTTAATCTTAAAGGTGATCTAAAAAGGCTTTTTACTTGCCAAAGACTAATTCTGGGTCCTGTCTTTCTTCTGTAACAACTGACAACATGACTAAGAACTAAAATCAGATAAGAAATTGCATTCCATAGATGGTTTTACTTGTTTGTGAAGACACAATCAATTTGGGGGCAGAGGAGTGAATAAAGAGATGTGGCATAAGCAAGGAAGCATAAAAGAAAGTTATTTTAATTATGTCATTCTAAAATGCATTTGTTTCTGTTAAGCAAATAAACCTACCAACTGTGTCACATTTTAAATGGAATTTAAACCCAACTTTTTCATTTTTAAATTCCACAGCACACTAAGTGAAAAAGTATTTTCTGTTCATTAGTATACTTTCACTCCAATTTGAATACATCAAACCTTCCTTTGGGATAAACAAAAAGTACTGGCATTTGTTTTGACACAACGCATTGAGTACTCTCGGTTTTTACCCCCTTTGTTCTGTGATATGACTTTTCTCAATAACTTTACAGACCTCCTGAGAGCTGTTAAGACTCCTAATATTGGCAAGAGTTTGCATTCTCTCAGCCAGGTACAGTAGCAGTTAATATTAGCTCACAGTACAGTACACCGTGTTCTGGCTAAAAAGGCAACAGTCTAGAAACTATTTTCATAGCTTCTCAATGTAATAATGTTTCAGTGGAGATCTACTGCTGTTTGTTTCCTTCAGCTGATTCTTCTTCCTACTGATCTTGGTTAAGTAGGATCCTGTATTTAGTTCTCTTAAAAAGGTGTTTTCCTAATAATTTTTCCTGTATTAAGAATATGTCTCCCCATGTAAGCAGATATGGTCTGAGCTAGAACTCTTGACTCATTAAATTTCTTGCCCTCTCATCCTTTCCCTTACAGAGAAAGAGATAAAACTACCCTTCCCTATCCTGCTTCCATTTTGTATTATGTATGTTAAACAAATTTTAATAGAAATAAACTGGGCTTCCTGTTGACTCATAGATAGTCCTCTATTCTTAAAGTCAGTTCAGACTCGAACTCCCATTGTTACCCCATTGATTTAAAAAAAACCTCACAGACATTTGAGCCCTCATGGTAGGTAAAAAGTTCTGTAATTTTAGAGACAACAATAATTATGATATCTGAAACTGTTTTAAAAATTTAGATGTAAGTATCTGCTAGATCACTAGGGTTTCTACATGAAGACTGCAAGAGAAATCCCCCAGAAAATCTGTGATAAAAGTGAGCTACACAGTGGCCATCATGCTAGTTCACATCTAAAAGGGTGCAGCCTTAACAAAGGCAATAAAAGAGGAAAATAAGAAAGCGGATGGAACAGAAGATTCTGTCTGAAAGCACACTAGCATTTCATTAAGTAAAGAGAAATGAAAACTGCAAATAGGATCAGTCAAGATGTTAAAAAGAATTTTTAAAATTTAAAAAAAATCTGAGTTCCTGTTACACTGCAACTGAGAAACAACTGACCAAATTACATTACTGATAACCAGAAGTTAGAAAGAAACTAAAGTGGAAGAACTACAGCTTATCAATATTTTCCAGTCACTCAAAAGCACACGTTTCTACTTTCTGACAACTAAATCCTAATTTTTTATTTTCTGGTAGCAAAGAAAAGCAAAACACAGAAGCTAAAAATCTAGAAGTCTTCATCTTCCATGAAATTAATCTTGAAAACTGAAGTGCTGATTATTAAGAAATGAAGCTGACAACAGAACCTTCTTCCTCATTGTGTTTATGCAGGTATGCCATCTGGTGGAGATGTTTAATTTTCTTATGTCAAACCTCAGTGATGGATTTTTCTTATTTGAAAATACATACTAAGATTCAGCAGCAGGTTTTCAAACTACTGAAAGACTATGTAAAACATACTACATACAGGCTAGTTGTATATACAACCAAGGAAGACCAACAGCAAGGATCTGAACATCTTAATCAACAGTAAGTTCTAAAAAATGCTACCTGCAAGTATATGAGCAATTTATGAGTGATGAAAGCAACTACAAAACATACAAGATCTGGTACAGGTTATTACCTCACTCTGAAGACAAATATCCCCAATCTGGAAAGTCACTGTAATTTTAGGATGAAGGTTTTTTGAATCCAACTGTTGAGACACCACAACCTCTTGACTGACCTGCTACAGACTTCATGAGCACAACTGTAAGAAAGATATACCATCTGCCCAATACCCTGTTTAACAGCAAACTGTAAATGGATGTCTCGGGAAAATTAGTAAAAGGACAAGCATGCATAATCCTCTTTACTAATCTGTTTCTTTCCCCAATTTCAGTTTAGGAATCTCTTGGGCTGGATGTAGTTTCCTAGAACTGCAGTAATGCAGGTAAACTGTTAGCATCTGTGTGATTTTTGCCAATGAGTCCCATACATCAATTAGTACACTGTACTAAGATCCGTTTTCTTTGGTTTCTTTTGAACATGACTCCATCTTCATTCTGTGCTCCCTCATTCCAGTACCAGGAAGGACAGAAAACAACACTCATCCTTTCCATGTCATTTATGACCTTGCAGATATCTGTAACATATCCCCATTAAAACTTCTTCCCATTATCACATTTTTCCCCAGAATGAGAAGTACTAGTTTACTTAGTCCCTAATACAGAAGTTATGCCAGAAATTATTACTGATATCCTCTCCTGCCAGAATTTAATACTGATTTCCTTTCCTGCCTTCTCTGAACCTTCAACAATTCTAGCATATCCTTTCTGAGACTAAGAACCAGAACTGCACATAGTATTCAAACAATGTACATGACCCAAGCATTTGTACATAAGGACATTCTTTGTTCTGTTTTTGTTCCTTTCTAAAGAATTTTAACAAAGGATTTACTTTAACTCCTAGGAGTTTTGAGCTGGTATTTTCTTGGAACTACATATCACTTCCATAAGTTCAAAGCCCACACTTTGTACGTGAAGATATAACTGAGTTCTGCCTTACCCTTGTGTAGTACACTTCCACCGTGTAGTACTTAATATACACTGGATTTCACCTGCCTGCCATTCTGCTTCAGAGTCACTCACTCTCTTCAAAATTATCATTCGTATCAGCTCTTGTCCCTACTATCCTCAATTTCTTAGCATCACCATTATCATCATCATCATCATCGAACTGTCACCTCACTGATTGCCCCCTTTTTCCAAGTCACTTGTGAATATGTTGAACATCATAGGACTGCAGAACTCTACCGGTAATTTCCCTATTCTGCAAGGACTGTCCATGTATTTCCACTTCTTTTCAATTCTTAAACTGATTTCCATTGATGCTGCAGCTATATAGTTTTCTTTTAAAATTTCTGGTGACAGACCTTACCAAAAACTTTTTGGAAATCCAAACATCCTGCATCTTTTGCCAACCAGTTTCAACGGAATCAGAAAGCAAAAGCTGACCAATCTTCAGTTTCAAACTAAGAAGGAGGAATTTGTTGGTGATAACAGGTCTTATTTAAATCTTGCCATCCGACTGTTTTCAGCTGTGCCTTATCCTAGTCAATAAAGAAGTGACTCTTTAAAAAGTTCAATGCCAGATTAACACATCTGTGCATTAAAATGTCTGTGCTTTCGCTATATGAAACTTTGTTTCTGACCAAATGGATGCCAAACATAAGGTTTTCCGTCCCAGAATTCCAGTGCTGAATTTTCACCATCAGTCTTGAAGTACAAAGCTGCAACCTTCTTGCTTCCAGGTAAGAAAAGGATGAGCATATGCTCTCTTTACTGTTGCATCTTACATGTTTAAGATACACAGCACCTTCAGAAAAAATTGCATTTATAAGGTCTGACCTTTTGTATTGCAAACTGATCTGTAATTCAAGATGGCAATATGCCCCATATTGAGTGGAAACCTTACCACACCTGCTCCATTGGAAATTTCAGAAGCACTTCTGCTCCAGCAAGGGGGAGAAAAGTGTTTATCTATAATATATAAAAGTTAAATGCTTACTTGGCTTTAAATGGGGAATCAGAGACAGCATTTTTTGCTTCCATCAAACTCTCATATTCTTTTGCCCTGGAGGAGAAAATATGCATTATTATTGACTATTGTCTGAAGTGTACAGCATGTAATAGCAGCAAGATAATTCTAACCTTTAGGTTTTTTCTATTTCATAGTAATGCGTGGCATTTCTGTCAACTATGTTCTGTCATAATCCATACTGATATTTAACTATTGGCCATTAACAGTTTATGATTAATATTGCTACTTCAGAATAACATCAGTACACAAATGGTGTATTTAAATTGACTTTCCAAATGGTAGAAAAGATACAAGTGATATATACAGCAACTGCAGTAAGCTACTGCTTATTATAAAATTATCACATTCATAAGATGAAAATATTAGTAATTTAGACACGTAGCACAGGTCAGAAGATCAATACATCACAGAGATTATAATTACCATATAAATAATTTGTTATATTTACAGGTACAGGAGTATTTTTTATATAACTAATGACTGTACTGTAACATAATGAATCTTGTTAGGCATACAGCATAGAAATAAATACCTTCACGGATGACTTTTATTACTGGAAACAGAAAAACAAGCCCCTTTAGTCCCTTAAAAGTATTATTTACACTGGCCATATGCCAAAAAGTAGGAAGAGGGAGACAAGACTTTTTTCTACTGCTTGTTTTGATTCCAGCCAGCCTGTGCCAACAGGTGACAATCATGGCCAGCTCACCAACCAAAACAGGATTCACAGTGGTAATCCTGTAAGCTTTTTTAAACAACATACACACAGAAAGTAAAACTAATCCAGACACTACAGTGATGCAGAAAAATTCAGTTCTCAAAGGCAGAGCCCTGTGACGAACAAACATCCAGCAGGCAGTAAAAGCATTTAGCTGTTAAAAAACATTTGATCTGTTAAAACTGTTATTTCAATTATTGTTCTGAAATGAAGACTTCACAGATGCAATGCAGATATCTAGGGACTTAGGGGAGATCTGCTGTTCAAGCTTCTTGAGGCTGTGTTCTCAGATGAACAATGGCCAACATCATCCACAGCTTGGAAAATCCTTTAAAAAAACTGTACACACACCTGAAGGAAATTTAACTGACATGCTGGACCAAATTTGTGATTAGGTATGTGATCTGTCTGTCTATACCAAGAGCACCCATAACAAGCACCAGAGGAAAGTGTCAAAAGCCCCTCAAATAGAAGCAGAAAAAAAAGCTGCCTCGGGGGCAACTTTCACTCATAAAGACAGTGTTTCCTATTAATTTTCAATGTATTCTTAATATTAACCGCTGTCAGTTGACATTCTTGCCAACTTAACAAATGCCCAATTGTTTTTTGCAAATTTAAGATTTTGACAGTGCCTTCCAATGGGAAATGTGTTTCATTGCTGCCCTGCAAAGAAAATGATTTAGTAAAGATTTAATTCCTATTATTTCTCTCAGATACATATACTAAATATTGCATTATATATTCTGTTCACCCAAGTGGATCAAGTTTTCCAAAGCTACTGAAATTTTCCCTCAGCTTGCTTAACCTATACAACTCATGCTACATGCAAATATTGTTACATTACCACTAGCTCTGATTTGTGGATCATTAAAAAAGCTATTAATCACAACTGAATTTAGTATAAAACAAGAAGGTGAGATTCCTTTATTAACCTTTTGCCTTCTTAGTCAGAAACAACACATTTCAGCTTTAAGTTTTGTACAGACAAGTCAGTCAAACATGAATAATCACCTAAAATATCTGTTACTAAATGAACATGACTAGAGTGCTTTAAATCCACTGCAAAGCATATCTCAACTGTATATACTTGCTAGCTTGTAACTACACCTCTTTTACTTGAGGTTAGCTTTCATCAAGCCTCCTCTTGCCATGCGGGTACCAAAGTCATTTTCTGCTAGCAGCACATACACGTTAATCTGAAATAATTTACTTAGCTATATATCAGTTGTTACTATAGCACCAGCTTAATGGCTTAGGGTTATAAATATAATTAATAAGACTAACAAAACTTCTCAACATATCTAATAACCTATTGATCACAATTTGTCCCCTCATTCACCTTTGCCCTTCGTTGCTTTGATACTGCAACTAGTGATTTAAGATTGAGAAACTCAGGAGAGCAACAGGAACCTATTTGGATGCAGTTACTTATTTTTTTCAAGTTTAAAATATCACAGCTTCTTAGACACTGAAATGAATGTATAATTTCAAGTCTTGAGGCATAAGGGGGTTTGTTATCACTGTTTCTTTTTCTAGAGAAATGGAATAGTGGCAAATATGTACTAAAACATGGTTTGTAGACAATGTGCTAACACCTGTGAATCTATGTGAATTATCAACATAAAATACTCTTCACCTTCAAGCCATCCTCAATAAATTTATTATTAAGTACTTTAACTATATATTCCACCTCAGTTTTGAATCGATTTTGAGAAGTAAACTCTCAGTCATCTGTTGATAGCCCCGTCCAGATTGTTGGGCAGAAACATAGTAGACACTACCTAAATTACCTAAGTTAGTATTTCATATTGTAATTCCGTGGTTATTGCTTTAATTGCTTTAGTCACATAACTTAAGATAATCCTCATCCATTTTCTGAACATGGAAAACTTCCCCACCTCACCAGCAATAAGCTTACATGCAGGAACATCCAGGCAGTATTCGTCATTGCTATGCCTATTACTATTACTTGTGTCAATTATAGTAACTGTAGAAGACTGGCAATGACTAAAATTATTTTCCCAAATGTTGGGGTTTTTTTCCTCATCAATTGTTTGTTTAAAATTCCACAGAACAACCTTTGCTTCATATCACTACCGGATATTTTTATTAGTCTCTTGTGTTAACACTAGAAAACTCATGGTGAAATGTTCAATTTAACTCTCAGTTATCTTCAAGGACAGTAATCCCCTTGAAAAGTTTAGTCACCCTATAAAACTAAAAGCAAGCTTAATGTACATGAATTTCATGTCTCACCAATATAACTCCTCTTAGATTTTGAAACATCCACTTGTATTTTTCAACAGTATATCACCTTTGCAAAATGATGCCCCTTTATTACTGTTTTAATTATAATTTTTGATGATGAATATGCTGACTCATCCAGCAATCTGACACACAAAATTTCAGAATGTTCTGAAAAAGTTTTTCAGCCATCAGTGCCAATAACAAATTAATATTTGAGCTTGTACTCCTAGGACTGACAAACCTTTGACTAAATTAAACAGAAGCAGCTCTTGAGAAAGAACTGCAATTGGACCCAATAACTCCATTAAATCAACAGGTAATATGAATAACTCTGCATCTTAATCAATCAGAAACCTGGAATATGTTATCCACTTTTAACAGTTCTGTTGTGATATTCAGATAGTGGATTTGCTCATCAAAAAGGAAAACAATGAGAAACTATAACACATAAAAATACTGTGTTTTTAAATACTAATGTGCCATTATTGGCACTATTATGAGTTAATAAAACATCTCATTTTTACTGTAGCTCTAAAAATCCATTCAGGTGTTCTTCTCTTCTAACACTTCTTGCTTAAAAACAAGGCAGAGAAAATCTGTAACAATGATTCTTCCCTTCTGAGAAGTATTTTTAGAGATAAATGCAAAAATATGTTATAACATTCAATTAAGTATTAACCTCAGTTGGAGACTACTCAGCTATAAAGCCTGACACTGCCAGTTCATGATATAATGATGTCCTGCATATCATACTGATTTGCAGATGTCACTTTTTAGACTAATAACAAATTGCAGGTCTGACAACTCACTTTCCATTTTAAGATATTTTTAACTTTCTTTTTGTTGTGTCAGGCAACAAAAAATGATTAAATTTAGTCATGGGATTTGACACTACAGCAGGCTGACTTCTATTTGTTGATTACTATTGATTTTCTTTGATACTTCATTTAAAAATCAATAGCTAGAAAGAAAAATAGGCATGGTTTACACAAATTTAAACATGCTATTGTATGCTAGAAGAGGCTACAGTTTTGGCAGGGCACTAGCATCCAATTATGAGAAAAGCTCTTAACAGGTGAAACCAAGGGCTCCAGATCGATACTCAGTTTTCTTTCTCAATCAGAGAAAGTGGCCATAAATTAGGCTCATCAGTGTTATTTTCAAGACACTCCCAAAGCAAATAATTTTAATTTTTTTTCAGCCTTCCAGTGCACTCATACTAAAGGACAAAAGGTAAAGTTTAGAACAGAACTTAAAGAAAAAAAATTAAAAAGAAATTCATACTACCTGGAGTTCATCCGTGCTTTTAGCTTTTTGGCTTTCTTTTTAGTTTTTTGTTTCTCCTCTCCGTCTTTTAATGGTTCCACAGGAACAGAACTCTCAATCACAATATCCACAATGTATTTTTTTAATGACAGGTGCTCCTGCAGAAAATATTGAAATAATATTAATCTTACAGTAAACAATGGAGATTATAGATTATCTTCCCAGGAAACAACAGTGGTAAATATTTAACAACAAGTTAAGAAAATTAAGAAAATAATTTAAATACATTTTGGGAAACAGATTATTTCACACTGGAGAGAACACATCATGGGTATTTTGTAATAAGGGAGAATAATTATTGAGAGAAGTAAAGGAGAAAAACTATCATCCCTCATTTTCCAGAAACTGTTACTTAGCAAGTATGAACTCGAGGCTGATGTCCTCTCTCTTCTCCAAGCTGCCTTTTACAGCTACATGAAATCAATGCCCTGCTCTAACAGTGTAACTCATTATATTAAATGAACTAATTCTGGTTTATGATTTCAACGCTTCATGAAAATCTAAGCTTGTCAACTTTTGTTTAAATACACTGAAATTATTCACAGCTTAAAACATTACTGTTTATTGATGGGAATATTACTTTTCCTCTCATTAACAAATTTGCATTTAAGGAAAATATTGGTAAAATCTTAGTTCCCCACAGAAGAAATGCTTTAATTATGAAATAGTACAAGAAAATGGAATGTGATTGTACCATGTGATTTTAGATCCATGCTTTGTTTCAAGGTTTTAAAAAAATGCTACAAAGAATTTCCTGTTTCCTCAGAGGTACTTTCAGTGAAAGTACAGACTACCCCAGTACAGTTTAAGGTCCAGATTGAAAATAAATACTGATCATTTAGAGATGAATAGCCAAAAAAACTATTCCCCTCAAGATGTTCTCAATTTTGATTGACCTATGCTGTCATGAACAGACACGTAGGTGCTTGTAACATTCCAACGAACAGTGGACTATCCGGAAACTACACACACAAACAAAACCCCCCAAAACCCACCCCTCCAAAAATCCCACAGCTGCTAAAGAGTTGACTACCTTATTTTTCCTTAGTTCTCTCTAGTTAGAAATTTTCTCAAAGTACTCTAATGCAGCAAGTTAGATTTCAAAAACCAAGAAGGATTTTTACTCGAGTGCCCCTTCTAAACTTACTTTTCAACTTAAACATGCATTACTGAATTTAACCTCTTCTGAACTATCAATGTACTTCATACCATTCCTTGTCAGTATAAGAAACTTAAATTCAGTCAACGCAATTTTAAAAGTGACCCACTGAAAACTACTACAATGCCCACAATTAGTCTACTTCAGTTGAAAAAGGTTCAATCTGGTGTTCTGCATGATACTGCAATGTCCTTCTATGATAATAAAAGACTAACAGACACGTTCACACTATTGAAATCTCTCATACAAATACCTCAATGCAAGAAATGGACACTGTATCTCCATAATGCATTATGGCTGCTTGTACTACTGGTCTACAACATCCAATTGTTCATTTTTGCAAATAACAATAAATTTAATGCCAGTTTAGAATATATTTACACCATTTTTAATATACTAGGCTTATGTATGTTTTCTCACGAAATACTGAACACATTACGAAGTACAGGTTGCCATTGCTTATCAGAATAATTTAGCCTTGAAAATGATTAGTGCCACAATCAGACGTGGTTAATCCTTCCTTTTTGATAAGTATCCTTAAAATTCAAAGTGAAGTGTTAAAAAAATTTATAGACAATATTTTCCAGAAAACAACCTGTATTTTCTTTCACTGATTTAGGAAAATAATATGCCTGCTGAAAACAAAATAAATCCCTGTGAAATTTCCTGGAAAAAGACCATTTAGTTTTTGTAAAGTATTGCTGCATGATACAACCTAGCAATATATATTTGGTCAAAATAGTAATTGAAATTTTTATCTTAAATCATCTGAATGCAAAATGAATACTGAATTAATATTAGACATAAGAAATCAAGCATAATAATCTAAGCAAATTCTAAAAGTAATGTGTACTTCAACTTTGCTACACTGCTTACTCTGTATAACTCCCACTACTACACCTGACCATTTTTTCCTCAATGTGTTGTCCAAGTTGTTCAAACAATGGATATTGCTATATTCATATGTAATTTAATTCTAACAGCTTTTGTAAGCAGTGTTCTCCCCCTTAACATTATCCATTTAATTTTAGCAAGTGCTTAAAGGAAAACTTCCTTTTTTGTTCCCTTTAAGCATCATACAGTAGTATGAGACTAGAAAAATATCCCAGTTTTTGATAACTTAGTTCTCAATCAACCTGTAGTAGCACAGAACATAAACCATCCCAGTGCTGGTTATGAAACCTCAGTTGATGTTTTCCCCTCAGACAGATGTATCCCTCAACAGCCACTTTAAAATAGCTTTTCCTTTAAACTTGCTTTTAAAAAAAAGAATCCTGGTCATAAGCCTGAAACTTGGAAACTGATGATTTTGAGTTTTTCAGTGCGAAGAAGAAAAAGGACTTCTTCAAAACACACTACGACACTACTCCTGCTTTGCTACCACACTTCATGGTACTTGACCTGTGACATTTTGTGGACGCTCAGTAAAAAAAAAAAAAAAAAAAAAAATGATCTCAGTGGAATTTGATATGTACATCCCCGCCTCTCAAACTGAACTAGTACACCCTAGCACTGTAATTTCCCATTAGTTTACTTCATGACTTATGAGCGAGAGGAAGTACTGGTAATATACAAAACTAACAAGGACTATTACTATAGTTCTATATCTTTGTTGAACAGTGAAACTGTTTTTTTTGGTTCATCAGATCTTCAAACTATTTACTATATCCTTCAAAGTGACAGCAAACCAAAATGAAGTTAACACTGCACTTTGAAATGAACACCACCTTACAAAAGTGGAAGAACATCTCCATCCAGGTGCAGTCAGCCCGCTGTGCTCCTGCTGCACAACGGCAACTGCAAACATGGTATCAGACTTCTGCTAGGCAGAAATGAGACACAAAGCCTTGTATTCCCCTAGCAGACACTCATCTCTTTTTCCTCAATCTTATCTGTGGCTTAGCAGATGACTCAGAGAACTACAGGGTTCAGCAAATACATTCATTTATCAGTCTGGGAGAGCCAGAAGAGGTCTTGCTGTCAACAGCGCACAGGATGGTTACAAAACAGTTTGTTCACATGAACTCAAGCACCTTCGTGAACGATGTTTCTCAGAGTTCTCAGCTTTCACTTGTGGCAGTTTGGAATCATATCAGACTTCATACATACAGCTCATTAAAGTAAGACGAGAGTAATAATACCTTGTGTCATGCAAACAATCACTTTTTGAAGGTACAGATCAAAGCGTAGGATCATCACACTAGGCAGATCTACACCATTCAGGTGTGAAACAAGCATAACTAATAGCTTGGTATTGAATGACAACTGACATCTGAAGATAGCTGCTGCTATATTATGCTTCAGAGCAGTGTAAAAATGTTTATTCCCATGTTTATTAAGCTCCTACCAGTTATCTGAAAAAATAAAGGTTTTTAAATCAGCTGAGTCACAATGAACTACAGTCTATCCAATTCTTTAAAGGACTACATTCATGAGGAACTTTACCTGCACAACCATTAGTTGGACAGGTTAACAAACCATAAAACTAACTGCCGTAAGTATATGAAAGTGAGTAAAGCCAGTGCAGTGTTTAGAAAGCAAACTTTTGTAATCCTCTGAATGCCTGCCTTTAAGCAAAAATGAAACTATCCAATTTCAAGGTTTTTTTCTAATAAAGGTAATGCAGAATAACTGAGTAATCTAGTCACTTCTTCCTGAAAGCGTTTTACTTTTTGAAACGATTATTTTTATATAAGTAAATGCTAAATCCAGTAAGAATTTCTGAGACTAATTTACCCCCTTCATAAAGGCATTCTGTGTGTTTGTATGGCAATACTGGCCTGATTCTGTGTCACGCTGAGCACATTCTGACACCCAACTCTCAGGTATTAGTAAACCACCAGACCTCTGGAGAATTTAGGCCATTATAAATGCAAAGCATTATTAAGTAAAGGCTCTTTTCTAATGAAAGCTTCTGTTATTAAGATCTGTATTCACACCTACTAAAAACGTTCAATGCAGTTTCAGTTTCTAGATCAGGAATGTCAATTTTAGCTATGTAATTTGCCTAAAGCTTTGTTTTAAAGACTTACATATAATATATTAATTTTGCTGGGTTTGTTCCAACAGATTACTTTTTATCTCAGGATTAAAACAGAATCAGCTATGATGGTCATTACATATCAGATTTCTGCCACCATTTTTCATATGTGATAACTCCTCCTCCAAGTTGCTCAGGTGAGATCAACAAAATAAGGTATCAACTTTCATGAAGATGGCAGAATCTGTGCCACAAAAAGCAGTTAGTCTGTACTATGTTGTGATGAAAAACTGCAAAATATGGAAACAAGAATTAAAAGCTGATATACTTCTTCATGGTCATCTGTATATATTCCTCTCTCTCTCTCTATATATATATATATATATGTATCATATGGTGATGGCTCAGTGATGCATTAGAGCAGAAATACTCCTGCTATTTCTCTCCAGTGCTATTAACATGTGTTCACCAAAAGTAAAGATTATTTTTAAAAATCACAATGTATACTGTATGGGTTTCTCAGAGAGAACTTGTCTCTACCTGAAAAAACTTATGAAATATGAAAGTAAACTTGTAAATACATACAATTTGATATTTCATGGCGTTCTGTATAGAGATATGTTATTTGACATAGCCACACAGACCTCTAATAATTTTCATATATCACTGAAGTAATTTTTAAAACAACTGAAACTTTCTGTAAAAGTTTCAATACTTCATTTACAGCAAGGTGATAAAAACTAACATTAAATGCATATGTAAAACTGCAGCCAACACAAAGCAGAAAAGATAGAAATTAGATTATTCACAAAAAAAGTCTTTGCTTTTCCTTTCTCCCTCCATCCCAACTGTTATGACTTTTAGTCACGGAGATTCCTGAATCTTTCCAGATGCAACAGATGGGCCTCATCTACAAACTCCATGAGGAACTGAGTTGCCAAAACCATTATAGCTAAAACTAATAAGGTCACCCATGAAGTCACATTCTTGCTGGTTATTGCCTAGTCACATTCAAATGCCTCAAACAGAAAAACTACACAGGTCATTTCATATCTTGAAGTTGATAATTTTAGTTGATTAAGCACTTCTTATAACCATGTTTTTCTCTATATGCTGAATTACACCCCTTTTTCTTATATATTACAAAGAGTACAGCATTACTATAAATATTCTCTGAAATAAAGTAGATTTTCAGACTCCAGAAAAAAAAAAAATGTTGAAATGCTATCCAGTTGAGTACAGTCCACTTCAGCTTGGATGAGGAAAACCGTATCATAAACTGGATTCTGAACCTCAGTAATCTATATAAAATACAACAGATGGAAATAAATTCCCTAATTGACACCCTATTCATATAATACCCTGTCAGAAGACCAATATTCTTGACTAGCTCTCGCCATTTCATGTCCTGACTACAGCAACAACGTCCATGTATCTGACCTTAACAGATGACATGTTGGATATGTAAGTATTTACCAAACCAGAACACAACTGTAAAATTATTTTCCTACCCAATCTCTTTGACTATGACACTTTTGGCTCTCTTTATTACATATAAGCTACTATTCATTTCACTACTCAGCAAATACTTCTAGTAACATTAAGCTGTGATGTGAAGCATGCCAAACAGAATTCTTCCTAAAAAAATTTCCTCATTCTAAAATTAGGAGAGAGCATAACAGAAATACTTATTACCCTTTCCTTTCTTTCCAAGTTAAGCGTTGCCTTTTTATGAATTCTGCCTGGGGCAAGATTGCATAGGTAGGACAATATTGCAGTAAAGCATCTGCATTTGATCAAGTCGAGAAGAAAAGCACAGCCTGGCACTTGCTGCCGTAGGGCAGTCATAACTTAAGATCCTCTGTTCTCTTGTCTGCACGTTGCTCCTTGCCAGTTCTTATGAAGCACAATATTCCTAAGATGTAGCAGTAACAGGCGGGGAAGGAAGGCTCTGAAAATCCTCCAGTCTGCAGCCAGTCAGTTGCTGGCAGAAGTGGCCAGGATCACCACCTAGTATATCAAGGATTTTCTGCCGCTTTCTATAAGCTCTGGAGGGTCCTGAGCTACCACAAAGCAGCACTGGAGCGAAATCCTATGTCTAGCAACAAGCATGTAAAGGCCTGACTTTTCCAACGTAGAGTCTGTTTCATACAGAGTGTGACACAGTGCTTTATTAGATATGTTGCCATTATGTATAAACCAATTCATGTAAGTCAAAAACCCTTCCGGCTATTGGACTTTCACCCACAAAACTGAGCCGGAATGACCTTCTTGGAATCTGAAAAGTTTAAAGGGTTTTTTTCTATATTACTTTCCAGTTTCATTCCCTTCTCTATTTCTGGATTCTGGCCAGAGCTGAAGCAGAAGTGCCAGAATACCATGAGATTGGTTATTCCTATTATTTCTGTATTCTTTCCAACCTTGAATCCCCAAGTTTGGAAAGAAAAGGCATTCTTTTAAGTTTTCTAACCCAATTGTGCAGACCAAGGCAACTTGAAGAATATCTGACTCTAGCTACTATTCTAAATTCAATTCTCAGAACTTCCAAACACTTGCTTTTACTCGCCCTCTTGTATCAACATTAAAATAATAAATATGAGGAAGATTATAAAGAAACACTTGTAGCAGCTTGTACCGCAGTAATTGCTGTACTTCATTTGAATAAAAAAAATAATAGAAAACTGAGTATTTTGTAGAAACTTAGGTATATAAGGAATATATTCTAGCAAATCAATAGGTAACTATTCTGAAGCCTACATATATATTTTGGATTAACATCTTTACCTGTTTCAAAATAAAGAATATCCTGTAACTGCAGAAAATAATTCAAAAATGCTTTTGATATTTATTACCAATGTCGGGAATAACGATTTCTTACTTGTACATAATGACTTAAGGGATGTATTTGCCAAATTTTGAAGAGGTTTTTAAGGTTCAATTCTAAATCATGTTACCACAGGAATATTTGTTCATGATTTTATTACATGTTTCAACAAAACTCCTCAGTATTTTATTTTTTTCCTCACAGCCTAGGACAATATTTAATATGAAAAACAGATGCTGGAGCAGAATATGAGTTATATCAAATGCAAAATTCAATTTTCAGCATTATAACCAATGACAGCTTGAAATACAAATGGTCATCAATGCTTACAAACAGATCAAATGTTTGTGATCAAATACTGTTATAATACCACAAGTGATGATCCACTCAAAAGTATGAAGAGGATTCAAAATGAGGAAGCAATTTACCTGTTACCATTAATAAGAGTTATTTTAAGTGCTTCATATGTGAAGAAACAGGCTGTAACAATGTAGTAATAGATATTCAAATATTTTCTCAAAAATCAAGATTTTAGTTTTTCACATTTCTATGCTACTTTAGAAGATGAGCTTAAAGCATTAAAAAACGTTTATTATTCATTAAAAGCTGGAGACTGACTTTTCATTGTAGAAGTAATTTTTCCTTCAATTTCTGATTTTAATTAAGATAAAATGTTTTAAATGAGGGACTAGTACTGCTTTTTAGCATGTACAAACTAAATATTATTTTTACTGCTAATACCAACTGCACTTTTAGTCACCTTGCTTGTCCATAAATTCAATGATATGACAGCCTGCCACTACGATAAATATCAAATAATATCCTGAATAGTAGGTTTGGATATTTCTTGGGATTTTTAATATCATTCCCTTTCCCACCTGTCACTCCAAAACGTGGGAACAGAAGGTAAAGTAAAGCTGTTTCTTCCACAAGGATGAGGATTCTGCATACTGGACATGGAAAGCACCACTCTGCAGATTAGGAAAGAAAGCTGGAAGGTACTGACATTATCATCTGGCTGCAAGGGCAAGCAAGAGAAAGGGGGAAATGAGAGTGTAGTTGGCCCTGCCAGGAGTAGTTTTTCTTACTGGCTGTGAATATTCGAGATATCTAAGCCAAAAGGAAGAAGAGTGCAGCTGTTGGCAATGATCTATCACAATTAAAGACACAGCCAATAAACAATTAATCATGTACAATTTTGCCAAGAAAAACAATACTTTATAATATATTAAAGGTAAGAAGCTATTGCTGCGTAAAGTACAAAAAACTAGAATTGATGTATAGAGTACTGAGAGACCTTCTGCAAACTGCATGATGGATTTAGCTTTATAATTACATGATTGTTCATGACAGCTTCTTCTAGGATGAATGTATTCACAGCAGAATTACAAGGCCAGAGCTCCTGTGCTGAAAGGACCATAGATATCCAACACATACATAATATCCATAAACAAAAATGGACCACAGATGCTTGGCCAAATTCCATTCCTCTAGCAACACACAACCCCTCTCTAACCCTGCCCCACTCCCAGCCCCCCTTCCTCGGGAAAAAAAAACATTTTGAGTAAAGCAAACTCAAACGGAACCTGAGGCTTTACTGGGATGGGGAGCTCCTGTTTGTAGGCGATTTACAGATTGCTTCCACTGAGCAACAGAGAAGAAAAATGGGCTACTGCTAGAATACTACAATCAGACACCAAGAAAAAAAAGATTTTACAATGAAGTCTATAGCCTGGAACTCTGTGGATAAAAGAAACAGGAATATTGCTCAACATATGACCAAACTGCATGCACCACTGTATTACCCAGAAATGACTTAAGTATTATATACCACCAGAGAAGAGCCAAAATCATCTCCTTGTACCTTAATGGTTGTAATTCATCAGTCCAATGTTCAAGAGACTGCAGTTCAAACATACACCACAGTAAGACCAAGACTGCAAATGTTAGGAACACAGTTCATAGTCAAAAAAATTAGACTCATACGAAAGCCTCGGTCCAGAGCCTTGAATAGTCAAACACAAGAGAAGGGCTTAAAACTGAATGCTGTGGACTTTCAGTACTTAGAATAAAACTCAGAATAAATAAAAGATGGCTAAAAACACACTTGGCAACACAATACCCTGGACATCAAGAGAGAAGACTTTGGCCTCTTCAGGGATCTGCTGCTTGGCAGAGTAGCATGGGATAAAGCCCTGGAAGGAAGAGGGCCCCAAGAAAGATGGTTAATATTCAAGGATCACCTCCTCCAAGCTCAGGAGTGATGCATCCCAACAGAGATGAAGCTAGGAAAAAAAGCCAGGAGGCATGCATGGATGAACAAATCACTTTCAGACAAACTCAAAACACAAAAAATGAAGCCTAGAGAGGGTGGCAGCAAGGACAGGTAGCCTGGGAGAAATACAGGCAGTCAGAGATCAGGTTAGGAAAGCTAAAGCCCTGATAGAATTAAATCTACCCAGAGATGTTCAAGAGTCACAAAAAAAAAGATTCTATAGGTACATGGAGAAAGCTGAGGTACTCAGTGACTTTTTTGCTTCAGTCTTCAACAGCAAGTGCTTCAGCCACACCACCCAAGATGCAGAAGGCAAAGGCGGGGACTATGAAAATGAAGAATCCCCACTGTGAGGGAATCATAGAATGGTCTGGGTTGGAAGGGACGTTAAAGATCATCTAGTTCCATCCTCCCTGCCCCCACCTTCCACTAGCCCAGGTTGCCCAAAGCCCCGTCCAACCTGGCCTTTGAACACTACCAGGGAGGGGGCAGCCACAGCTCCTCTGTGCCAGTGTCTCACCACCCTCACAGGGATGAATTTCTTCTTTAGATCTAATCTAAATCTACTCTCTTTCTGTTTTAAACTGTTACATGTAGTCCTATCCCTACACTCCCCAATAAAGTGTCCCTCCCATCTTTCCTGTAGACCCTCTTTAAGTACTGGAAGGCTGCTATAAGGTCTTCCCATAGAAACATTCCCTTATCTCTTTCCCTCAGTAATTTCCTTCATAAGAAATAATGGAAGCAGCACACAACTTTGAAAAAGCAGCTCGATTTCTTAAAGAAAAACAACCCCTTGTCCCTGAAAAGCTTTTTAGAAATTCAAACTCATATGAACATCAGCTTTGCTTTTGTGTTGTGCTAGCTATAAACCTTATGTGGCTGGAACAGAACTTGTACCAGCACAACTCTTTCTCAGACAGCCTCTCACCACATCCTGGCAAAAGAGCAATCCTGCCAGTGTAACAGTGTCTGTACCAGGGGAACTTGCCAGCAGTTATGCACATTGTAAATCAGACCCCACTACAATCTAGACAGACCTATGCCAGAAAAGGCTTGCACTGCAACCCCAGCCAACTTGACAACCCACACTACAGAGTAAGCTTTAGTCACTGACTGTTTTTCTTCAAAAGGAATGTGGGTGGGCTCAACCAACCATGTCTTTCTATAAATCCTCACATTTTAACGCTGTCAGTCGTCAGACAACAACCACCTTTTTGCTCCATCATGGGATTATATTTTCGTTTGATCTAAATATGCCTCTAAGAAGTTCTTTGTTTCATTTATATCATGACAATAGACTAAGTTTTCTTCCCCGATGAAAAAAGCACATTTTTCACATACACAAACAAAGGTTCATTAACATTCCTCCATTCTGCTTTGGAATACGTAAAATTCTAGCATGCACCTTATACAAATTAACCAAACTCCTGCCAAGTTACCTATTTCATATATTTTTAGAAGTATTTTTTACTTATTAGAAACATTCATAGACTACATGGAATTACATGATTTATACTGTGTAAGTATCTTCAAACCATGGTATTTAAATGACAGGAGATACAAACAAGAGCTAGGACAATGGTTCAAAGGAAGCAAGCTATAAGGATTACTGGTGCGTATTTCTCAATGGACAGAAAAAAGGGAAAGCAAAGGAGCAGAAAAATGAGTAATCTAGGAGCTACAGGTGGAAGCAAGCATTTACAAGGCTCTGCAGAGACAACTCAGTCTAATGAAGTCACCATGTGTTGTCCTATGGCTTTCAGCAGGGACCTTTTTAGTGACCGTTTTTGTGTCAAAAACCCTTTGTGTCACACAGGCTTTGAAGCAGCAAAACAATTAGTCATAACTTCAAACGTACTAACTGATTCCAGTGAAGTCAATGAAATCAAATTGCAAATATTGTTTACATCTTTTGCTGAACTGAAAGTAATATGAATATTAATAGAGGGGACAGGAAATCAATAGCATAGAAAACAACAACGCAAAAAGAAGGTAAAGCTGTAAGTTTGATGGAATGAGACATACATTTAAGCAGAGAGAGAAAGTACAGACAGAACACTGTTACTGCACTAAAAATAATGGTGAAATGATGGAGAGTGATAGCACTCCAACTTTCAGAAACATAATGAAGGAAAGATGACTTTTAGCCCGAAGACTACCCCACTAAGACAATTCTGCCATGTGCATGAATGAATTTATTTATAAGAGACTGGACAAAAGAAAAGTTAAAAAGAAAGTAAAAAAAATGTGAATAGAACTTAATTTGCTTTCACATGATAACCACCATTTCAAAATCAATAGATTTTTGATTTAAGAGAAACCTACATCCTTTTCAGCTGGAGACTAATAAATACCTAAATGAAGAAAACCCAAAAAGCTGAGAAGAAATGAAGCTGTCATACAATCTTTGAAATAACTTCATGCTTTTTCATTTTTAGTACCTTCATTCATAACAAAACGTTTTTCTCTGTGACTTTCACCAAATATATCGCATTTACAAGTGAATTCCTCTTAGTGATGATCTAATACCAGATGTCAGCTCTTGCGCAATGTATGCTGTATTTAAACACAATATAAGCTTAATTCCAGAACAATGAAAAACTGCTCTAATACGTCGTCTACTTTTATCTCTGAAAATGTTTGTAGAATTGCAGAACCTACAGATGCTATAGCAAAGGGAAAAAACCTAGAATATAATAGTTTCTTTTTATATATGGCAAGATCAACTACTAGCAACAGTCTGGTCCAGAGAAACTAGTGTCAGTGATCATTCAGTACAGATTTTAACTCTTTGCTTACAGTCAAATAAAGTAACAAAAATCATTACTGTATGAAGACATCACTTAAATCAGTTTCTAAAGTCTTAAGGAGATACTTAAACCTTACCTTCTGTGAAACCAATATGATCAAAATAAAGATATTTCAAGGCCTTCTGTAATTTCTCAAGTAATAATAAAGAAATTCTATGATCATATTACAATTTTTAAAAAGCTTTTTTCCTAGGCAGCTACCTATTATACTTAACAGGCTTAACACAAAATGAGTCAAAGATCAAGAGTAAGTTATTTGAGGTGTCAAGTGCATAAGGTTAAAGGTGAAATTTTATTAGGTCAAAGGTGATATAAATAAAATCTTTTATGTCAAAGAAGAAGGGTCACAGACAAGATGTATATAATCTGAAGACATCACAGATGACAAGTAATAACTTTAAGTAGCACAAGTGTGTTCTCACTAGAGATACCTTCACTGACTACAAAAATTGAAAACAGCAATGTGTAAGTAACTATGAATATTACAATACTTCCAATATACAAATTCTATATAATACTTTGGACATTTTTTCTTAAGTATTTCAAAACTCAACTTGTTACTGGATGCTTTAGTTGTGGGGGAGGCGAAGTTTGGCATTAACTATGCCTGCTGAATAGAGAGGTACACAAAGCAGATTGCTCTGATAAGCAAAATTGCTTTTCTACTTTACAGTGACCATATCTCTAGCACATATATCTTATTACTGCTCTTTGGAATAAAAAACAAACAAGACAAAACAGAGAGGCCCTCAGGCCAAGGAAATTTCAGATTAAAACAGTATAGTTCAGAACTGTATACTCAGACTAATTAAAATACAGCTATAGATAATATATTAAAAATCTATCAATGGAAGTATCCATATGTTGCCAGTATGCCAAATACTATGCACCATATTGATTAAGGATATTTAAATCTGCTATTTTAATCATCAAGTTGTTCGTCCAGTTAAATCTGTTCTCTCCTTTTGCTCCTGCACTAAGAACACATTCAAGGAATCCCATACATTTAACCTTAATCTTGGTCTTAAATTCACGTTGAAATGTTTTGCCGAAAAACACTGGATTGAAGTGTATGATGCTGGACACCACAAAACACAAGATATCTGTGCCCTCTAGTGGAACTTCTTTTTCATCAACTGGGCACAAATGCAGCTGTTATAATGTGGTCCCTTTTTCTGGAAGCTGGAATTGTTAAGCTATCAAATCAGATACTGTGAATACCATATAACACCCAGTCAAAAGAAAATCTGTTTCATTGTTTTCCTCCATGTTCATCTGAGACAGTTGCCCAGCAAGAATCAGTTCAGTTACCAGTGGCTAGACAGATACAGGAAAATTTCAGTATTATAGATTGCTCACACTTTGGTATGTGTACAAAAATGAAAGATTCTGGGAAATCTCACAGCTTGTATTCCTAGGAAAACAGATGCAGTATGCAGCCTTCTTCCATGTATTTAATTAGGTAAGCCTGGCATCTAAAACCAAATCCAAAGCCACACAGCTCCCACTAACCACTGTAAAAGAGGAAAAAGGAAACTGAAAAGATTATGTACTGTTGTTACAGTTAGGAAGGGGTAGGGCAAACTGCAACTCAGCAAAAATTTATTTCTCCAGACTACTTATCTCTCCAATTGTTTTTTCTGTTTTTCCAGTGATAACCACACCTCTGTGGATTTCAGTACCTCAGAGACTTAACTCTCCAAAGCTTTTTAAAAAGGAAAAGATGTTACTACTGGATGTAAGAAGCAGTAAACAAAGAAAAGATTTCAACAAATAAAAATAGTAACAAGAATTGCAAAGGCAAGAAGACAGCCAAAAATTAGAAGTACTGAGCAGCGTCATTTGAATCAGCTTGGCTGGAAACATTTCCAAACAGAATGAAGTTAAATCTGAATCAGCTCTAGAGAATTGACTTCTACAGTATTTCTCCCTAACATCTGACAGGCATAATACATGGGCATTCAGAAATTTTTTGGATGACAGGACGCAAAGTCTGACTGTTACAATTTGTCTCATAGAAAGGGCTTTGACTTTAATACTGTAGTTCAATTCAGGCAGCAGCAATGAGAAATTAAATCAGACAACCATTCAGAAGTCTTTTATTCAGAGCAGCATAGCTTCTCGATTTAGTATAAAATGTCCTCAGTGATTCCCAAAAATCACCTAAGTGCCAATTCTTCTTCTAAAGAAACTACTGAAAAACTAATTATTGTTCTTTCTAGCAAAGCTATACTTGCAAAGCATTTCTAATCTGACATTTTAAAGTAATTTAGCACTATGATTTTCAACATTATTGACCTTGATGCACAGGACAGCACATCTGATAGGACTTTTTTAGGTTAAGATATCTTAAGCAACAGGAAGGAACAACAACAAAAAAAAAAGGCAAAATGCAAACACCTGCAACACATGAGATTTTTTACAATGGAAAGATAAATATACTGCGATACAAAACACCTTTGGATTAATAGAAAAGCAACGTCACACTTTACACACTATCTATTTCAAATGGCAATTGCCTGAAGTCTTTAAATCCACTGTTTCTTTTGTTCCTTTTCATAGGTAGTCTATATTCAAAAAGGCACTATTATTCCCATGATAACACAAATATTCCTGTTAATTGCTTTATAAGAATTTTCAAGACTTTCTTAGGGCACTCACCTAGATGGCATTTAAGACTAAAATTAATGTAGAAAAAAATACAACACAACTTACCACTTCTTCATCTGAAAGCTCTCGTCCTTGTATACTACTGTTTTCTCTCACAGCTTGTTGGTGTTTCTTCCCTTTAATGTGGCTAAAAAGGTATACTTCTGATGAAATCTGTAATCATAATGATTTAATAGTCATTTTTTTCCTCAATAATTCTGTAATCTATAAATAACAGCATTTTAAATATATGCCGATTTGTCATAATGTTCAGAATTTCAAGCACAGTACTTTATTCCTCAACCTCATTTACATAAACATCTTTTATGCAGGACTTAAGAGCAAATTACATAATTTGCTAGTCAGCAGTATAATAAGAGATTAAAAACATCTTGGCTTCTCATCTCATCTTCAATCTAACTCCATATATTGGACTTTCATTCTGAAATGCATGATCAGTGAATATACAAGACTCTGGTCTGCTGAACCTGAGTTTGTGTTCCAGCACTGCCTGAAGTGATCCCGTGCAATCTTGTTTAATTCAGCAGTTAAAGAGAAATAATGCTTAGTACAATATGAGGGTGTATTCAATAATGCAATTCAATAAACCCAGTTTGCAACAAGAACAGATCTCCCTGCTTCCTAGTCAGTGACTGTATGGCTTCCTCTTCTGCACCATTCTTGGGACATACGGAACAGCAAACACAGAAGAGAGACCCTGCTGAGACTGGAGCTCCACCTGGCAAAATACCTGGCTTCCAACAGTGACCAAAAAATAAGATACCTAAAGAAAAGAAGAGACAAAGCAAACACCGATTCTCCCCTTCAACACTTTTAAGCCTCCAACCAAATTCAGTTCAAGAACTTCTTGAGCTTGATGCGGTTTCTCTGTATCTAGTAACCTTCAGTGAATTTCAACCCAGTGAAACTTGTCCAGTCTTCCTCTGAACTTGTAACAAGGGGTTCACAGCTCAACTACCTACTATGTAAAGAAGCACATTCTTTACGTTGCTTTAAATCTAGCTTTTAACCACTTCAATTTGATGCTCCCAAGTGACTACTTTTCTTAGCAGAGACAGACAATAACTGAGTACTGTCCACACTCTCCGTGCTACCTACAACTCTACAGTTCTTTCAAATCTTCTCTAAACCACCTGACAGAAGAATCAAAAATTCAGTGCACTTTACAAGAGCAAAGCAGAGACACAGTAGATGTGCAGTACTCTTATCTGTGAGCAAGACATAATTTACAGCTTCAGGGCCTGGGTTGGCCTTGCAATTCTGACAGTATTCCCCTCTATCCAACTTACCATTACATTGCATAACGAGCACTGTTTTTTTCGTTCATATGGTGTAAGCTTTGGTGCATAATCAGTATTAGCATGTCTTCCACTACTTAATTCAGCTGCTTTCTCTTTTCTTTGTTCAATTTGTTCCATGTGCCTTCTAATACTTTCATCATGCTGAATGGGAAATTAATCAGAGTAACAAAGTAAAAATACATCTTAATTACAGCAAATGGAATTAAACTTTGCAAAGAAGTACTGGGAATTACAAAATACTGTAGTTAGGATGAACTTCCCTTAAATTGAAACTATTTTTTGCTTCTGAAAGGCATTAGAAGTCACCACATATCGTAGACATTTTAATATTATGGCATGATTTAATAATCAATTAACAATCAATTATCAATTGCAAACCTTTCTGTATATCTTTTTGTTAACAACTCAGTTTTGGTTTTGTTCTTAATGAAACACTCCAGTACAGAATACAAGTTCAACTTTCAGTTCTACAAACACAATACTTATGTAGTGCTGTTTTCACTGAGAGATATTAAATCATAAAGTACAAATTGAAGTAAATTATTTGTTATTTTTCTGCAGTAGCAGAGACAGTTCATTGGATTCTTTCAGAGGATTTTCATACCTAATCCTCATGAGAATGGAACAAACTCTCAGAGGCTGGGATATGAGCCTGTATTTAATAATAAAACTGCATTTTACAGTACAAGTAAACATAGCTATGGTGCTTCAGATTGGGATCAGAGCAAAGAATAGCAATGAAATGAAAAATAATTTGTACATATACATAAGCCATCCTAGAATAAAAATCTACATAATTTATCATTGATTGAAATTTTAATACATAGTTCCACCTCAACCCTTAAAAATATCGTTTATCATTTTAGAATTCTTTACATCTCTTGAAAAATAGTGGATATCTCTTTAAAACTTCTGATACTTTGGTTCTCCACTGTCCAGTCAATTCAGCTGAACACATCAACTACAAGGGGCTTGATCCTTATGCCTGTTTTATGAAATAACTGGAATCCTTCATGAAACAAAAGGAAATAGCATGCCGCATTTGACAGCATCAATTTCAATACCTTTAGAAAGCACCTTGTGTGCCTTTTTGGTGAACTGTTTTCACTAAACAGTGTGAGAGTTTTTACATATTGATTTTTCTCACTATTTAATTCAAAATTATTTTGACTTCTCTTGGAAAATACAGATTTATTCGTCTCATGTTCAAAGCTTTGAAATTAGTGAATTCCACAGAGCTTAGTCCTGTTCTTTCCAAACTACACAGTGTATGTTATACACCAAAGCCCTCTTCTTAATGTAAAAGTCTAAATAAAAATCTCTTGTAAAGTTATATAATTCAGGACACCACACAGTGCACTGTAAGATCTTCACCAAATAAAAAAATACATACAGAAAATAATTTTGCAGAAATTTTATACTGTTTATCTATTTTTCAACTAAAGAATCATTTTATACCTTCAGTTGTATCTTCTTCTGTAGTTCTTCCATGGCCTCTTGCTGAGCTGCAGTAAGAGCTGCCAACCTCTCTTCTCGATCTCTAATCAAAAGATAGTAAATATAGGGAAAACCTGTAATAATGTAAAGCATGCATAATACTGCCTAATTTATGTTTAAAATTGAGAACAAGCACCCCAAAAAATGAAGCTGAAGATGGGAGTAGAAAAGAAAGACAAGAACAAGCAAATTAGTTAACAGATAAGTTAACAGAGAATATAGATAGTTTAATTTTGATGATTTAAAGGCAGACACTTGAACGTCCGTAGTGGAACCTGGGTCGTACTTCAGTCCAAACCAGAGCAATGACAGTCAATACAATGCTACCAAATAGTCATACTCTGCCACCATTAATGTTCTTCAAACAATGGCTGTAGTCAGTGAACCAAAGGGGAGGAGTACAATGGGAAATGAAAATAAAACCATACAGCAGCGAGGGCAGCGCATTCTATGAATGATCAGTGGAAGTCTGAATATATAAACTTACAGATAAAACTTTGACCAACATCAAACGATATAGTCATGAGTGATAAATTGATGCTCTAGGATATTGCAATTTTAAACGTTCAAGATACCAAAAGACAGAAAAAGATCAGGCATTTATCTTATTGCTACCTTCTGTACCTAACTGCAGCCAGAACCCGTTTTGCTCACTGAACCTGTCTGCCCTACACCCCTCTTCCAAAAACTGAATAATGCCTAAAACTCAAGTTGTCCTCTTCACTTTTAGCAACTCTAAATAAACTCCCCTCCTCAGCAAAGTGCCAAAGCACAGCTGTCATGCAAATGGGTGTCAGTAGGAGCCTGTGAACCCTCTAAGCGTCACCCAACTGAAAAGACTAAGATAATTTTTTTTCTGAAAGAAGAACAAGAAAAACAGTAATTTGACCTGTTAGTGTAATTATTTAGCAGAAACTTGTAGCTAACAGTTTCATCAAGAACAACTTACTAGTGATCAGTAAGCCAAGGGAGCTATTAAACCCTAAAGGAAGAACATCAGCTACTCATCCTGTTTGTACAAAAAGAATTGGGATAGGAGAGAAACTCCTAGAAGTCTGGCAGCTGTGAAGATGTAACAAAAGCTCTGAGTAACACTGAGCAATGAAGAAGTCGTTCAAAGCCATTAGCCATCTTTTTAAAAGGCATTCTAAAATTGAAGTAGTTGGAGTGATTAAACTAAAAAGGATAACAAAGAATATTATCCAAACTGCAGTGTTTTTTGTGTGGATTTCTGTTTCTTTTTTTTAAAACAGAAATCTCATAGAAAAAACAAAGCCATTTCAGTAAAAGTAGAAGGCTCAGATAAAATACCCTTTTTAAACAAAAAGCCACAGAAAATATATAAGCAGATAGGAAAGAAGACGGGTAAGAAAGCAAGTCTAACGATAAACACTACATACAACTGTTCTTTCAGAAAGTATAAATGAACTCTTCCAATCACCACAGGCGTGGAGGGTGGGTGAGGAAGAGATGATGGATGAGAAGCATTAGGTAGTTTGTGTGCTATCTCCCCTGAGGTATATAAAGGCAGACTGAACCACAGTCTTCATTTTTGTTTGAAAGAGCTCCTGATTCGCACCATGAGCTGAAACAAAACACAACTAACACAAGACCCAGACCCAAAGCTTATTTTAACTATTTCTTTCAGTATGCTTTGTAAAATATTTGTTTAATCCTACCAACTATGATAAATTAAAGACATTGCATACTCTGGATTAGTAACATTTGAAACAAAATTCTAACGTTTCAATTTATAGAGCATCAACATTATTCCTGTGCAAGTCCTTCCGAAAAGCATGCTTTTTACATGATTAGGTTACATTATACAGTTTTATGATTTCTATTGACAAGAACAAAATTTTCCATATTATGGATTTCAACTCTCTGGAATATAAAATACTCTGAAATTACATCTAAAACCTTACTGGAATCAAATTAATGTACCATAAGGTCAGAGGGGCTTTTAAAGTCAGTTTTAAGTACACTATTCCTTTCATACAGATGCTTTAATCACCACCAGATGCACATGGTAAAGCTTACACTGAAGAAACTTTAAGATGATATTCCAGAAATTACTCATTCCAGCAGTATTAAATCTTCAGGATAAGAGTCAAATTTTAGGAGCAGGAAAAAACCCCAACAAAACAAAACACCAAATGATAGCCTAACGTTCTACCGAAGCATGCCAAAGTCCAAGTTCAAGACAGAAGTAACAGTACAGTCAGCTTCCTGTCAAGCTCATCTCTTCCTTAACTTCTAAAGCAGGACACTTTGAATCCTCCTCTAATTCTAATATGTTAGAGAAACCTCAGAACTTTTATAAAGGAGATGCAATGACTCTGAGGTCATTCTGACATAACAGAATCACCAGATTGTAGGGCACCACACATACCTTCTTCCCTACGCTTTCCCAAAATTATAAAAAAAAAAAAAATTTATAATCAGCATCTGGCAAAGAAAAACCAATTCAAGCACAATTCTGCAATATCAAGTACAAAGGATTTGAAAACTGAATGTTACAGAACCAAATACAGAGGGAATTTGCTGAAACACAGTACTAACAGAAGGCAAATGGAAATTGTGGCTCTTCATATGTCATAATGAAATAAAGCAGGTGCAACAAAGAAAAATGGCAGGTTTAAAACTGATTAAACAGAGAGACCAAAGACTTACATGCCTTGAGTCTTTAGAAGTTCTAACTGTAGAAGACCTCAAAAGGCAAAGATGTCAATGGGACAATTATCTCACATTTGTGTACTGTGACGGTTTCCTCAAATTTCAGAAAGATGTGGAAGTCTTACATATGCAGTGTCTATCTTCCCAAAATAGCATATCCAAACCTCTCCCTGTTAGACTTAATCTCCTTCAAGTGTCTATGAATGAGAATAAAATACTGAAGGATCCCTTCCAATTCACTCTATCTCATTGTGGCTTTGGCTCAATATATTGAGAAAAGGTCTATGAAGTCCTGGACAAGGCCACAGATCCTACCCACAATTCATTAAACATCTAATTGAAAGTTGAATCTCTTTATGATGTCAAGCCAGAATTACTTGTGACTTTGGAAGATGAAAGAAGGTGATCAATATATTTCTGAATATTTTACTTGGAGAAAAAAACCCTCTTCATGACAACTTTGAAGAAAACAAGCTGTGACAAAAATGTTTAAAGAACCATTAGTGAACACTTCTTGTCATAGGAAAAATATAACTTCTGTTCAGGTTTTATGGAATGCTTGTGGTAGTGGAACTGTAGAGAAAGAGGGAATAATAGGAGGTGAATGAAAATAGAATTTGGCAAATCAAACATACGCAGAAAGTTTTCCGGAATCAGGCTTGAAAGTAAACTTTTCTCACACACCACAATGCCACCCAACATGCACCTCATGCTTGGCTCAAAAGAAAGAGAAGAACTCATATGAATATCCCTTTATGAGCTTTTGATTATGGGCAAAACCATAAACCAAGTAGTTCATAGGCAATAGAATTAATGAGGCCTGATTTCCCAGCTTTGTGCTTTGTGTTATCTCTGGTGCCTACAAAAAGGTGAACTCATATTGATGCCAGTAAGTCCAAAAGTTACCGGAGAGTGGAGGAAATGGGGAACACTGGGACATTAATCTTACTTCCTTTGAAAACTAAGCTAAAATATGAAAAAGACAAATTATTAAAAGGTCTTGTTAGTAATAAAACTAAGATGTAATAAAATACAGCCTCGCATGTATCTAAAGAATACAAAAATCTATTAGAGAATTTCTGATTACTCACCTGATTTCTTCATTCAAACCATTCATCAAGAATATTTATTAATGTTACTTTTTAAAATACTGAGCCTGAAGAGCTAAAGAAGTACTGTTGTTACAGAGAAGCTTCAGTTTGCTGGAAAGGATAACAGTGAAGGGCAGAGAACTAATGAAACTGTTGAAAAGTTACCTGGCCCTCTCCCGTGCTGCATCTTCCCGTGCTTTTTCTTTCTCTTGTCTCTGCTGTTCAATCCGTGCTTCTTGTTCTTTCCTTTTCATCAGCAGTTCCTCAACTCGTGCTTGCCGTTCTGCTTCTAGGGCTCTTTTGCGCTCCTAGTCATAGAAAAGTAAATTGTAATTTTTCTTTTAGGAAAAAGCAGAAAGGAATTAACAGAAACTGTATTTTAACATGTTTACAGAATTTTATCTTACTTTCATGATGGAGTAAGAACTGTGCTTTTATTAGATAAAGGAACAATATACAAATATGAGTATATTCAGAAGCTTGAACATACACTGAATGTTGAATGAACTAAGCTACACATTACTGGGCCATATATTTTGTTCATTTTGAAAAAGACTATCCACTATAAAACCCCATAGTTCGTTAATGAGAGTATTTGACAACGTTTTAAACATCCTACAGGATACAGGTAATGTAGAAATAACATATGCTCCCTTGGAATGTTAATATTTAAATTATGATTTTGAAACTATCTGAATGATACTATAAAACAAAGTGGAATTTGACAATTTTTGCACTATCACTGATTTTTTTTTTATTTTTTTCTGAACTTTTTACTTTTTTCTGACTATTTAAGAAACCACATGCAATATTGTAAACCTTTCTGACAGAACGGCTAAAATAAAGCATATTTGAAACCTCATATTCAAATAAGACATTTATGAGTAGACATTAAGTTGGTGCATTTTACTAAGAGGAAATGAGATTATTTGGTTTAGCTGAAAGTCTGGGGAGAACTGGATTTTTAATATGTTCCTTAAAACCTTATCTTACTGAAATAATAGTCTGCTTTATATGACAATAAATGAAAAATAGGTATTAAAAAGCATTTTTAAAAATCTACTCCTTGCCACAAACTTCAGCACTGTAAGCACACATCACTATACTAGCAATGAAATTTCATTAGCACAAACAAAAACTTGCTGGAATGATGAACAGTTTTAGATGGCTAGATGAGAGCCCCACATTCTTAAATATTAGCTTTACAAAAATTTAGACATTTTAAAACCAGAAAACATTAATCTTTATTCAAGAAACAAAGAACTACAGAAATAAGTGTATGTTTTTTATTTCATGCACAGCATTTTATATTAATGAATATGATGTTAACTGCACTGTCTTCATCTCCACAGGCAATATATTATAGCTTGGTAATGGATAATTAAAACCATGGCTTTCACAGTAACCATATTCTTCCCTGCATAAAGTTTCGGTAACAGCACTGCATGAACATGCATTGAACATACTGCACTCATAAGGTTTTTCTTAAAATGGAGTAACAAATATTTTTTTTTAAATTGCTTAAGGACAGGCATGAATCACCTACCCAGCATCTATAACACTTCTGCTATAGCAGCTTTAAGACCTACCCTTCTCCTTCTTACTGCTGAAATGTTACAAAATAGAAACACTAGAGTACACTTTTCTAAAGTTGGACAAAGAAGGTAAGATAGAAATCAACAGACTGCATAGCCAAAATGAAAAACTAATATATGTTTCATTGTCCCCCTTCAACTATAGACATATTAATACCTGAACTGCTTCATCACGGGCTTGCTTTTCTTCTTGCCTTCGTTGACGCTCTTCTTGTAATTCATTTAAGCGTTGTTCATATTCTTTTAGTTTATTCAACACATCATGACGTTTGTTCTGAGCTTCTAAGGTGTTTATAAATGCAATTTCATTTACCTGCAAATAATCAGAAGTGTAAAGATCTGGTAAGTTGAAGTAAGTTTCATTCTTCAGGGATTCTGTCCATTTGATAATTAAAATGGTGGGACATTCCTCCAGAATGGGCTGAGGTTAAAAAAATACCAAGTTAAAAATAAGGCTTTGGGGTTTTGTTGGGGTTTTTCGTTTGTTTTGATTTGGTTTGTTTGGGTTTTTAAAACTGGATAGCTCATGGATTATAAAAAAAGATAAATTGAATTATATCAGAACAACAGGAAACTTTGGGTAATTACCAGGAAAACCTTCCCAGTCTTCTCAGCCATGAGATTTCATGAGTCTATTATCTCATTCACAAAATGTAGAATGTTAAGACCCAGCTGGATAAATCAATAAAGTATGTAAGTGCCATCCAACAGGTCTTTTGAACTTTAAATATATGGGTACTTACTGAATAAAAAAGGGAAAGTATACATACTATGAATTAAAAAAAAAATAAAGTTCATTGTCTTAATATTTCTTATCAGTATAGCCTATTTCACAGACATACATTTTTTTTTCAACCACAGGACAGTGCAATACACAAGAATAAAAAATAAAATAATATTAAAAGGCTAAAAGTACTTTAATATGTATACTAAAAATATCAAAGAATATGCTTTTTACTACTTAGGTTCATGAAGGTTAATCAATATTTTGTCCTTGTTACCAGGTTGCTGAACAAAATTCTTGTCAATTTTAGACTTTTAAATGCAAATGCTTTAGAAACTTATATGGATGGGAAAAATCAAACTGTTATTTAACTTTGATTTAATAAAATAAAAATGTTAGAACCAAAGTTACTGAGGAAAATTATAAAAAATTATCATTTATAAACCATACTCAAAACTATGATTGAAATAGAAATTCTTCTGCTGTACCCAAAGTTCATACTTTGTCTGAATCCGGAAAAGAAATTATTTAAGAGGAGATACATGGACAGACAACAACAGATTGCCTAAAGGGTGGTAGGATAACATTTGGTTTTTTGTTTACTGACTTGAATCCATTTACAGAATGGATTTCACAGTTCAGTAAACAAGTAATCACTGGGAATTTAGATTACCAACTGGGCAGCAACAGTTACCAAGGTCTTCAGCTATACTACTCATCAGCTATTTCTCTAAAGCATTATGGCCCAATTAAGCTTTATTTCCAGAACACAAGAACCTCAAGAGGCAGCAGATCTTACACATTTAAACACACACAATACTTGAAACATCTGCTTAGCTGGGGAATTATGGCAAGTGTGATTGAGTTAATATGATTACAGAAGTTACACCAGTGTAATGAAATAATAATGAAGGTATGTTAGAATGAATTAGGGAATCTGGAAATCATTTTAATACAAGAGACAGGAACAGTGACTAAGTAAAAAAGCTAAATCTGTTTTGCTGTGTTTATCTTAAATAGTACAGATGAACAGCTGCATCAATCACAGCTAGAATACATGCTCATTATATAATGTAACATTTTAGTTTGAAGGAGATGCATATATCTTTACTTGGGAAAAACAGTCTTTAGAATCTAAAAACAGTCATTACTGCTGTGCTGGTTTTGGCTGGAATAGAGCTAATTTTCTTCACAGTAGATAGTACAGGGCTATGTTTTGGATTTGTGCTGGAAACAGTGTTGGTAACACAGGGATGTTTTCGTTACTGCTGAGCAGGACTTACACAGAGTCAAGGCCTTTTCAGCTTCTCACCCCACCCCACCAGCGAGGAGCTGGGAGGGGACAGAGCTGGGACAGCTGACCCCACCTGACCCAAGGGATGTCCCAGACCATATGGCATCATGCTCAGCAATAAAACTAGGGGGAAAGTTGGCAGGGGCGGCCACTGCTCGGTGACTGGCTGGGCATCAGTCAGTTGGTAGTGAGCAATTGGTTTCATTTTTATCACTTGTCTTTCCCGGATTTCATTTATCTCTGTTGTTTTCATTTTCCTTGGGTTTTTGGTTGTTTGTTTTTTTTTTTTTTACATGTATTTATTTCCATTAGTAAACTGGTTTTATCTCAACACATATGAGTTTTCTCATTTTTACAATTCCGATTCTCCCCCATCGCACCAGGGCAGCAGAGCTAGGTACAACTAAGGACCACACAGCCTCTAAGGGTTAAACCACAGCAATGTTTATCAAAGTAATATGAAAAAGGTAAACCAAAAAGCATTCATCTAGTGCTTGTCTTATGAAATTACATAATAAAGTCAGAAGAGCACTTAACAAAATACTTATTCTAAAATAATTGCCATGTGCTAATTGTAGGTTTCTATTTAATTACAACTGTTTAACAATATTAGTTGTACAAAACACAGCAACAGAACTATTGTTTGAGGACACAGAATGCTGGATCTAGAATGGATATTTAAGAAAGAAGAGGAGCAATGAACTCTCCCCATTTCTCAGTCTACATGCTGGAAAGCAGAGAAATGATAACCAGATCTTCTACTCCTTCCAGGAGGACTAGATATCACCGAAAATGCTGCCACACTCTGTGAGGAATAAAAGTAGCAAGACGACTATTAACTCTTTATTTCAACCCATCCTTTCTTCCAGTCCAATCCACCATGATGTGAAATAACAGCTAATTAATTTTAAATTCATATTAGAGAAAAATTGTCAGGTGTAGAGATCAGCATATTTCTGCTTCACGGTACACATGTGTTCATATCTAACTTCCACCATCCTTCACAACCTACTCATGAGCACTCTTACATACAAAACATATACAAGCATAACTATTAAATAGTTCCCCTTTAAAATAAAATAACTTACCTTAGCTTCTTCCTCTTGTGCTTTTTTCACAATTGCTTGTAGCTGCACTTCACGTTTAAATTCTGCATGGAGTAATTTCTCCTCCATCATTCTGCGCCTTTGATCTAATAATTCTTCTTTCCATTTCCGTACATCTTTCTCCTGTATATAATGAGTAAATTAATTACTAATACAGTAACAGAAAACAGGGCCTGAATTTTCCTCAGAATTTTCTAATACTTGGTGCTTTATTTACATAAATAAAACAATCTGAGGCCCTACACAAAGCCTGCGTTAGGTTTAACCTCAAGTACACTGATTTGCTAACTGCTTCAGTTTGGCGAGCTTTAGCATTTATGTTGGATACATGCAAAACATTTCTATTTTTATCATGCCTTCCCTGAATCTGAGTTAATATAGTATGTCAACCACACTTTCACAGAAGTTCATGATTTGAAATAATGCTTTCTTTTGTATCTGTGATGCACGAGTCATCTCTGAAAACTATGTGAACTCAAACTCAGAGTAAAATTTCATTTCACCACTAGTTTTAATCTCTAATATTTCTAGACTATGGGGAAAAAAAAGCTTTTCTGAAAGGCAGCAGACGGGTTCCACTGTATTACAGAAAGCTTACCCTCTCCATTAATTTTTGAAGCTTCAGTGTCTTTTCTTCACGTAACTTTTCTCTCAACTGTTGAGCTTTCATTTGTTTCTCTTCATGTTTCTTCTTGGATTCTGCTATTGTTCTTTTAATAAAAAACAAAACAGAGCAAAAGCAAGTGAGACAGCATTAAATGAGAGCGTTGCAAACATTTCTGTGTCGTTTTCAGTAAAAGAAAACAAGCAGGACACTGGAGGTCAATTATTTCCCCTAAATGTAAATACTGTTCTTCCAGTCTTCACAATCTTTATTTATTGGACAATGTAGCACAAGGCTAGTTCATGATGAAATAATACCCTGATTTCTATAACACTTTCCACCCACAGACTTAACGTAGATTTATGAACAGTTTCCTGTGGCCATGAGTTTGGTTGCTCATTTTCACCGGTCAATCAAGACAGGTAACAACTCTAAAACCTTTTGCGTGATGGTGATGACAGCTTCTCGTGCATGTGTATTCCATGTCCAGGTGGACGTGCAGGCTCTTCTTCCACTCTGTCTCCCCAAGAATTACTCTGGCGCCATGATTCGCGAGCTGTATATTAAGGAAACAAAGCCTTGGATAGTTTAAACACGCTTTTCCGGGAGAGGTGCAATTAATGAAGCTTAGTTCCTCTTGACATTCTCTCTCAAATGCGTTCTCTTGAGCCTAGGTGAGGTGCAGACACAGACTGAAGCATCTCTAATCCCCATGCATTTTCAATTATTTTTATTACACTGTTATCCAAATGTTAAGATAAAACTGGGTAACAAATTTTAAAATTCTAATAGAGTGATAGGGGAAGAGAGCTCAAGAACAAAGCCACACAGAGATAGTCTGAGCACATAAGTCGATCTTTCCTAAGGAAATAACAAGAAAAAAAAAACATAACTTGGAATAATATTTAGATGTCAGGGAGATCTTCTGAAACCTTAACTAGTTATGAGTAAAACGGGCATTTTTCTAAATTTTGCTGTCACTTGAACGTAAGCACAACAATATATGAAAATTTACCTTCATAATCTGCCAGAACATCATTCCAGTCCATAGACATACCGCAGAAAGATATGCTTCCATTGCCCATGTTAGCCTGAAATTTAATATGACCCAGACAGTTAAATCATAAACCTTAATGCACAGGTGTACACACAGACTAACCAATGCCAACTCAGCAATTTTCAGCAATGTTTCCAAACTGAACTAGCCACCTCAAAGATGGATGCTGCTCCTGCTGTTTCTGACACTAGAAATGGAGGCTTCTGCTTCACCTAGAGTAGCTCCTGCGTGGTAGTGACGAAAATAACAAGTCCCAGCTCTCCCAGTTTCACACAGAGAAATAGGCAGTGGCACAATGACTGCAACATCAGAGGACTTTGTACCCGTCAGGAGCACTGTGCTGCTGAGTTTAATAAGACTAAATATACCTTAGGCAGTATAATGACACTATTTACTTTATTTGCATGTAGAACAGTTTGTATTAATGCAAAACCAAACACTAACAAAACTCTATATTCATATTGCACTGTCAAAGACAGTCTGAAGTTGGGTGCTTTAAAATAAACCGAACACTCACAGAAAAATCGCTATCATTGTCAGTCTCAATATTAATGTCGTTGTTTTCCTCTGCTTCAATCTCTCTAGTTAATTGCTCTTCTTCTGCAATAGCACTAGCAATGGCTTCTTCATTTGCCTTTTCCAAGCGATCTGCTAACTCTTCTTTCTTAGCAAGGACTTCTGCCATAGACTGTAGGAAACATGAAACCAGAAAAAAAAAACAAAATCAGCAGCAGGCACAAAAAAGTGGTTTTCATATAGTTAATATGAATTATATGACACTTTGCTCAACTTCCAATTACTTGTCATTCCTTTACTGCTATATTTTGTGATGGTAACTGAAACATAAACTCTACTAAAACTGTTAGCAACTATTAACTCATTTCATAGTTACATGAAACACTTAAGAAATTAATTATCATCCACAATTCCAAAACATATTATATGAACACTGTCATTAAAACCAGAAAAGACAGTTCTCCAATTACTCTTTTAAATATCTAGTCTTAGGGACTAAGCAATGCATACTCTGAAACATTAGTGGCATGCCCTGCTGTTATCTCCAGAAAAGGAATCATGCTCTGAAGTATTATTTAAAGATGAAAATGGATCTGCAGACGAACTGTTACCTGGAAACTTTACTATAGTTAATACAAGAGAAACTCAGGCTATACTTGTTCTTCAACATGAATGACAAGATAGTTAGGCAAGAATGTAAACCTGAATATGCTGTCTTCTTGTTCTCTAACGTCCAATATTAACCGGCTCATTTCCACTCGGCTACCAAACAGTACCCAAACTGGTGTTCAAAGCAATCTAATCAGGAGTAGTAAAATGCTCACAAGAGACACAGATCCCACCAAAGTGTCAGCATTCTGAACTATTAATAACTGAGAATCTGAAACAATGTTAGTGGGTGAGATGCTAGATACCAGCTCTAAAAACAGATACTTGACTTGGAAATTACCTAGCAGGTGTCCAGTTTGTAAAAGATGTTAAAGGGAAAGTGATTTACAGGAAAACTTCTGCAAATCAGAATTTTAATCTAGTTTCTGAAAAAAAAAACCCAAAAAAAACCAAAACAAAGCATAACCTGAAAATATAACCTGGGTTTTACACAGCATTATCGTGTATTCTCCACTCAGAGAATCCAGTAATCAGACACACCTTGAAATCCGCAGAATTCTACAGACAAGAAAGGACACTCTTTTTGGGAAGCCACATAAAAACTGAATACTGACTTCACATTTGTTGCTTAAGAATGGCAGTCGTCCAAATTGCTAGTTGCATAGTAACACCCAAGAGAGCAGTTCAGCTAGTCTTAAAAGACAGAGGTCTACATTTGTTTCTAACAGAATTCTGATAGCCCATGTGTTTCCAGTTTGAATAATTAGCAAAACTGGAGTAAGAATTTAAGTCTGATTTAAAATGATTGATAGTGGAAGGAAATGAAAAATTATGGCAAACATATAAGTAATACATAAAAAGTAGTAAGAGCACAGATCTCTTTATTCCAAATAACACATTTATATCTTTCTAGTTTAAGTTCCGAAACTTCACTGGAATTAAATCCTATCTTGAAAAGTATTGGTGCAATAAGTTGTTTTTTCTACAGTAAGTACCTTACAGACTTTTCCACAATTTCTACAGCAGGTTAACAAACACTATGTAAAACAGAATGAGAAAATTAAGGCTTATATTTATTATTTACTCAGAAACCTTATGAGATTTCTTACCAATCTGGCAGCACTCACATTTGAAATATCCGAGGGATCCATTTCAGTTTCAGTTTTAGCTTCTTCTGTTTGATGCCGATTTATACTATCGGTGATCTGGGAAGAAGTTTCATTAATCTGCAGAGTTTTTGAAGCACAGTCAGTATTTGTGAGAACTGGAGACATCTCAGAAATTATTTGTAAGGAAACTTCTTGCAACAGTGTGCCAGTGCTCCCATTGTCTTCTGAGGCATGTGCTGTGAACTAACAACAGGCATTTGAAAAAATTAACAAAATTTTGTAACATACTGATTTTTAAAGTCAGCAGGGTCAAAAGGATTTTAACAAAGTACCTGGCAATCTTACAGTGAGTGATGTAAACAATTCTGTGTATATTTCCGTTGCTCATAATCTTGCAAAAGTTGGATCTTTCTACACTCTTCTATGTGTGAGATGTGCTTAATGCTAAGTTTTTGGAAAACATGGGAAACCGGTCCACAGCATTGTAAAATATACGGTTCATCTCACAATTTTTAACTTGCCAATTTGGACACAGATCTTAATGCGTTTCCATAAATGTAACCGAAATAACCATTATTTTAAAATCCTTTTCCAGTCTGGTTAGTGAAGAAAAGCTCTAGACAACACTACCTTCAGGAAATGCTCTAAAGAAAAAGTTGCAAGATTTAAGGTTCGAAAATGGTTCAAAATTGTACTGACCTGAGTCTTTTCAATAAGAGGACCTTCAGACTGATGTGAAGGATCTTTCTGTACAAGCTCTGTGCTTTTCGATGCACCACTGTCAGTAACCAAACTCCCATGCTTATTCTCTGATGGTGGTGAAATGACATTTTCTTTGTCACTGTCACCTTTGGACTTCAGTGATTCTGCAGCTACAAGAGTTTTTGTTGCCAAAGCCGTGGATCGAGATCGAACAGGCCTTCCACGCTGAACTGTTTCCCAGCCCTCTGCATCCTTTCGATCTACATATAAATAAAATAACCCATTCTAAGAAAGGGAGACTTATAAATAGAAGTATTATAAACAACTATTTTATTACAGTATCACACAAGTTGTGTGATGAAAATGTTCTCTTTAAAAATCAATACCAAAAAAAAAAAAATCAATGAAATATTCTTTAGCAAAGCTTTTTACTTCAAGGAGTGCTATCAGTTTCACAAACACTGAACAACTCTATTCACAGGACCAGTTCCATTATGTCAAGAAGCTAAGCTACTCATGTGAATCATGTGAAAAATGGCAACACATACTTAAGCATTTCATGCTTATGTTGCTATTTCATGAGATGGTAAGCACAACAAATCAACTATACTCTTGTTGCTCTTTGTAGCAACAGTAACATCAGAGGTCTTTTGAGAAAGTGTAAATCTCTGCAAGTAGACGTAATTGCACGTCTTAGTATTGTCCAGAAATGGCTTACTATTCTTCCAGAAATGTTTTCTTTACTTTTTCCATTTTGGAAAATATCTTTTCCTGGATTCCAGGAAATAGCAAAACATTGCTACAGTGGGACTACAAATTGAAGGAGAAAATACAACAGTAGTTTTCTTCAATTTACTTTGATGACTAAATAGCTGTTAAATATGATTTGCTGATCAATATTTCTGATATCTGATCTTGGTACCTACCTGAAAAGCCTTCAAAGTTACATATATCTGTCTAAAGTATCAGGTCTTAAGTGTGATTAGATTTCTAGAATATCTAGAATACCTTTTTCATATATAAGATTTTTGGTGACGAGTAATTAATAACAGCACACAATTTCCCATATATTTTGAAATAATTGTAATTCTTTTCAGACCTGTTAGTGCAACTCAGATGTCTGAAAGGTAAGCTCCTATGTACTTGTTTGCTGAACAAAAAGTCTTGCAAAAAACTCAAGAACTAACTATGCATGGTATTCTCCAACGTAGTTTTGGCATAAACTATTTTTAGGATCATTCATATAAGAGGAAGAGAAGGGCGTGAGAGATTATTTTTACTCGGAGGAGTAGAGAATCAAAAAAAACCTACACTAAATTGTCTGCTTTACTGAGGGGAAAAAAATAGAATAGAATAGAACTTGTATAAGAAAATTAATTCTCTGGATATTTCTAAAGCTTTTACTAACAAAGATGGTCCTGTAACTCAGGCATAAAGATCAGAGCTCAAACATTAAAGTTTAACATAAATATGAATAGAAATAAGTATGAGTCTACTCATTTGTCAAAAAATGTAACTTGAAACACCCAAGAGTGGTGAGAAAACTAAATTATTTATGTATTATGATGAACTGCAGAATACCAACTTAAAGACTGGCTTAAAACTTGCATTTCTAGAGATTTGATTTTTAAAAGCAAAATATAAAGTGGTTTAAAAAATGTAAAGTAAGTGTTATGCTCTCTAAAAATACCACCTGCTTTCAATAGGAACACATAGTAGTTAGGTTACAAGAACTGAGGCATCTCTACAGACTGCCACTAACATCTATATGCAGGTCAACATACCCATGGGGAGATGAGAGAACAAAATATTTTTTGTATGTTTATTTTAAAGTAATTTACAGTATATAAAAAGGATCTGTCTTAGCATGAATTTTCATGGTCAGAAATCCTTGAGTCTTTTTAAATTTCCCTCCAGGGCACATGTTTCTGGCAACTCTAAAGTACAGAAATATAACGCCTTCACTGGAAGTTCAATCCTACAAAGTACTGCAGTGGCACAGCCATAGCACTGTAAATAAAAATGAAGATTACTTTAGATAAAGATAAAACTGTTGGACCTACTGGACTAAACTACCTTTAGGTGGACTCGAACCAACGTTCAACATCAGCAGTAACCAGTAAACTGGAAATTAGCCTAAACCAGAACTAAGGGCACTTTCATCCTTTGCTACTTTTGGCATCTAGCATTTTACAAACATTAAGTGCTCATTTAATTAGTGGGGTTTTTTAACATCTCAGGTTAAAACACAGCAGCCCAAACCAATGCCTGGTGAAATCATGAGTTACCAGTAAAGTTAACAGAACTGTATTGAAATTTATCTCAGCTGAGTAGCTCATACAACAGCTGTTTTAATGTAACTATATAATTGTTCACAAATTTTAACAATACTGATACTATGACAGATGCAAAAAGATAATTCAATTTGATATTTTACTGTTGAAACTGTTTTACTCTAGAAAATTTGCTGTATATTTTAAAGCAAAGCAAGTTCCAAAAATGTGTGTGAATGACTGTAGATGATCATTTCAGATTACTGATGGTAACCAGAGACAGCATACCTCTGCAAAAAGCCCTTCTATGTTCATTCCCCCTATGTGCACTTGCACGTGCTTCAGTATGCACCACTGATTAGAGAGGGGAATGGCACTCAAAAAGATAGATTGTATTTTTTGCCTTGCCACAGACTTTCCATTTGACCCCTGTAAGTGACTTTGGCTTTATTTTCATTTCTTCATCTTTATATGGAAAAAATATTATTACCTACAAGACCAAGTCATCAAAACACGTTATTACCTCTCAGAGACAGTCTTATCTCCAATAATACTCCAGAGAATGGGGTTTTAATTCCACAAGAATCACAAACAGACTTATTGTAGAAAGCCCCAGGCACACAGCCTGTGCAGAATATAGACCCTGCACGACGTGGGACAACAAGGGCTGCTTAGGCCCCTTGTATATCACAGCTGCTCCTACCCCACTGACTTTTGTAATTGGTAGGACCACAGAGATTTTGCTGTATATAGCTTATGATAAAATTTGGCCAAGAAATCTCCCTGGTAAGTAATAAACAGACAATGAAGAGATTGTTCAGAAAACTACTGAAATAAACCAAAAAAACCAACACTGCTTTACTGAAGCAGACATAGATTGCAATTTCTTTTGCTTGTCATTTGTGAAACAAGATTGGTGCAAGATTTCACTTCTACTTGTTCTGTAAATTAAAGTCAGCTCTTAAATAAGGCATCCCTTCTACATTAGAAGAGATCAGGAGATAGCCTTTAAGTAGTAATTTACTAGTATCTACTGAAGTTAATTCTACCAGGAAAAAAAAAAAAAATTCTTGCCTGCCTTGCCTAGTTGACTCCTTGTTTCATGGCATATTTTTTAATACTCTAAATGATAGAATTAATCAGAATAAAATTATTCAGAGCATAGAAAAGCCATCATCACACTTACTACAATAAGAGTGAATCTTTTAGTAAAAGCCGTATGTGTTCAATTTTTAATTTGTATTTTTTCACTGTCAGATTCGTAGTTACTGCTCAAGACTCATCCAATTATTTTAACAGCACAGAAATACTTGCGCTTGAAAGAATATTGTTTGGTTAATTCTTTAAGTACAAAACAGTTTTTAATGCAAGCATGTATTCAGATTGATTCATTTGGAATCAGTTTAACAGTTTTATGCCATCTGACAACTAGCTGTGCACAAGAAGTTACTTTTTCATTTTAATTCGCTTATCAGTTTAGTATTCAGTCATTTTTTAACAAAAAGTTTGCAAAGCCAGTACATTTATTAACATTAAGTCACACAGTTCCTAATCTGAAGCAAAGCTAATACTCAGTAGGGTATCACCCTTCCTTCACTTTTTTCCCTAAGTCTGGAATTCTTTTCATATAGCCCAGTAGCCCTGTCCACATGCTAAGTATCACATGCTGGGTTTGATTACTCCTAGAGTTTTGTTAATGAATAATTCATCTGACTACCTTGATCATTCTCTAGTTACATTTGAACTTCCCTGTCCCTGCTTGCTCTTGTATTACATGGAAGTGACAAGCCATCTGTTATCTTGAGGCCCTCAGAGCCACCAGGGCCTTATTCTTTCGAAGTTACTCCATCTGGAAGAGCTGGCCAAGCAGCCTTACTGGCAACATCAATAAAATGAATCTAGGCAAGTATGTGCAAAACTCTTCGGAGTTCTACCTCAGGAGATGCATGTCCCTTCTTAAAAATTTACTTACAAGTAATATACTACCAAAGCCTATGTGACCTTCCCCATTCATTACTAAACTTCAGCCCCAATTTCTTTTTTAAATCTAAAGTTGTACTATTGTATCTGAGAGACACTTTGGAAAACCATGATTACTTGAGAATTTGAAGCAAATCTAGAGACATGAACTCAGCCAAAACACAGTTACACAGCAGAAGACATGAAAACTAGAACAATAAAATAAAAAAATATGAAACCACAGTGAAAATGTAGTGTTGCAAGAAGTGGTAAAATTACAAATCATAACAAGAGATGGTGAGTTAACAGGCAAGACTTTAGAGATGTTAACTGTCAGGCTACTTTTAATGGTCACTTAAAAATAGAAGGGGGTGGGAGGATAGGAGAAGGGAGTTACTGTAAAATTTTCAAGAGAAATTGTGCTTAAGGATTTGACAATCCTGTCAAGAATAAACTATCTTTTGCTGTTGGTGATGACATTCCTTCAAGTTCTTCTCAAGACACAGGAGCTACACATTCTTCCACAAGATCAGGTGCCAGCATGTCTGAGCCCAAACCAGGTCAGTTACTTCAGAGGACTGCATGTCCTGCAAAGTCTGAAGTCCTAGCTACATTACAAAGACCATCTATTCACAGTTATGGACAGGAGCAATTAATACAGGAAACATAATAATAATGAATAAAACTAGATTTCAAGTGTGGCAACAGGAAAAAAAATATCAGTATTTGTGAGAAGTTTGCACATTCTTGACTGCCCTTTCTCCTACGTTATGTACAAACAATAATTATTCTAATTGTAAGCACCTACTTCCAGTCTTAATACATACTCTAAACTTGTGTAATCTATCTCACCTCTTACCATGAGCACCTGGGAATTAATCTCATGCTAGTCTATTACCTCTGTGTACTACTGTTAATAATCCAATCTTTCCTCCTGCCATAAACTGTTCAAACAATGATTCATGTTTCATATTGTAGAAAACACTGAAGCATGAAAGACAAAAATATTATTTTTTATAATTCATTAAAATAATTGAAGGTAATGCTAAGTTTAATGAGGGAAAAGAGATAAGATGATTCGACCTCGTTTAATTATGCATCCAGAAAAAAATAACTTAAAGAAATATCTGGAAAAATAATGTTTTCTCTCCAAGGACAGACAGTTAAATTTGGAAATTGTCAACCATTAAACAGATACAGTATTACACCACTCATCTACTTCACAAAACTATTGTGAGACCTGATGATAATGTTGTTGGAAATCGCCAGAGAAAAAGTGTTTTAGGGAAATCTTGCCACTGTAAGCCCCAGCTGGGCTTTAGGGTGGGCAAGGGAGCACTACAGGGTGGCAGGAGGAATCCTCCCTCCCACAAGGCTTGAAGCTACCTAACAGCTGTGAGTGCATTAGCTGGCGAACAGGCAGAGCAGATGATACACAAGCCCCATATCTGCTTCAATAATGCATGTGAAGAGCCTGTGTGAGACTCCCTTTGCGTAAACTTCACAAATCCTCTCGTGCTCCAATCAGGGAGGTTAATTTGATTTTATCAAAGTGATTCTAGCCTCCATACAAAGGGTAACATGCTCCTAACGAGAATCTGATTTGTTAAAAATATTACAATTTAGCCATGAGAAAATAATTGAAGTTCCCCAATGCTGAATGTCAGAAATAAGAGATTCTTAAGAATAAACAAAGCCTCTAGAAGGAACGACAGTGATTTCTTAAAATGAAGTGTTTCATGTCTGAATTGCATAGTGTTATTTGATTTTGAAAATTACTGAACATTTACAGGCCAGTACTAGAGGCCCTAAGCAGTTTCACTCTTGGAGTTCATCAGCTGCAGGTAACAGATAATAAAACACAGCACAACAATGACCCTTCAGCCCTTTCAATGCATAAAACTAACATAAGGATAAGCTCTTCTGTTTTCCTTTTAGCCTCTTAAAAATACATTATTCCTATGGAAGTGCAGAGCAGTTTTATTCCCTGTGTAACTAACAAAATTCTCCATTCTCACAAGAATCCCTAATTAAGGTATTTCAACAACAGCTTGGAGTCTGTCACTTTAAAATGAGTGATAATCAATACGAAAAGATTTTGTTATGAATAGCTTCAACTACTGACAAAAATTAAAAGTGGAATAACACCAAAAATTCAGCCAAACTGCTACTGTTCTCTAACCAGCTCACTGCAACTATATACAGCAAGATATTCCCTCATGCAAACAGCATCAATCAGTTCCCATTCAAACAACCCTTTTTAGAGTCTGGTTTCGATTGCGCTCTCCTAAGCAGAAGAATCTGCATGCTACTGAACTCACTTAGGCTAAATTGCAAGACATTTGGACAAGGTATTTTAGTTCCATAATATACCACAGGCCTCCAAACCACTACACACGACTTCTACTACTTCTAGGTTGAATGTACAACTACCTTAAATTTATACATGCTCTTCCTGTAATTTTTCTTTTAAAAAAACAAATTATGAACATTTCTTTTTAATTTCTTTCAGAACATCCATTTCTACATCCTGCTGATTTTGCACTAAGTCATCTGGGACCACACATGAAAAAAATAAATTGAAAAAATGCATCTCTGAAAACAATCTCAAGAGTTCCAGTGTGTGAAAAGAAACTAATTTTAGAAACCAAATGTTAAAAGTTTTTTATGTCTACAACAAAACAAATCTCTCTAGAACAAAAGACCCTTGCATCAAGCATTCTCCAAGGAGAATTTTTAGAAAAAGAATTCATAACAATGTGGTAATTCTTGTCTTCAAAGAAAAAAAAAAATCGCTACTTCAACACAGTTCTAATAACATAATCTCCCTGGGCACATAAAAGTACCTTGAGCTCTTTTACAGATTCCTGGAAATGTACTGTTCTTTATATTATTAAACCATTCCAAATTGCAGTCAGTTAAACTGTCAGTTTGTGACCAAAGACCTTTCATTTTTTGGGGGTCCTATGTACTGGTATTTTGACAGATCAAATTCCAGTTAGTGGAAATACAGTGGAATGTTACCTACAAGTGAAAACACATATTTGTCTCAAACTTAACTATTATAATGTATGGCTCCATTAATCTTTTATCTCAATACTTAATTTAAACATTGTATTTTTGAAAATTAGATTTCATTTTGGTTTGCAAACAGATCATCACATTCTGAAATAACTTTATACCACACAGTTTGTGAAAGTAGCTTAAGCCACTTAAAGAGACTTGCCATTTTTCCGCGATGACTTCTGTGCTGGAGGTGGCAGACAGGTTTGTGTTGTTGCTAGCTCAGGACTGGCAGCTTTAGCTCCATGATTGGCTTTTACCTTATCAGCCCAACTGACACCAGGAGCCAGGCGTGTTGCAGAAATTGTCACTGCAGGGTTCCTAAATGAAAGTCATAGCTCTTTTTAGTGTCTTATTTTTAGTGTTTAGAATTGTTCATTAGAAAACTTTATCAGGACACTCTCTCCTTCATCTTGGCATTCAATCATTCAGACTAAAAGCTAGTTCCAAAAACTGGAACCTACTATAAAACAATAGGGAAAGCTTACTATAGTAACTCTTCACACAGCCTGTCTCATTTTCTCTTTACAGTTTTAAAAAACGAAATTTGTAGCTCTTGAACATTAAAACCTCAGTAGATTTCTCATCAGCAAAATCCCTATAAATTTAACTCATGAAAAAAGTAAATCTAAGAACAGAAAAAAGGATGCAGCAATGAAACAGCAGGTGGGGTGTTTTTTGTTTCTACTTGGTAACTAACATTGATAAACACATATTCCCAGTAACAGAAAAAAATCAGAAGACAGAAAATAATGCTGCATCTGAAGAAAAATCTCAAAATTATATATTTTTTCTATTCAGTAGTCAATGAACTAAATTAACAAGAAGCTAAATTATCAGATTAAAAATTTTTTAATGTGTAATGACTGAAGAAACACGCAACACTAGCGACGGACAAACAGTTCCCACATGAAATATTCTCTGATACTAAATGCTAAAATAGAAATAAACATATATGGTGAGTATTTATAAATATAAACAGCTCTTCTACTGTGTCTTCCTAGGGCCAGCCTAATTTCATCTATGAACTGCATAGCATGCACTGCAACCATTACTAGTATAAGGAGTCTAACAAAGCATATGGGTAGGAAGTCCAAGAAGTGCAGGTTTAATTGCAAATGTAGATCACACAAATCTGTAACATACTCTGTTCCCGGGTTAAGTAAATAAAGAACAGATCTATTTTCTATTATCTATTCAGCAAAAAACAACTGTAAATCTGGAAGGCAATTCTATTAACTTTCAGAAAGGTCCAAGTTAACACTGACCACCCAAACTTCAAATTTCTGTATGGACAGAACTAGCGTCGTTTTATAATTATTTTGTTTTGATTTTTGTAAAAGGTTGCCATTTTCTGCACAAGGCTTAGAGTAAAAACCTATATAGTTTTAGTTAAGCGAATGAAAGCAAATTTTTTTAAATTGGTAACATTCAAAGCACAGGTTCAAGTGTCCAATTCTATTCTGTAACAAGAGTCATTATATCTGCAATCACACAACTGATTTCTCTTCCAAGCTTTATAACACTGATAAAAACAGTCCAACAAATCCAGCTTCCTCTTCAGCTAAAGCAAATCAAGGACAAAGAAATTAATATCTTGCAAGTTTCAAACACATGCGTAGAACCCCCCCATACCCTTGGACTGTTCACTTATTTTAAGACCAGTGAGATATCAATTTGGTGTTATTTCCTATTTTTATCAAGTCAGTCATCAAAAAACCCTATCAGAAATAATTCCATAAATTATAAAAATGTGGCTGGTTGGTTTGTTTGTTTTTAATAATCTCCATTGATCCTATGAAGATGCAGCACCATTTCATGTGAGGAAATGAGGAATAGAGGCCAAGCCCCATATCCTGTCTCTGACAGTTCCATACAGACCAGTAAAGAGACTAGCACAACTGTGCAGCACAGAATGACTTTTTCTTTGGCATATTCTCCAGATTGCAGTGATTTACCCTGAAAAGTTGCTGTAATTTATTAAACATATCTTTGTGTTTAATAACCAAAGATGAGCTTTAATCTTTGTGATATTAATTTCTCAAGTCGTTTATGCTTTTGGCATCCAAAGCATCACGTAATTACAAATTCTACATACCAAGTCTAGAAAAACATTTCTGTCATTTTAAGCTTTGTGTTTGATCATTTCAATTAGAACTCCTAATTCCTTCTCAGGAAAAATGAACAAAATTTTCCTACTCATCTTCTTTGTAAGTGATTTTATTTATCATACCCTTCTTTTTATGTCTTCTCCAAATTATTTTCTTTTTGCATCAATACTGTTGGATACTTCTGATTGTTCCTGTTTCCAGTTTCTATACTTTTTCTACACTGCTTTTGGGAAGAGATGAAGATGACCAAAGGTAAGAGTCATTTAGTATGAATTTCTACAGTGGTACACCAACACCACCTCTTCTGTCCTCTATTCTTTTCCTAAAAACTCCTAGCATTCTATCAAAATTTTCCATAGTACCAAGTATGTCTAAACCCTATTTTCTATCTTATTTTCTCAACCACACGCAAAATATTGTAGCTGTCTGGTATTGCCTTTGAGATATACAAGCAGACTAAGAAGGAAAAATTTGCACATCTGTAGCAGAGAAAGCTCATCCTGTTATTAGCTGCTTTAACACAGCTGCTCATCATCAGCCTGTGATGGTGAATAGAACAGCTCCAGCAACAATACAACATGTAATTACATACAAAAAAAAACTGAGCTGGAAGACTTCATTATGCTGAGCTGTTGTTTGGGTTCTAATAAAAATAAAAGCATTGATTTCCACCAGATTAAAATTTTTCATTGGACTACTTGCGTACATTTTCTCCTCATGCACTCCCATCAATGCATTTAAACACACACCTCTCAAATGTTGTCAAAAGAGACTAGCACTGTGGGAGCAATTTTTCCACCAAACACTCTTAGTGGTATTTCTGTAGAAATGTTTGATATTCAAAATTCAAGAGAGCTCAGTAGTCAGATGTACTGACCAATATTCTAATGTTACCTCGCTGCTGAGGCCATTGTAACCACTTATGAAACAGTACAGTATATGCTCTAGATCCCAACAAACCTGCATGAACTAAAAAACACACCCTGAGAAAGATTTAAGTTGGACATGTACATGCTCTCCAGAGCTGAAACAGCACCTGACAGCACTGCTCTAAACGGGTGTTTCTACCCATTTTTGTTGAACTGCTTTCAAACAGCCATTTTCATTTTAATAAGTAAAAGATGCTTTACTGTTGTATATAATATGCTCTATATTTAAACTAGCATCAGTTTTGCTATTTGTCAGAATCATAATACTCTCGCTTTACCTGCACTTTTTTTGACCTATATTTACTTCTGCAGACTCAGCTGGCCATTCACAGGGCATACACTGGCAATTTTAACATGCCGATTTTGACATTCTGACCTTTATTTTTTAGTGGGAAGAAAGTAAGAAATAGATAACATGAAATACACTAATTGTAAGTTATCTTTAGATCTTTGGAACGACCAGTAATTAAACATATAACAAAGTAAGTAAAAAATTCATTCCTTGATAGGATTTTCTTTTACACACCACATGCTTTTCTTCCATGAATATAAATAACTGCATATATGATTCAATAAACAGCAAAACAGTGTATTGATTACTACAGAAAAATAGTGTATTTGTGAACTCTGCTTCAAATGAATCCTTATTTTAGCTTTAAGAAACTTACGATCTGGTTTCATACCCAAAATTTAAACTTCTTCGAGCATTTGATGTCACGCTAATTCTATCCGTTGATGGACTTGGAATCACATGGCGTCCTGGAGACATTTTCTTTACTTCCCAGGCTAATGAAGTAGGTCTGCAAATTCAGGAAATGAAAGTTTGAAAATAAAAATCACAGTAACTATTCCTCTATCACCTTAAAAGAAAAACACCACTGAAAAATGCTATAAAGTATTAATGTATTCAAGTTAAGAAAAGTTAAAGTTAACTTAAGTATAAAGTATTAACAAATAGCACTGAATTTAATCATACATCTTAGCAAATATTTCTACACCAACTCCAAAATGTATTAGCCAGACCCATATCAAAAATAATGCATACTCTGAAGACTACAATGCTTATTTTAAATGTCAGTGTAGGACCAAACATCAAACCAACCAGTTAAAAGGAAAGGATCAGGGGTAGGACTGGAAATATCCTCTAGTTCTAGTGACAGTAACATGTAACAGGGACCCTACATTTCCCTATCCTGTACAACACAACACTCAATACAGTTTAAATGATGCTTTGGTTAATATAGTTATCAAATATCTACAGTACATTAAAAAACTTTGGAATTAACCAAATATATCACCATCCACTCTTCTATTATACTACTGGCATACCTAACTTTGCCAGCAATAACATTTACTGATAAATGTGTACTTGCAAAGATAACTGAACAGGTTGATTTAAGTTAACTGCCACTAACATAAACTGTTCTCATCCAAACAGTTTGAGGTGGAAGTCAGGGTAGCAGTTTCGTTACGCATTTCGTTGAAGCAGACACTATTCTCCTTTTCTTTTTTAACTCTTGCTCCTGAAGCTATCTGATTACATGAAAATTACAACTAAAAAAAAAAAAAAAAAAAAAAAAAATCAAACTTGAAGAACCCAGTGCTGCTGAAGACAGATTCAGAAAAGCGTTTACAGACATTATTTTTTAACTGGTTCAGTACTACTAGCAGGATCAATGTATAATCAACTACTAAAACCACTATCACATTTGGCCTACTTTTTTTCTCTACATAGGCAGATGGGTGATTGAGCTCACTGCCTAACAAAGGAAAATGGAACAACTAGAGTGTATTACTCCACACTTACTACAGGGATCCCACTTCTACAAGCACAAATTGTATCAGCAAAATCTTACTTCTCATTTACCTCTCAAAGCTACAACTTAGGCACCAAGGCACAAATTCAGCATCAGGCACAAACTGTAATAACATGATCAGTTACCTTTCTGACACTACTAAACCATTAACCATTTCCAGCACAGCTGTTCACTGATGACACTACCAGGGAGGATAAAATTTCCTCTGGGTTCAGGTCCTCACACCAATTGTGTCCAAAAGAAAAATTTCCTTTCTGATGCCCCTGAGCAAATAATAAAATTGGTTCTATTTGCAGAATCTCTGTTACAAAATGAAATGTATTATGAGACAGTATTTGGGTGTAGATTAAAAAAAAAAAAAAAAAAAAAAAAAAAATATATATATATATATATATATATAAAAATAATTACCTGCTTTGAGCATCAGCTTTTTCTAACTTCTCCTGTAGCTGTATCCAGTCAATCAATGCTTTGAAGTCCCTTACATAGTTATCAAGCATCATCAGGACTTCCTGAAAAGCAACAATTACATCAACCTTTGTATTTAAAAAACAATCCTCCCTCCACCCCAAGCAAGGAACTGAAAAGAAAGTAGGAAATTTACTAGTCTGTAGGGCTCTCAAAAAAATAAACCAAAGAAAAATCCTGAAAACAAAAAAGCCCAGATAGTTAAGATTTTCATGTGAACATTGAAACATTTATCCTACCAAAAAAAAATGCACATTTTCGAAGATCTCTGTGAGCACCAGTGTCTAAGGACAAAATAGCAATATTCAGCAAGAAAATAATTCCTAACATAAGTATCACTATTTCAGGATTTTTTTTGTCAGAGTTGCTATCTTTTAAAATATGCTGGACATACTTCATCATATAAGCAAAACTGTCTGTAAAACCTGACAGACCTGTGGGAGAGTAAAAATGTCACGATTAATCTGTTTATGAAGTAAAAATACACTAAGCTACACAAAGGCAACGGCATCAGACAGAAGGAATTCTTTCTGGAGAATCCTGGGATCCCTGCACTAGAAAAAACCTGTTCTTATGCCTCTGAAGTTGCCTCAGCAAACTGTATCCTTCCTACAGACTTTCAAGTGTGTAGAACTTTCCAATGATGTCTACTTGTACATGTTCAGATCAACGACAGACATTCTAGTGTCACATAAGATTATCAGAACTACTGTACTGATAAAGCAGTTTTTAATCAAAAAGACTCCTATGGTGATATTTGGAGAGGCAAAAAGAGAAAGATTGCAGCATTACACTTGGTTTATAAAATCATAATCTCTAACATGAATTTACTGAGAAATAAACAACATAAACTGCAAGATATAAAGTCTACATTCTCTTCTCTGATTAGTTCACCTTAACAAGTAAAAAAGCCACTAATTGCACATTCTTGTCTATGGAGTAATTACATGTCCAGACCTTAGAACTCCAATACCTAGATTACACTTCTTGACCATTACAAACTCATTCCCTTTTTACCATTTTAAAAATTACTTTTGAACTATAAGGAGTCAGCAAAGAATTTACACATTTTTATGTGAATTAATCACTGAAAACTAGTCAAGAACATATTTTATGGTTTTAAAGATTTATACATTATCATAAAATAACACAACTGAGAGGGCTCTTCAGAGCTATCTAGTCTATCCCATAATTCCTGGATACACAGTCAAAAATTATGTGGGCGTGATGGAGTTTTATTCAAAATATTGCAAAATCTTGATTAAGTAGTTAGACTCTTGTAAATTATGTGTTGGTCTCTAAAATGAAAGGATGTATAAAATTAACTTGACTTCACATTGGATTAGGAAGAAATTCATAGATAAAACACTAGGGGCTGAACAGTAGAGAACTAGAAGACTTGTTTCTGACAAAAATGTTCTTAACTTTCAGAAATTATTGACTCTACTGATTTCCAGTTTGGTCAAATATACAAGTGTAGTAACTATAGTAAGGTCAGATTACATACAGAAACAATAAAATATTAAAAGGTAAATTGGGATCCCACAGTCTTTACTCAGACAATACTGACATTTTTTCACAGCAAAACAAAGAAAAAGTCTGTATGATTAAACACTTAGCTTTGTTCCCTGAGCAAACTATAGTTATCTACTGTCACTGGTAGAGAAAGATCAATTCTTTACTATGCAGGAAGCTAGGAAATCACTTCTATTCCACATATAAACTCAAAAATTATTTATTGAACGTGACAAAACACACGCAGACCATCACAGCCAACAGGCATAAGACACCCTCTCAGCAGAGCTGATTATCACCCAAAAAAGTATGTTAATGCATTTGTAAAGGAGACAGTTCAAGATCACGTCAATCAGAAATAGAAGCTTTCATAAATGCTCTTTCAAAGACAAGAAAAATGTATACTGTACACTATGACAACATGCTGAAAATAACAATAAAAATCCATAAATGGACCTTGAATTGTATGGAAACTTACATGAGCTTCACATGCAGAGTTTAAAGTATAGACATAATTCTATAGTAGATGAAAAAACACTGATGACAAAGTGTTTTTGTTTCGCAAATTCTTTAAAATGTCAAAGTCATTCCTGCTATTATGAGAAATTTTCCGCTCAAAGCAAGTAATTATTACTTAGAAACATTTTGGGAACAATTACAAATTAAAATATATTGGTTCTTAAGTGTATAACTACAAATGTTAACAGTAAAACACTGAAAATAGTGAAAACACTCTACTATAGTATAGGTAACTACCATACATTTTTGTAACATCACATCCCATTCATCTTTACTTTTAATTGGAAAAGGACCTCTAATGCATGCAAAATGCTTTTTCATCTAAAATTATATGGGTGATTATTCCTTTTAACACAAATGCAAGTTTGAAATTCAGCTTCAGTTTTCACATAAGTATCCTTTTAACTAGTACGTATGATAGAGAGCATATGCTGGCTGTTATAAGGGAAAAGTCACAAGAAAGTCAAACACAAGGGAAATCAAACAGAATACCATGCTGATGTAAAAGTTGCTCTTTGTTTTGAAATATTCCACAAAAAAGCTAACAAAAATCTTTCTTACAAGGCAGTTGGTTTACAGCACCAAAGTAATTCTTAAGTAAAGTCTGGTACAAGAAATGAACAAGTCAAGTATTTTAGCCAGTTCTTTTTTCAGTTTCACTAATAAAATTTCAGCTTTCTAATTCAATTCATGTCATTTAGGTTAGCCCATACTAAGTTGTGCTGACTGTTACTAACAATAAGAGCATAGAAAGCAAAATTTAATTCTGAATCATTTACTTTGCAAGTCTGCCACTGAGATATTCCTCACAACAACAACAACAAAAAAGAACAAATCTGAATATGAGTTATATTTTCGAAGTTAGTTGGCAAAGGAAAAAAAATAGAATAAATGGCCTAACCTATTTTAAGGAATGTTTAGCTACATGTTATCAGAAATGATCAGAGCAGAACCATGCAGCTGTAACCCGACTCATGTTTTACGAACAAGGGAATACAAACAAGACAAGCAGCTGGAGCGGCCCCATATTCACTGATGCACATCTTTCTCCCTAAAGCTATGAGGGCCATTTTGTCAAGCAGGATGAAGCAGAACAAAAGTGGCTCTGAAAGCGCCGTTACAGGCATCCAGATAACTACATATAGATGTACAGCTAAAATTACCAATTAGTTTACCAATTGGCTGCAACGGATTCGATTGGTTTGTAATTAATTCTAGTTACTGGCGCATACAGCAGGACGGTTGGCGCCATCCCTTTGTCCTACTGACACACAATACTGGCGTGCAGGGCTCTGGGGTCCTGGACATCAATACAGCTCTCTAGCTCACCTACGGTACCGAGTGTAGCAGATATACCCTGTGGTGCTGAAGCAGTGGAAACTTGTACCACTTGAGAAGGTGCTGACAAAAAGGAACCTTTATGAGGTAGACTACGGCTGCACTAGAGTCAAAACAATTTTAAATCCCATTATTTTTCAAGGTCATATCCATCCTATACGATTTTTAAAGAGACGGTTCAAACTAAAAAAGTGAGCAATGCTGTTAAAAAACAACACTTAAAGGAAAATCAGTCATAAAATTTAAAACACAATACGTCTCCTGTTTCTTTCTCACCTCTGTTCAATTCTCTGATCAATAGACCTGTACATCAAAAAGCTCTTTTTGTGCTTTTCCTTCTTTTCTCCAGCTCTCAGTCATTACCTCGGTTTCTATGTATTTATCTTAAAGTTGTACTTCTGGTCTCTTCAACTGGGTGATCATATTAATTACTTTGCAATCAATAACGATCACTATTATATGTAGTAGTGACATCAGAATATTCCTGTATTCCTGAATCAGAACAATCTTGACTTGGGTCCTACACAGGCCTGTTATAATACTTAAAAACAGAAGTTCACTTTGTTTTGAAACCCTGTAATGGCTTTGAAGAGTCATCCTCTCCATTTATTCTCCCAATTCTCAAATAAGGAGGAGGAGAACAGAGAAGCATGAAGATTGTAGAATTTTAAGCTTACTAGAATTCAAAACTGAAATTTTTATCTCTTTGGGTTTTAAACTGAAACTTTCAACCAGCTATTTCAATCAGTTATTGAACTAAAAGTTTAAAAATAGCATGTCAGAGAAATTAACTCGGTCACCACATCTGTACTTTATATTATTCTCAAGGCTAGAAACGTGTGTTTCACTTCACAAACTATGCATGCTTTATATTGTTTCATTATCTATACCAAATATTTGAGATTATGTATTTACCAAAATAAATTCCATTTTCTACTACTGGAGTACACTTTTAGCAGGCAACCTAAGTTCCTTCTTTCTTTCTTTAAATTTATGTGTTTAAGGTTAACTGGGTGTTTCAGTAATTTGACACAAAAATTGCTTCAAAAAATTCCTTGTAGCCTTTTTTGTACAGTTGAATTACAAACATTTAAAGCCAGTTCTGGGGTTTGATTAAACATAATGATTGCCAAAGTGGTTCTTACAACTTTGGGAGAGGATGAAAGGAAGCAGCTCCTCTAGCCAAAGGACTCTCATTATACCAACTTCAGTACATGGTAGATATTATTTAAAAAAAAAAAAAAACAAACTTTAAAAAAGATGCAAAAAAGAGAAAAACTGAGTAATTTTTCAGTAACTACAGTTCTCCGAATTGCTGTGCCTTTTTAAATACTCTCACACTAGCCTTGCAGAAGCCACTAAGCAGCTAACTCTAGACAGTAGCTGCAGGAACACATGGCCTCATAGATCCAAGTGTTAAACGCACCAAGCATACCTGGCCTCAGCTTGTTCCTCATTGATTCACCTACAACATGACAGCCATAATCCACTATGTGCCAAGGATGTGCTCCTGAGAAGCGCCAGCACTACCAAGTGTATTTTCTCTGTAAGAATGAACGTAGCAGCCAGAGGACACATGCAGGGACTTAATCACACAATTTATTTACACAAAAATGTTTTTTAAAATTATATCTATTTATATACATATATATATACATATATATATATATATACATACATATACATGACACAAAGAATGGAGAGGCAGGAATAGATTATCCAGACTGCCAACTAGAAGAGAAGTCTGCTTTTCAGTATCTGGCTTTTTGGAATAGGTTACCATTCTGAAAGATCTCATCCATTTCCATCTGTAAGACTGAACGCCCAATCATTACCCCATTTTCCTGTCCTTCATTGCTGACTCGTCTGCAGAAGATGACAACAATGAAAATGTAAGTGTCCAAAAAGAGGCAGAAGGAATGCTCACGAAAGAGATTTTCACTTGGCATTGACTGCCACAATACAGTCACAGGGTATTTATTTAGAAAGAAACATAAACATACTCTTCCTAAATATCTCAAAATTCAGAAATAAAAGACATTTGTTTTTTACAATTGAGTCATAAGTGGCAGCCTAGCATAACTCTGACATATTACAACTGCAGAATTAGACCTTCTCAAACAATTTGAAGATACTTTCCATAAAACCCTATTAATCTGAAAGACTGTGTTGTCAGAAACACAGAAAACAGAATTATACATGTTCTAATATGTAAATCATTTGCTTAGGCTTTCAGGGAAACTCATAATCACCTTGGGTTTACTGAATAAAGAGAAAACAGAGTCAATCATACAGAATAGAGTTCATTCCGTGCTGAAATTCTCCTAACTGGAAATGTTCCAGAGGTTCAAAGAATGAAGACATCAGTACACCTAGGCATTGAGTTAATGCTCAAAATCGTTACAAGATTGATAGAAGTACACTTAATAGAGGACTCTAATAGGAAATAATTAGCAATTAGAAGAATTTAAGTGTAAAAAGCAAAAGATGCTGAATAAATCTTAATTTAAAAACACAGATTTTGCTGTTTAGGTTGGTTTAGGTTGGGGTTGGGTTGGGAAGCCAACATTTTTTTCACCCAGAGACCCAGAGGATTCCAGTACACTGGAACAAGAATAAAGTACCTAAACAGAATACTTAGAGGCCTGTGTTAAGGAAATAAATTACTTCATAATCCTTCTTGGGGTTCTTAGGGTTTGTAGAACTACAAGGAAAGAAGTGAAGTTCACATATAACAAATTATCTCTCCCAAAAAGCCTTAAATATCAAACCCTGATTCTGTATTTTTTCCTCCCTGGAACCAGGTACTTTTCACATTTGTAAAACTGAAGAGTACGGGAAGAAAAAGTAAAATCAAAATTTATTCTCCAAAAAAAGTAAAATGGACAGAGTTGAATTGGTATATCAGTGGAAATAAGATCAAGATCCTATTATACTGAATTATTGCAGATTTCACTGCAGTTAGGAAAATCTGGGGTTTTCTACCTTCAGCTCCAACACATTTAGAAAGTTTTATTTTCTTGGCTGTTTTAAAAGCCAGTAATCAGCCTGCGTGACCATGGCTCTCAGTCTGCATGCATAGATTGAAATCATTAGATTAGCATACCCAGAACCAAAAGCAGCCCTCACAAGATGTTCTCAGCAAGGGACACTAATGAAGTAAGTTCCTCTCTCCTTCTGGGAGGCCTTCAATCAACTCAAACTCTCTCACAGATATCACCCTGACTAGAAGGCCTTAACTAAAGTTGTTTCAGCTGGTTCTTTCACATAATAACATCATGCAGTGTGTCAAATCTTTTAAGGGAAAAGCTTTACCTGCCTCTTGAGAGTATCCTGCACTGTAAGAATCAGAACAGAACTTTATTACTGAATTTTCAATTTCATAAGAGGCAATAAGAATCTCAAGCAGAATTAATGTTTTCACTGAACTATATTCAAGGTAGACTGATTTAAGAAAGGGTCTGTAAGCTTTAGAAACAAGGAAACAAAAAACCTGTGCCAAAACCTTATAGAAATATACAGAGAAGTAATGCTAAGTGGAAAGACAGAAGTTTGTACAAGCATTAAGTAATGCTAAACAGCAACTTAAAAAGAATACAGAACTAAATTTTTACATAACAAAAACACAGGTTTTTTGAAACGAAAAAAAAAGCTGAAGCCTAGGAGGAAAAAACCCCAACAATTAAATTCAAAGTAGTTTGAGATTCTTCTAGACTTACTCTGTCCTTAGCTGCTGGATCCAGTTGCTCAAACTCTATCAGTAAGAGTTCTATATAAACATGTGGTATGTTGTTGTTGGTTTTATATATATATATATATATATATACACACACACACACACACACACACACACATATCTAAATTTAAATAAACTCAGTTGTTGAGACACCTAAAGATCATAAAAGAATAGCAGCAGAAGACACATTTCCCTGTCTTGGAATTAACTAAAATTCCATTCACCAAAACTGACTAAAGAATCTGCCTTCCTCTGTCTACAAATAATTCTGGGCTTAATTCCTTTTAGCATATAGAAAGAAATCTAAAAGCATTATTCATTCTGACTAAGCTTGCCACTCAAACCTAAAAATACCAGGTAATAAAATATTAATATAAACATTAGACACACAGAAACCTAGCTAACATATAGAATACCCATACAATTTGTTTTGAAATGTTGAAGGTTATAACCAAATCTATTAGAATATATCTAATCTCTATCATTATTGCACAGACTTATGTACAGCTTAAACTTGAGAACCCTTTATTTATTTTAGAAATTCAACCACGTTCATTATACCTTTATATACAAACAATAAAGCCATATCCATATATCTCTATATGTGATTTGAGAGTTCTCAATTCCAAATCAATAACAAAATACCAACTTCAGCAGTGCCCAAAGCTGAGAGAAAATATACACAACCACCGATCCTCTTACACACATTTCCCCTGTTTGTATCCTTACCGCAACCCTTTCATCTGCAGTTTCAACCACAACCAGCCACTAGAGCCCTTCCCGATTTGGGAGCATCAAACACTATCTTCAGTGACAATGTAATCAATAAAACTATACCAACTTGTAAGAATACAAGAGAGCAAAAGCTACAAAATAAATCGAAACCCCCACTTTTATACTAGGTTAATCTGAAGGTTTTCAATGCCAGAAGTTGTCACATTTCATTTTTACATGGGTCTTCTTTTAAGACAATCTTTATACAACTAAAATGTTTGAATAGAACAGCACATGCCCATTTCACCAAGACTTAAAGTTTGAGAAGATATCAATTCAAAAGTTGAAATTAAGGAAGTTTTTGATTACATGGATTATTATTATTATCTTAATAAAAAGGATTTTTTAAAATCCCACATAAAAGACAAAGAAGGAAGAGTTAACACTTTAACCATTTTGATTCCTTATTTAATATTGTTTCTCACATATGTCCAATAGTAAAAACGTTTTTTCATGAAAAAAGCTAACAAAATATTCTGTCAAACGAGTTTGAAAAGTAAACATGGCAATATGGAATTCTTATTTATTAAAATCCTCTCAAGTCTTTAGGTATAGCAGAAATACATTAATCCATTTTCAACTGACCTGTTGTATCTGCTGGTATCTCTTATTTTAACGACAAGATACTTTTCTGTGTAAATCATTTGCAAAAAAGAACATAAAAGTGAAGCTAATCCATTCTCATATTTACATGAGCTTTAGTAAACGTTTATTATAAACAAAATTTTCATCTTAAAATTGAAATATTCAGAAGACCAGTAGTGACATACTTAAAAATAGAAAAAGCATAAGAATTAGCTTAATTCCTGTCTAAAGACAGAAAAAAAATAAAGCCAACAACAAACAAAAACAAAGCCCCCACAACAAACCACCAAGCGAAAAAAGCTTAAGTCGTTCTGCAAACTGTGGGTCTAGTGGAGCTTGTTTTCCCATGATCACCTTACTAGTTTCTCTGGTGCCAGAAATGACATAATGACATGCATTTCAGTTCATTCTTATTTAAGAAACATAAAAACCCCAACAAAACAAAAAGCAACCACACACAATCCCTATTCCCTCAGCTGGTGCATTCATGTTCTCTTGTTCTCTCTCTGAATTCCCTAGCATCTAATAAAGATTGAGTGGCACTTTTTTCTGCAATGTGAACCAGAATCACAGAATCGTCTAGGTTGGAAAAGACCTTGAAGATCATCCAGTCCAACCATTAACCTAACACTGACAGTTCCCAACTTCACCATATCTCTAAGTGCTATATCAACTACTCAATACTACATAGTCTTGTTACAGAACCATAACAGGATGTCTTCTTCCAAGCTAGTCACCTACTCTCATGAAATCTGTAATGACTAAATTAATTTAAATTGGTCCACTGATTTTAAAAGTTATGGCAGGGATGTCAGAAAATCATGGCTATACAAGGACAGGCAAGACACATAGTATGACTGCATTGAACTTGGTGTCCTAAATCCAGAAGCCTAAGAAAAGGATTATACATATTATATACATTATTTTCCCGCCAATTCAAATTAACATATTTTGCCATGCCACATCTGCATTATTGGTATTCTACCAACAATAGAAGAGTTAGGGAGATAGCTCATTAGACCATAGAGAATTCCTATGATGCCTCATATTATGCTGCTATTCACATATGCCTCATTCATAGGCATAAAATCACTTTGCATCCTCCCAATCCTGCACATTCACATAGTCAGAGCTGTCCCCGGACTAACACGTAGACCTTGCTAGAGCCGTCTTTCCTGCAAGAGTGGCCACCCATGCTGACACAAAACAGGGCACCAGATTGTGTTCATTGCTTTAATGTTTTCAAGTAGCAAGAAAAAGCACAACCAGAGATCTTGCAAGATCTGACCAGACACAATCAGAACAGTCAATACAGAGTATGAAATCTGGTGCTTGGGACTAACATGATAGCAATGCATATAGGACCACCAAAACCAAGGCAATAAAACAGGCATTTTAGATAAATAAATGATGATTATTCACCTGAGTCACACATGGACAAATTGTATTGATCAAACTAAAGACAGTGTTAAGCTATTTTAAGGCAGGACACAGGCCTTCTCTAATCTACATGAATTCCTGAAACAATGTCACATGAGTGTTTCTTAATAAATATCATTTGCAAATTGAGCTCTTGAGACTAGATCACAATTTTAATTTATCAACTCCTAAAAGTGTGAGGTACTACAGTAAATGCATTCTATAAATTCCATAAAATCAAAGCTGCACTTAGACAAGATAATTTCAGTTGATGGAGGACAGCGAGAACTGGCTTTTCAGGACCAAAGGTGAGGAAGAGGAGCAGTTTCCACAAGGATCCATTGTTTGTTATCACTAATATTACATCCAAAATTAAAACAAACCTCTACGTTAATGACAGGTTTGATCACTCCCTGTTTGATGCCTATGTATGCAGTACCAAAAATGTTATATACTATGTATTAAGAGCTATGGAAAGCCCTCACTTCAAAAGACAGCAGTTAAGATATGCCGTTGTGATTAGCTAGAACACATTGACAACTTCACCTCTATTAGAAACTGGACTGTATCTGTCAACAATAACCACCCCAAAATAAATGAGTATTGATATCCAACACTTTTATACTTTATAGCTTAATTAACAGAAATTTTAGTAATTTATCAATAGAGTAATAATCATCATTTAAAAGTAACCTTTAAAAGAAAATCTCACAAACAAAAGACCATAGCACAAATGCATATTCCAGCTACTCATGTAAGGCACTTTTTTGTGCTGAGAAGATAATCTTTTAAAAGGTAAAAGCAACATGAATACTACCTAAGTTTTACAACATGACACTGGACTCTCCTGTTTACTCATTTTTGCTTTTTCCACCTCTGTTTTGCAAACAAGTAATCTGATACACAGAGATACATATACCATTGTCAAGCATCTACTAAAATGAAGACTTTTCATTTAGGCTATATAATATCTCCATCCAAGAACAGACCAAGTAGCACAATTAAAATGCTGAATGATATCTAACCCCAAAAATATGTGATAATAATACAAATACGCTTCTGTTCTTCCAGTCACAAAAGTCTAAAATGGTAATCTAATTACAATGCATGGCTGACTGATTTTCTTAAACCAAAAAATTCTCCAGAGAAGTCTCCTAAGCAGGAAGACAGTTCAGTAACAAAATGTTAAATTGTGTTAGACCAACCAGCAATTTGGAAGCCTCTAGCTACTGTTCAGTTTTCAAACCTGCTTTCAATGAAATGTATGATAATCTCAAAGTCAATTTGGCTGTATCTGATTACAGCAGAGAACTACATGCATATGATAAGAAAAAAAGTTTACTTAAATTGATATATGTAATTTTTTACAGTGATTAAATAATCTTTTCCAGGATATGTTGAGTTTTCAGCCATGTTTCATATGAAAACAGAAGTCTCATCTTTAACATTTCTTTCATAACATATTCTTCTGGCTTCTCTTTAACACTTGCGATAAATTCCATTTCTAAAGAATGACTGGCTTTTATTACATGACAATGGTCTTTCTACAGATCTACTCGAAAATATTCATAAAATGTAAAACAGATTAACAAGTTATTACAAACACAGATTATTTGAAGTCAGGAAGCATGCCTTACAGTGACATCCCAACCAGACATTTTGTACACTTCACCCCCGATCACTTTCTTAACACCACAGAGCGAATTAGAAGAGTGGTAACTACCACTGCAGAAAGGGAGCAATGTATCATTAAGCCACTTAACAGGAAGCAAACAAATGTGGAAAAGGCTGAATCACAACAGTGCCACCTACAGTAAAGAACATCACAGGGAAAAAATAAATTTGCATTCAGTCAGAAAATGAACAAAATCAGAACTCAATAAAAAAATCTGTTTTCATCAAAAACATGAAATTTAATAATATTATGTACATCACTACAAGTTTTATACACTTCAGTCACTGCCTAAGATGAAAGCATCTTCTTAAATCTGAATAAATATGCCATCAGTTTTCCTATTTAGAAGCCTTCACTAAGTAAAAAGTAACATGTTTCTCAAGCTCTAATTCTTCATTTGGCTTTTTTGTAAAATATAAAAAGAGCATGATAAGAGCCATGTGACAACAGGCAAGGAACAGCTGAAAACTTACCTTGCATTCTACTACACTCTGATCCGATTCACATGTAACATAGATTTCATCAACTGCCCGCCTGAGATTGTCAAAAAGAAATGCCCAGTATCGAGCTCGCAGATCAACTTTTCGAGGCTGCCTTGTTTTTGTTGGGCTTTTGTCAAAGTTTTTATCTCCAGCTGCTGCTGCTGTTAATTTACAGTCTATGGTAGTGCTCTGAAAAAAAACGAGATAAAATGGAAAACAACAAACATAAGTGCTGTAAGGGGTTGGGTTTCTGTGCAACACACATTTTTCAACTTATTCAAACATTTGTAAACAAGAAATTTTTCACTGAAGACGACTACATCATCCTACCAACTTGAGCTTTTTAAAACACACTTTCTTATCTTACATATAAGCAGCAGTTACCCAGCATTCATGCTGCACAACAGTACAAAGATATTCTGCTCCTTAGCACACTGGAAAGTTGCATTTTCTAATCATATATCCTATATTACGTGTCAGGATAACTATGTGTATCCAGAGATGAAAATAACATTTTACTAATAATCATACCAGGAATATTCCATCACAGTTAAATTCTATTACCAGGACATTACATATGACTTTATCGGTTTTAAACCCTCATTCTAATATATGAGCATTAATGTCAGTGAAATGCTGATGTGGCTAGCCCTTTGATAGATAGGTTATGGCTACACTGCAGAGGAGATGCCAGCAAGCACCGAATTAGTTACAAAAGGAAGCTTTCACACTTTAGAAGACTACTTGCACTAAGACTTCCACTCACCATATTGTTAACATTGCAAGCTCAATTCAAGCCAACGTAAGTGCTATGCCAAGGAATCAAGTTGCTCCTACTTACACCGTCTGCAAATGTCCTCATGCTGTTTCAAGCTGTAATTTAACAGCTTTAACTACAACAAATCTGTTTTTATTTTTAGTGTTAATATGCAGACTAACTGATCTAGTACTGCTTTGCTGCACAGATGCAGAGGACTGCCAATATGGTTGATGTCATGGGAGCAGAGGGAGAACACCCAACTGCCTTCACAAATGCTGGCACAGACAGGAACCCCTATGCACCTACTTGGAAGTACTGTTATGCCACCTTAGTGTTATGTATCTGCTGACCTTGTGTGTTCAGCTCAGCCACTCATATGGGGATAGGCCTCCTTGACAAAGATAGACTGTCACTCATCCACACAGGATATTCCAAAGGATTCTGAAGAATGCCTATTTGGCTGAAAATACCAAATCAGCACTTGGCCCCATGACACTGTCCTCACTAAACTTAAAATTCTCTCCCATAATTAAAAACAGAAAAATCCTGCTACCTTGCCAGACTGCTATAAGCTTCTGCATTCCATAGCAGCCCGGTGGATAAGCACCTCCAGTAAACCCAAAGTGATACCCAGCTGTGTACCATTTTGCATTCACTTTAGCAGCACCTTGAATGCACTGGTCCACTGTGGCACAGATCTCCAGAAAATCAGTTCTTACGTGAGTCCACTTGTAGGGATTACTGCAAAATTCCATTCTAAAAACTCTACTTCTGGTGATTGAATAAAAACAATCAAAATAAACATTGCCCAAGTCAGTACATGTATTTATAATTAGAATATCTAATCACGAACCAGAAATACTGTAAACAGCAAAACAACTGACTGGTATTCAAGCCTTTGTGTCCCCTGTGTAAAAAGCTGGGAAAAATTATTTCCTTGTGCCAAAAGATGAGTTTGATGGCAGGTAAGTTTACACTTGGAGACAGAGAACTCCTACAGAAAAGTCATTTTAGACCACAGGCAGCATAAGGTAATCAGGACTGTAGCATAGTTTTGGATGGACTTACGAAAGTACTTTTAAGGAAGAGCTATAATAATATTTTTATGATGTAATATGTAGAATAGAGACACAAAGATTGTACAAAGTCTAAAGAACATTTTCCTTGTTCTCCTTAACAGGATCTTTGTTTTCTGTGGATTCCTCTTGAATTCCAACAAATAGTATCTAAGCTACAAAAGTTCCCTGCACGTGTAGGATGCATGTAAATGAACTCGTATTTCTCATGCTCAAATTACAGAATGGGAAAGTAGGCAATAACCAAATGATTTTTCAATCCCTGTAGTTAAGAATATAAATGCCTTTCTTCTCAACATTTTAGAGGCCTTATTTGATAACTTTACACCATAAAAACAGCTTCCCATTACAAGAGAACTGAACCCTGACATGAAGGTAGAATCTACAGAACTCTTTAATAAATTCCAGAGCCCTGTTTCCCCAGTAGCCTGCCTCTCTGAGTTCCAGTCTGCTTATGCCCCCCAGTGCTCTGACAGGCAGTACCACACAGCATTAAACACAGCAATTTAAGCTTTGTAATTAGGGAGGTAGACACAGTGCTGTCAAAATGGTTATTCTCTCACCTGTATTGGTGCTCAGATTCTAATTTTTCTGTAAGGCAGGGAAGAATGGGAACCTGATTTACTATAATCATACTAGTATCTCTGCTACCCTTACATATATCTCAAAATGCTCTGTGTACTCCAGATGAACCCCAGCTAATGTATGCATCAGAGGCATGTTGAAAAACCATGCATGTCACAAACAACAAATGAACAGGAATTTCAGAAGGGTTTCATATGTGGGAGTATTTCATATTTCTCCTTCTATGACATCAGTCATCTCTTAAATAACCGCCTGGAGCAAAGATGCTCCTTACCGGATGCCTTGCACATAAATCATTAAAGCAAAGCTTATACTAATTTACAGCTCCTTTAAAATACAGTTTATAATGACACAACTTTGACTACAGAATCTTATCACAGAATGGTCTGGGTTGGAAGGGACCTTAAAGATCATCTAGTTCCATGGCCCTGCCATGGGCAGGGACATCTTCCTCTAGCCCAGGTTGCCCAAAGCCCCGTCCAACCTGGCCTTGAACGCTGCCAGGGAGGGGGCAGCCACAGCTCCTCTGGACAACCTGTGCCAGGGCCTCATCACCCCCACAGTAAAGAATTTCTTCTTTATATCTAATCTAAATCTGCCCTCTTTCAGTTTTAAACTGTTACCCCTTGTACCGTCCCTAACCCCCTGATCAAGAGTCCCTCCCCACCTTTAAGTACTGGAAGGCCGCTCTAAGGTTTGCCCAGAGCCTTCTCTTCTCCAGCTGAACACCCCCAACTCTCTCAGCCTGTTCCCATAAGGGAGGTGCTCCATCCCCTGATCATCTTTGTGGCCTCCTCTGGACCCACTCAAACAGGTCCATGTTCTTATTTGGTGCCCCCAGCTGCAGGGGGGTCTCACAAAAGCAGAGGAAGAGAATCCCCTCCCTGTACCTGCTGCCCACACTGCTCTGGGTGCAGCCCAGGGTACCGTTGGCTTTCTGGGCTGCCAGCACACATTGCTGGCTCACAGTCAGTTTTCCATCCACTAATCTCCCAAGTCCTTCTCCCTGGGGCTGCTCTCAATCCACTCATGGCCCAGCCTGGATTTGTGCTTGGGATTGCCCCGACCCATGGGCAGGACCTTGCCCTTGGCCTTGATGAACTCCATGAGGTTTGCACGTCCCACCTCTCCAGCTTGTCCAGGTCCCTCTGGATGGATCCCTTCCCTCCAGCGTGTCACCCCACCACACAGCTCGGTGTTGGTGTTGTCGCTGAACTTGCTGAGGGTGCACTCAACCCCACTGTCCATGTCACCAGAAAGATGTTAAACAGCGCTGATCCCAACGCTGACCCCTGAGGATGCCACTCGTCACTGCTCTCCACTTGGACATCAAGCCACTGACCACAACTCTTTGAGTGTGACCATCCAGCCAGTTCCTTACCCACCAAGTAGTCCATCCATCAAATCCATGCCTCTCCAATTCAGAGACAAGAATGTCGTGTGGGACAGTGTCAAACACTTTGCACAAGTCCTGGTAGATGACATCAGTTGCTCTTCCCTTGTCCACCAACACTGTAACCCTGTCGTAGAGGGCCACCAAATTTGTCAGGCACAATTTGCCCCTAGTGAAGCCATGCTGGCTGTCACCAGTCAACTCCTTGTTTTCCATGTGCTCTAGCACCGTTTCCAGGAGGATCTGCTTTGTGATCTTGCCGAGCACAGAGGTGAGGCTGCCCAGTCTGTAGTACTACAGGGTCTTCTTTACTTCATTTTTCAAAGCTGTATTAAAATAACAGTGCTAAGTTTTGCTGCCTGAATTTATAAAATGTGACCTTAGTAAAGGGATTAGGTTTCTACTCGTTCAGTTAATATAGTTGATATAAAGCATCAGTTATTTTGGAGTGGGAACAGTGCATAATTCCCACTATTTGAAAGATATATTTTCAAATGTATCTCTAAGTGTCATAGAAAATGTTTTGATATTTAGCAATAAATGTTATCTGTCTACTATATTTGGCAACCATTTATCATCGCACTTACATGTCAGCCATATTTTAATCAGGAAAATGGCATGTTGAACTGTGTTAACTACTGTAAGTTGTAGCACTTACATTACCCTTGTAAGGAGATTTCCAGTGTCCAGGTAAAACCTAAGCAACATTTACAGTTACTCATATTCCAATAGAACACATTTGAAAGGATGTAAACCCCTAAACTACCAAATTTCTTGTAAACACAATCACACAAGCAGGGAAGCATTAAGTTGGTGGTTAGTTCATAGAAATAATATCTTAAGTTCCTGATACAAGTTCGTTCTAACACTGTATATCTGAACTTGTCACAGCCTAGTACCTGCCACTCAAGGAAACAGAAGTCAGTTTTCAGAGAAGAATGCAAATCATTCCCATGTTTGGTACTTCACTCCCGAAAACTCCATGCAAAAAGATCAAACTCTGCAAGTTGCTTTCAAACTTAATCAAGTTTGACTGGCAACAACTTTACTGAAATGAAAGCCACTACTCGCTTAAATTTAAGAGTTGCAACAAAGGCTACTTTTAATATAATGATACTACTACTGTTTTATATAGACTGCTATATTCTGTACATATGTTTAACACAAGCAGGATTTCTGAGTTAATCTGTATATTGTTCAGCAGAATCTTTACCTGTAAGCATCTTAAGTAAATTTTCTAATGAATCAAACTAAACTTACACTGTGAAAAGCAAGAAATGCTGGATTACGTACAGACTTTTCAAGACTGTCATTTCTGTGCTGATGTACAGCTATAGTTTTATTATTCACCCTTCCTGGAATTAAGTTTTAAATAAACAATATTTATTAGAAGTATGTACTTCTCACCAGATCAAATACGCAGGTTGACAGTGATGCAATAGTGAAACTCAGTTTCCAGAGACTATCACCTCTCGATCTCTCTGGTGTTCTGAGGGAATACAGGCAACAGGACAAAATACTCCTAACAGTGTAGTCTGAAGAATGCTAATGCAATGATCCCACATCGTCACCAAGAAGGAGCTATACTCAGTCACATAAACTCCACTTCCTTGTGCCTAGTGCTTCCAACTAAGCCTTAGCAAATTTTTCACTCTGGTTAGTAGCTGAGGCACAACCCTCTTCCCACTGGCAAGACACAAGGACACAGAATTAAGTTTTTCTGAGCAGAGCTCTAAAGCTCAAACCCTGCAAATTTCTACAGATCATTCTCAGCTGGGCAGAAGTATTACTTACTTTTGAATCTTCTAAGGGATCTCAGAGCCCTTAGCCTTTGACAATACACTTATCCAAAATTTAATCTATGTTCAACAACTTTGCAGACCACCACACATTACACAGAAAAAGAAGAAACAATCATAGTGTTTACAAACACACCAAAAAATAGCTTGCATTGGTTTCCCACCACCACCCTCAAATAATATGCATGTTTACCCAAGGTGTAATAATGGCTTATACAGACACGATCTAGCTGGCCTACACTGAAGCTTGTCCTCACTAGAACAACAAAAGCCACCCAAGAACAGCAAAGATTCAGAGGGGCTAGTTCATATTATCTCACTTGTAGCAACAATTCAAACCTTCAGCTGCAGAAAATGCAAAGCTTTCATGCCTTTGAAGTTAAGAAACGGGAATATTCCTTCTTACAGCTCAAGTAACTCAGTGTGGATGCTGAAAGTGACATTGAAACTGAACTTTTTTTTTTTTTTTTTTTTTTCCCCAAAAAATAGTTTCCGTAACTTGCCTTGGAGTTCCGGAAAGCACAAAGTGTGTATTTATTCTCAGGATGCCAAAATTTATTGAATGTAGATTTGCCAGCACCCTACTGAGAGGAAGATGAGGTTGATAAGATTGTATGAAAGAGTTCTTGTAAATTTATTTTCTTGAGATTAGTGGTTCATTTATATGTAAAAGAAAATTAAAACTGAAGACTCAACAAAAGTAACAAAAAACCCCACCAATTTACATCAGTATCCAGTGTCTGAAATGTGGTAGAAGTAAAGCCACTGAATGCTAAATTGAGATGTCAAGATGCACAGACACACAGAAATCCATTTCAATTAATTGTACCCACTAGGAGTGCACTGTTTCTACAATATAGTTATAGTATAGCAATCCCACACAGAGCAATCAAGTATTCTGAAAATTCAATATTTACATAATCCCAAATGACTGAAACAGACAGAACCCAAACTATGTAGCACACTACTCTTACATCCAAAAGGTTCTGAGAGTAAACCCTTATAAGGAGCCCCAATCAGATCAATAAAATTCCACCTTCACAGAACAAGTAAACCAGGATACACAGTGTTTGTAACATACCGGTACATTAAAAGAGAACACAGGGTTAATAGTTGCTAAACTAAATTGAGAAAATAACATGCCTACGCTTCAAAGATGCAAATATATCTCTATGGAAGCAGAACTTTTTTTTTCCCCAAAAATAACATCTTCCATATGCCATATTATCAAAATCTGACAGACTGTCTCAAAATACTAAATGGCTAAAGCCATACTAATGACTAAATCCATTAATCAGAAAAAAAGCAACTGTTAAAAATATTAAGCAGGAAGATTAAGGCATTACTTTATTAATGTAATAAAGATTGTCAGTCACATAGAAAAACATGAATAAAAATAAGAGCAGTTTCTTCATGACACGTCTCATTCAGACTTGCTTTCAGTCATAACTCTTGGAAATTTTACTCACCTGGACTTTTTTTTTTTTTCCAAAATAGGACATATTGACTTTAGCCATTAACACACAAGGTCAAGAAATAAATTACTTCCTTAAATTAGAAATTGGGCAGAAAAGTAGCCTTTGTATAAGCAGCATGCTTATACAAAAATATCCTGTATCATTTTCTTGAACAACACTTCCCTTAAAATAATTTTAATGCCAAAAAGTCAATGCATCCAGAGGTTTGGAAGTGCCAAAAGTAAAGGCTAAGGAAGATAACCTAAATTCTGCCATTTTTCAACTTCTGAATACTTGACTTTGAAATTTATATGCTTTAAAATTACAATGTATGCACAATTTTATATATGTATTATTCAGCCAATAAAATATCAGTGATACCAATTTTTAGGTCGTAAATTTTATGTCATAAAAAATGAGCAGATACCTGTTTTGCAGTCTTGTGAGTTCCTTGAGTCACCCTCTTTGTTTTTCCACCAGCTTGCCATTTTGATTTTCCTGTGGGAGAAGCAACTGTTTTCATCAACAATAACAACTTTAATTAGCTAGAGCATTCTAAAATGCACGTATCTCATCTTGCAACATACTGATATGAACACAATTTATGAGGTAAGAGGTTTGTAAAACTGTATATTCCAAATATATATTCCACAGTTCAGAATGTGAATAATGCCAGAAAATACACAGAAAATTTTAAAAAATACAAAGAAAGGCAAGAATTAAACAAAGATACCTACATTTAAATGCTCGGTGCTTCTGAAAATCATATCATTACAATCTACATGTCAAACATGACACTAGTTTTCTATATAGATTAAGAAGAAAGTCTGCTCTTGAATGACTGTTCAATCAGAGATTACAGAATTAAAATACAGAATATCTTTCATAGGAAAAACAAATGTAATATAGTTTTTCTGAAACTGTTCAAAAAACCCAACAGTAAATTTGTATATTTTGTGCCAAGAAAGATGAGGAAAAACAGAACTTAGTTGATTTAGTTTACCTATATTTAGGTAGTCAAAGGAAGAGACACAAACATTCACAGAGTATGAGGCAGTCGCCTCAAGATCTGAAATGGCTTCTAAAATGTACACTTCTCCCTCCACTGCTTATATGAAGTGACTTTAGCCACTATGCTTCCAAAATCAGTTTAAATTCCCACAGTCAAAAAGAATTATTTCAGGTCTCAGTGCTGTGCTGGTGGCAATTTCTTAACTGATAAAAAGTTATCTTTCCATAGATAAATTTGTGTTAGCCCAGACCTACCTGACATGTTTGTATTTAATCTTTGAGATTTACTCAGAGGTAATTTTAAAAATATACTTTTTAAAAAGTTTAATTCCTCCAGCTTAGTATCTAACATGCCTAACATGAAAAACACAGGCTCCCATTACTAAAACTCTAAGCAAGATAAGACAAAATACTAACTATAGCAAGAGTACTTTCTAGCACAGATCACATCTAAGTAAAAGTTTCAAGATTATTTAGTCAGCTGAAGTCAAGCAAATAAAGGCATTAGTTGAATATAGTTCCTTCCTAGACCATGGAGATCCTTCTCAAATTTCACAATTGTCCAGTTGAGTTTTTAACAGTTCTTAGGCCAAAGTCCCTAACACAGTCCAGCTGTTTCATGTTGCTCTGGTTATGTAAAGCAGCTGTAAACCTGCCATAATCAAGCAGTTGTACAGCTGGTTTGCATCACTGGCTTTTCAAGGGAACAAGGCCTTTAATTTTAAAACAAATTAAAAATTATTTGCTTGATAATTCATTTTTATAATGTTATATTAGCCAAAACAACAGGTACAAATTAATATATTGAACTCAATTTAGCAGCATTCAGGAAAAAAAAAGATTCAGCTACTGTATGTATAAAAACTTCCTACTCACTAAAAAGCTTAAACTGCAAATCAGTTCCATGCCAGAATTATAACTGAAATATTTCAATCACCAAAGTCTCCCTTCTGACATGATTTACATTCTGCAAAGACAATATTTTGAATGTATACAGAATTTGCATAGTGAAAAGTCTTACAAGCAAATATGCATATGTTAAAATTTAAAAGGGGCAGATGAACACAAAAGAAAAGCTGCAGTCTCTTTAGATTCTACAAAAACCAGAATACTAATCCATCATCTAAGAACTGGGAAATATCTGAACAAGTTTTCTGTAAAGACAAAACCAAGGTTTCAGGCACTTTCTATATAAGGCAGACATTAAAAGAAAACAAAACTTATGTAAATACCAGGTTTTACAAACTTAAATAGTGTGTGGCAAGGACTAATTTTTTCTTAAGGTGTACGGGCCAAAAAGTTTAGTACTTCAGCAGCAGCCATATTTCCAAGCTTCATTATTCTTTTTCTTCTAAAAAGTACCCCTAGTTATTGGAAGACATCTTCCTTTCTGCTTTTGTCCTTTTATATTCACAAGTGGTGACAACGCAAGAGCACTGCCCAATGGGGATGTGTACGTTCAGTGACTACCAGTATGTAACAACACAATACTAGCACTGCTATGAGATACATGGGAACTCAATGACATATGAAGGGCAACACCTGCTAGGAATTTACTGAATTTTAAGGAAAGAACAATAGTGACCAAAAGATGATCATCTCATTAGCTATTAAGTTGCCAATGTGAAATATATAAAGTTGCAAAGTTTTGCAGCATTCAGGGTGCTACAGTCATATTTTACACTTGAAGTCCATTTCCTCTCTGTCTGGTAATGAAATAACGAAGCACGCAGGGTGTATGATTTGTGAAGACTTCCTGTCACTAAAAGCTGAGGTGCTAATATCTCAATTTAAAAAAAAAAAATCCATTGATAAACTATTTTCAAAAGCTACCTTTTATACTAACAATCATCCCTCTCATCTCTCTCTTTTGGATAGCTTTACTGGTATGAGATATGTGGAAATCGCCTTTAAATTTAGTAATTAATAGCAGCCCTCATTTCTGTTCTCACTATGGCAGAGATCAGCTGCATATGACACTGTTCATCATCAGACCTTCAGCAGGAATGATAACAATTTTCAATTATATTTCTTTTCATCTCCTTAAATGAATCTGAGGATACGGTTGGGCAAGTATTTTTCTCCAGTTCTTACATACAAGGTGAGAAATCTGCTCTGTCACTTCTCTTCTTTCATGTTATCTATAAAACCTGTAAGACAGTCAATAGTGCCATTGCTACATATAACCAGTCTGTGCTCCAGAATCCATCTTACTAGCTCAGCTGCTGTAGTTGTCCATCTGAAGAAACATTTTCACAAAAATGACGCTTGGATCCCTGGCTGCATGAACCTCATCTGAAGTAAGGCAGAGGTATCTGCCTGGAAGAAGCAACCACACGAGACTGATTATTTTTGACCCCTTAACTGAGGAAGCATATTGAAGTTTCTAATACTATTATAAAAAATATCTTTTTTAAAGTTTGTAGCGCAGTAGGAGATCAGATTTTTCTAACTGTACAATGCTAGGGATCTGGCTGCAAGCACGGATATAACCAAATTTCTCTGTGTTTTTCCACCTCCAGATTGAATTACAGCAATGTTTTTTGCACAAAATTACTTTTACAAATCACTGTCACTGTCTCATCCAGAATATAAGGGCGCTGTATTCTACCTACCAGCACTAGACCGGATTCTCATTCATCTCAGTGAAATTCAAGGTTTGAAACTTATGAGCCTTAAAGAATACCATTCCCTTCACGTTATATTCATCCAGTTACGATCAGATTCAATGTTGCTGGAGCTTATGCACAATGTTTCCAGTCATGACTCTTACAGCTTCCTTACTTGGCCAAAGAGAGGAAAATTTCATGACTTTCATCACATACTGCAAAACCTATTTACTCCTTTAGGCTCTTGCTAAAGCAGTAGATTAACCTGCAGGCTCCCCAAAGTGTGCCAGGTACCTTTCCACCACTAAAATATGTTTCCTTACCCCGAAATGCTTAACCTGCAAATGAATTCTATATGGCAAGAGCCAGAATTACTTTAAACAAATAGGAAATAATAAGGGAACAGTTACAAACACAAGATTTTCCAATATTTTGACACATCTGGAACTTTGAGTTCCAGTTTGAGAAGGTAGCTTACCTTCTACTAATATTTAAATGTCAAACCTCTCAGACATTTTAACTGTTGCTAATATCTTAGCTTAGATTTTGTAATAAAATTTGTGCGTAGCGCTTATCTGAATGCAGTGCCTCAAATTTCATGTTAGGCATATAAAACAATTACAAAGGAAAAAAAAATAAATCCTCTATTAGAATGATCACAGCTTTCCAAGCTGGGCAACATCTAAGTGACTGCAATAGTCAATTGGTGGCCATAGGTTTGGAATGCAGATTTAATTCTGGAGACTGTATCAGACTAGTAAATTTTTCACAGCTATAAGACTCTCCTCCTAGGACACAAAGTCAATTGATCTGTTAATTAGCCTATCCAACAGAATCTGCTGCATATTCATTAATTCTGTGAAGGAGTATTTTAATTTCAATAATTGAAATGTGTTGAGTCACTCTCTTCTAGACCATTGCCACTATGTTTTGGATTTTCTCTGTCACTGATCTGTATTCATAACTAGAATTTCAGATCTGACAACAAGGGCATGTGCTGCTCCAAAATATGTAATAGAAGTGCCACCTGCCATTCCAGAAATATCTCTCTTTTTTTAAGGAAATATGTCTTATTGACAGGAACTATATATTTCCATTAAGAAATTAGAAGGTTTTGATTGCACTTTTTTTTCATTATTGCTCTCTTACCCACATCCTCCATATAAAATACTCAAGTCTTCCAGAGGGAAAGTTAAATGGCAAGGACACAAACATGTAATTTTTAAAGGAAACAGAAAATCAAAGGATACAAACTGAAAAAAACAAATCCAGCATTTTAATTTATCAACCCTCTATAACACTACCACTAGTAATAGCAAATGCCCATACCCTCACTGTTTCTGCAGTAAAAAAAAAAGTCATAATGATTAACATAATGAATAACATAATAGAAAATGTTAAATCACACACTGTTACTGCCAGAGCAATACCTCTGAACATTACGAGCAGAAGAAACTGCCCAAAGACAAAATTCTGCTTTGTACAGAAGAGTTGCAGGACTAGCTCAGGCAACCTGGACCTGGACCTTTGGCCTGATTTACACAACCCCTGAACGAGGAAGAACTGTCCTTATACATAATATTGCTGTATCATTCCTCAGGGACAAAATACATATTGAAAGATCAGCATAAAATGAATCAGAGCTCACTGACACCAACATATATACCCTCTGTGCCAAGACAAGGGTCAAGAGATACAGGATCTGGCTCTGCCAGACTTTCATTAGCCACAAGTTCCTTTCCACAGGGAAATTTTCCATCAGGCAATTATAGTCAGATCCTTTGTATTGTGCAAAAAGGTCAGCCTATGATTTAATGAAGACATTTTAAGAAGTAAGCACCAGTGACAACAAGTTTAAAAATTACAGTGCTGCTAATACAACCAAAAGAAGAAAATTAATATAGCTACTCAGATTTTAATTATTATACATAAAAACTATTTAATGAAGGCTAAAAAATCACTTTTACATTCATTCTTAATGTTTTGGCAGAAAATGTTAAAAGCAAACATTCATCTACAATTCACACACACTCATTTTTAGGGAAAAGTCTTACTTGAGAGTTTCTTACAAGCAAGGTAGTATTAAAAAATAACAGACTCTTTAAACAGAAGTTGAAACAACTCACAAGTAGCTCAAATATACTTTTAGAAATATACTCCCTGTTCCTTCCACATATACTCATTCATATTACTATTTCCCCAAAAATGTAATTCAGATTCTATAAATAATTTGGGCCCCAATTCTATTCTGCTTACATTACATAAATGACCAGTCCAACAACATTAGTGAATCTACTACCATACCCTAGAACATGCAGGCAAATGTAAGACCAGCAAATAGATAAATGCATCTTCTGAAGACAGATGTAAATGAAGCTACCACAAAAACACAGAGCTGGCCCACTTAAAAATCCACATATTTGTGATAATAAACTGAGTAGCTGTTGTATATGCTCCAAAGCACATTCTACTTGGGTCAGATTATGCTCAAGTCTTAAATCATTTCCATTTCCTCTTCCTACATGTATGTAGCTAACCATGATTCACAGTACACGTTTTTCTGCTGACCAGTTAGTGCTTACTAAAAATACCATTATATGCCATTATACAAAGTGTAACAGGATAGATGGGACAACACTAGAGAGAAAGGGGTCAGAAACTGAAACCAAAGCTTGAAATGTGGACATCTGTTATTAGGTTTAGGATGTTTAGCTGACAAACACAAGTTAACTGTCATTCTGCTTGTCACTTGCATAAAGCAAGTCAAAGACAGTTTAAATGCCATGTCAGTTTGCTTCAGACACAGGGTTAATTATCTTGTAACTTAGACATAACTTTTCATATAAATATCTTTCTCACTGGCAGAATACAAGAACAGCTGAGGTTGGAAGGAACCTCTAGAGACCATCTAGTCCAACCTCCCTGCTTAAAGCAGGATCAGCTACATTAGGCTGCCCAGGACCATGCCCCATCAGGTTTTGAGCATCTCCAAGGACAAAGACTGCCCACAGTTTCCCTAGGCAACTTGTTCCAGTGTTCAAGCAATTTCACAGAAAAAAAAAATAAAATTACTTTTAGACAGTCCTGCCTAAGTCTCAAAAGCAGCAGCACCTGCACAGGGACATCTGAGCTAGAAAAATACTTGGAAGTCCTCAAAAACAGGATTCTGACATCTGGAACAGCTTGAACAGTATAAAAAATAGCCAATTCCTGGCTCCTTAAGTAATCATACCACAAGAGAATATTACAACAGTAACAAAACTGTTCAGAGGACTCACATTATGGAAAACTGTTCCCCCATATCCCCTTCCTTAAGGATTCTTCACAGATGTTTACCAAAGACTGAAATGATACCAAAAGAAACTTCCAAACTTATTTGTTTTAGAGCATAGAGAGCAATCTGTTGGATTGTTCTAAGCCATCCCTACAATTCTGAATCCCCAAGTTACAACAGATCAGTTTAAGACAATATTATCATATTACACAACTATCTTCATAATATCAGCACAGCGAACAGTCTTAGATGTTGCTTACAGACAAAATGAAAACAGTTTCTAATCTGTCACTGTGAAGTTTTTATAGAGTGATCTGTCAACTAGAGGGTTAATTTTGGGAAAAAGCTTTAAAATTATACTATATACGCTCAGCATAACCATTTTTTTTTTTCAGATAAATCCTATGTAAGAAATATGTTTCCAGGCAAGCAACTCCAGTGGACAAAGGGATGGAAGTGGAAAAAGCTTGTGGAAGACTGTTGACTACGTACCATCATCATCTTTGTTTTCCAGTGGAACACTCCATGCAATCAGGTTCCTTGCTGTACGTCCCTCTTCTGCAACTATTTTCCTCACTTTGTCATGGCTATTAGAGCGTTGGAAAGAAGCCTGAAAACAATACAGGGATGAAAAAAAAAAAATTGTTTTGATATGTTCATTCAGTCTGTCAGTCTGGTTGATCCATCCAAAGTAGGGTGCGTGGGTAATGAGTTTTCCTCAAGTATCTGAAACAATTGTACATTCTCATTTTCACAACCATTTTTCTGCATGATAAGCAGACTGACTCATCAACATGAGAGTTATCACCCAGCCCTCAGTATGGGTATGTGTACACCACATATTTTTAACCTTTCTTTAATTGATTGTCAGTGCTGCTAGAACATCACAGTAGACTTTACAAATGCTTTAGTTACCTTGTGTTAAATTAGAACTAGTTATTCAAGATAAAAACTTCATGAGACCAAAATACATGTGTTAGCTGACTGAAGAGAGCCTGCAGAAAGGCAAGAGATTTATCAGAACCATCATCTGAAACATAAAAACCCACTTCTCTCTGACTGAGAAGACAAGAACCTAGAAAGCATTTCCTGGCACCTAAAGTTAGCTGTAATTACTAGAGAGCTGCAGCTGTTCAAAGACAGAACAAGAGACACTGAGGATGAACTCTGTTTACCTAATAAACATATTTCTTCACACTTGCAAAATACACCATCACAAGACATTTGAAGCCAAGTATATTAAGAAATATTTGTATCAACTGACAAATGCCAATTAAATAAAATCTTGCCTTTTCTACATTGTATCAAGTTACTCCTCAGAAAGTAATTTAAAACTAAGACAAACTGTATCCTGTAATGATAAATTTATATACCGTGATAGCTCAAAACTGCTGACCAAGTTATCATTAAACACCAACACCCTTAACCACAAAGAAGTTACATAAATCTATTATTATAGGTATGAACAGACTGATCTTCTATAGCACTTATCAAAAGATGCATATTTCTTCTTTTCATTCTTAACATCATATGACCCAAGCCTGCAACCACTTTGGTTGGTACATCTTTAGAAAGAAAATACTGTAAAAATGGACATAGCAGATAAGTGGCTGTAATTTATTAAGATGGTAGGAAACACAACACAAATGAGAAACTGCTTTTCCTTCGGTGCTTATATAATAGCATTTAACTTAGGTTTCTCTCAACCAGATGTCCACAACTGCCTGTTTCAAAGCCGCAGTGTGCCATCTAGTGCTCCACAGACCTACCTAGAGATATCACCATGTAATAAAACCAAAATAAAGAAAAAATAGCACCGCTATATAAGTGAACTTTTGAAAAATCTAATTAAATAAAGCAAAGTATGTATTTTGGCCCAAAGAAACCCAATCAAAGCACACAAAAAATGGGGTCTGTACTAAACTGGTTCTAGTCCATTCTTATTCTATGTAATTAATTGCCTATTCTCATTAGGAATTTTTAGTAAGAGTAATCATTTCTGATGAATCATTTGGTTTGGGTTTTTAATCTCTTGTTGCTTAACAATGCACTTTCCATCAATGATATAAGAGTTAAAGATCCATAAATGTTACATAACTGTTTTAAAATAATTTCAAACTAACATATAAACTTCCAATGTAAATATTCATGGTAGCTAACTTCAGAACAGTCAAACAATTGCAACTTAATCGCCTCTGAAATGTGTCTGTCTTAAACCAAAGGAATGTTCAGACCGCATTTTGCATTAATTTATTCTCAAGTCTTCAAAAAGATCCCAAACACTCACCTTAGCTGGAAGTAAAACTAATCTATGGCATACCCAACTGCCAGAAATTAAGTAAGCAAAGAAATAAATCTTTCCTCATTTACTGCATCTTTTCTTTCAAACTGTCCACCAGCAGCACAGTGTTCACTCAGCACAAACTACGTTATGTTTAACTATGGCTTTCCTATAGCATAAGACCACTCATTCTTGCCATACAGAGGGCTTGGAAACAATTTGAATTTTTTTTCCTGTTGTTTTTTTATGCTGTTATGCTTCATTTCATCCTTTATTGGTCTTCCTATCTTTCAGGCTTACCATCCCTCTTCCTTTCACCTTTTTTCTCAACTTTTCCAGATCTTGGATTTCAAGTTTTCTGAGAACTTAGGGTTTTCTCTTCCAGATTGTCTCCAACTGATTCACATCTTCCTTTGAAAGAAAATGTCCAAAAGCAGATACAAATACTTCAGTGGAGACTTTCTCAATGCTAGACACTTGTGGACAGGTTATTCACATCTTACAGATGATACTCCCATTTAATCATCTCAAAATGATGCATGGGGGTTTTTTGCAAAATGGCATTACCTTTTCATCACTTACGATACAATCATAACACATATGTCATGAGATATCACACATAAACTATCATCACAGAATAACAAAGCCTGGAAGGGACCCCTGTAGGTCTAGTCCAACCCCCCAGGTGAAAGCAGACCTAACTCTTCAGCAGAATTTCTCTTGTTGCACTTATGACCTTCTATAATCCCAAGGTTCCTTCCTGCACAACTGACACCAAGATAGTTGTTTTCCATCCTTATTTCTGGAGATCATTACTCCCATGTATGTCTAAAACTTTGCATTGGTCCCCACCAAAGTGACTTTTTATTTTTTTTTATGAGCCAGAAAGGCTTATAAGGAAAGAAGAAGTACCTCAACATGACATTTCCAAGCAAATTGTATCATGAAACTAGAGCCTGACTTAAAATTCTAGAGTTCATAACTTAGATGTCAGTCAAAAGAAAGCAACAAACCCCTAAAGAAGGCCTTAGCAGGACAGTCAGCAATAATGAAGTGTACAGACACAGAGAAGTGGGAAACTATTGTGACAAAGACCCTAGTGGGTATCAACGTAGTCTTTTCATTTGAGTAAACAAGAGCAAGCTTTCACACCCTTCTTCATACGAGTGAAGTGATACAGATAGTTAGGTTTTTGACCACTTCCTCAACCTGAATCCCTCCTGTTTGCTACTTAACTATGCAAAAAAGTTATGTTCTTCAAAGTGCTCTAGGTACTCCAAGCAAAAAGAGTGACAACAAATTTGTTTAGCCTTAAATAGCAGATTTTTGTTATTTAGTCTGTATTGCTTCTTTGCATGGCTATGAATATTAAAGAACCTTTAATGAGGATTCTTGTATTAATGGTGTTCATATATATATATATATATATATATAAATACATTGCTGTAAACAAATCCACCAGTTTCATCCATTGCATTCTCAAAGAAAATGACTGCAGCTCTAACCTCAGCTACTTCAAAGAACACTCTACTAGTGTAACCAAACATTATGGTCTTACACTATTGCACAGGTTGGATGAAAGCAATTTAAAATGGGAATCAGCTGAAATAAACATTTTAAAGTGCAAAAAACCTATACATTAATGCAACTAGAAATGATGCAAAACCAGAAGAAATACATTTCTTCTACAGCATTAGTAATTCATGAAGTTTCTCATCATGGTATTAATAAATTAAATTGATTTAGTTTCTAGAATCAATACTTTCAGAGGAGGTATAAATTAACAGATTTATCAGTGAATCCCAAAATCAAAAAGTTTTTCTTGTAGTAGGAAAAATCCTACCACACTGTTACAGTAGCTGAATGCCTTACCATCATGTTATAGCCTTCCTCCACATCAACAGGCTCACTTACTACATTTTTGGATGACCCCATTGAGTTTTCATACCTGTGCCAAAATAAATGTAATTAATTATTTTCACTTAAATCACTTCTAAAAGAGTTTTAGCTTCTTAGCAGCATTTACACCATGGACATCAGATAAATACAGTAAGGTTTTCAGAAGAAGACACTTTTATTAGTAAAGTGTTTGCATTGCTCCTTATTAAAAGTAGCTAAAGGCCCAAGAAGAAATCAAAGAGAATGCGCCTACAGAAAAAATGTAAATGTATATGTAGTAACATAGTAAAAAGTACAAAGAATATTAAAACTTTAAAACAAATAATTGCATGGACTGCTCTAGAATAATGAAAAGCAAACAGAATAATCTTTCCAGTGATAACCAGGCAAGTTGGTTATTTGTTCAAAAAGAAAAATGAATCAGAGACATACTAAGAAATCAGTATCAGATAATTAGTGGTGAAGCAAAATAAATCAGAAAACTTCTGTTCTCATTAAAAAAATAAAATAAAAAAAAAAGACAGTTCCTGTAGAAGCGCGCCTGCTCTAAGAAACTGAATACTTTCATCCAGTTTTGAACTACAGAACCATTGCCCCAAATGCAGAAGTGCACGGGACTCAATATTTATAGGTTCATAAAAATCTCCAGAACAGTGATAATTCTGAAATAAAATTAAACCCTTGGCTTTAAGGTTCAAATAAACTCTAGCCAGATACTGATTAGAGTGCACTCTCCTAAAACATTTCTTATTTTTCTGAAGAATCAGACACTAACCAGACATTAAAGACACTTCTAAATTATCAGAAATTAGGTAACAGAACAAGATTATCCTTTAATCAGATCCAAAATCGGATTTTGATGGTCTTTATCATTAATGATACTGCTTTAAGTGGGCTATTCATTTGTTCTTATATTACATTCTGTATCCCTCATAAATTGCTGATTTTTCTAAAAGTAAATAGCCCAAACCTATGTCAACAAACAGGCAGTTAAGATTTGTGCTTGTTTGTATGCTTTAAGAAAACCTACTGAGCTTATGAAAACTGAAACATTCCGCAGCTGCTTGTTGAAGGAAGCTGAGTTTTTGAAAACAAAGTAAGGCTGTACATCAGCATCACTTCAAACATCAAAACAGTCCCAGCATGAAGAGTCTTCACTGAGGGATCTTGGAAAACTCTGCTTTTTGCCCACCAAAACAACCTGATTATCATCAAGGTGTAATAAAAGCTCATTAAATTGACATATAAATTCCGGGGGTTCGGGGTAAGCTAAGGACCACGGTATTTTCCCAGTACTGCAGTGCATTTGGAAATAATTTAGAAATAATAATGTGTATTTAGAAAAATGTGTAGAGAACGGCAAGCCCTACCCCTGAGTGCACTGCAAGACCTACTGTACTGTCAGCTTTTGTAACCAATTTTCCTTCTAACAGCAAAGGAAGACCAGCAGTTTGAACTGTGAACACCGCTAATGGTTTTTAAAATTAAAATATTTATACAATCTATGGCAGTGTTTAAGAGTTTGCAGTGAGTTTGCTCAGTATGTTGCCTCTCCCTTCTGTACATACAACTTCCACAGCACCAGAAAGGTGCACCTCGGATTAAGCGCGAGGTTTACGAGCAGAGGAATCTCCCTCAGACTGAGCAATTCCAAGTTTCCTCACAGACTTCGTCCGCCACTGCGGGCTTGGGCGGGAACGGCGCGGGACAGACTCCGTGGGGAGGGACAAGCCCCTTCGCGGCGCGGCTGAGGCTGGGCTGCCGCGGGGCACAGC
>NW_020799112.1:3182470-3185885 GCF_003259725.1 Athene cunicularia | reverse complement strand
GCCGCGCATGCGCCGCCGGTGCCGGTGAAGGCATTGCCCTCACACTGCCCTCAGCGTGCCCACACAGCTCCGCCCGCCCGCGCTGGGCTGGAAGGGGCTCCCGGCGTGCGTACCGGTGTGCTTGGGGCTGCCCCGTCAGCCCTCTGAGAAGGCGCCGAGGTGCTGGCGGGACCGCGGAGGTGCTGGCGGTCAGTCCCTCAGCACCGCGCCCTTTCCGAACCAGCGGGGGAGTTGGGAAAAGGGGAACGGCGAGTACGTGCGAGCCAGTAAATGTTGGTGTACAATACATTGGGTTCATGTGCAAGCAAATAGCTAAACGGGGCCTAATCCTGAGGTTTCACACTGGTGAGGTGTGAGTTAGGGTACTGCGTCCAGCTTGGGCACTGAACTCGGAGAAAGATGGGGCTTATGTGGAAAGCTTCCAGACCTTTTCATGGGATCTGAGGCTTGGAAAATACAATTTGTGAGGAAATACGAGTTGAATCTGTCTCACCAAAAGAGAAGACAAAAGGAAAAGTGGTAAGAGTGTTCAGAAAGCATGTAAAAGCATGGGGGTGACAGAAAAGAGAATAATCCGTTTCCCCCCCCTACGAGAGGAATGATGAAAAGAGGCCCAAATTGTAACTAAGGCAATTTAGGCTGCCATCTCTAAAACATTAAAATTAATATAAGGATTGGAATAGATGGTTTGGGAGATGACCCATGCTTCAGTTGAAGTCTCTGGAGCAGCAGCACAAACGTCTCTCAGAAATGACACGTATACTTGACTCTGGTTCGGAGCAGAAAGCTGAGCCAGGTGGCCCCTGAAGGCCCCATCCAGATCCCTTATACAGTCATTGTTCAATAACGAGCTTGTTTATTATTTATTGGGCACCTGTCTGAGTTTCCACAACTGCCTCTTTGGTTTGCAGCTGAGCTTGAGCACCGTGGTACTGGGCCTCACATCAAATCCTGCTATTCTGGTTCGATGCCAAATCAGATACCACATCAGAAGAGTGTCATTCTATAACCTATTTCCTCAGCTATTAATAACTGCACTATGTGCAAATAAGTAGAAAAACAGGTCTGTAATGTCTGCAGAGACTGAAAGACTTCAGGATACTTTGTGCAAGGGAATATGAAACAATTAATTAGAATACTCAGGAAGTTGGATTTGGGTACTACTAAAGCAAATGACTGCCATTTTGAAATCCAAATGCAGGGTATTTGAACATGATTATCTTCCTAAGTAAATTGTTGCTCAGTTTTTCCCTTACTTAAATCCACATGCCAAAATCAAACAACTTCTATAACAGAATGGATAATCTTTGCATGCCAGTCTTAGATGCACTTAATTGTCTCATATGCAGCTTAAAACATTTACATGTGATAAAAACAAAATTAGGAAAATACATCAAAATGGAAGCCTATCTAAAAAAAACTACTATAAAGCCATTTATTCTATAAGTGTATAAATGACGTGTTAAATAAAATCAAGACCAACTCAAGTTGGGCAGTGATTTATAAAACTACAATGTAGAAATGTCAAAAAAATATAGTAAACACCAGACACGTCACTTCGCTTGCTAGAAATAGCTGTTAAGAAACTGCTGTTTGTGTTGCTGGACAACTGCCCTCATGCTGACAGTTTAACAAGAACAGATTTACATTTGCAGATCTCATAGAGAAGAAGTTGTGTTGAACATGACCTTCTAACATTAATCCCTTTGTGACTGAAAGAACAGCTCCAAACAAATTTGTGAAAGACTCTATACAATCTGTCTCGAGGGAAGGGGGAATTTTTCAGAAAAGTCAGAAAGTTCAGCACATAAAAAACTTTTTATAGGGCATGACTTGTATTCTGGTTTTAAAATAGCTTCACTGAAACTCTGTTTTGACTTACAAGTTACAGTAGTGAGGCATTTGCTGTGCACTTGGTTAAAAATATCAAGGGAACATGAGAGTCTCTTCCCCCCCCCTCCCCCCCTCATACCAGAATTATCTTGAATTTTATTATATGACGGATTAACTGCATGCTGAGCAGTGTCTGGTTTATATTTTGACACAGGCTAACTACCAAGAGAAGAACATGCTTTCCCTCTTGCTGAGCTTCAGGTGTTTTCCTAATGTATAGGATATATGACTTTTTGGGTTTGCTTGCTTTATTGTTCCCATTATTCGTATTTCCTCCTCCTTTTCAGTCATCTTGGCATGTGAACATAGCAGTAATAAACTTGCTCTTCATACATCTACGTTGAATTTATTATTTGGAGGCTCTTACAGTTGTTTAGGCACTGAAATGTATAATCTGATACACTTGTCAACCCTTGAGATATGCAGCAAAGAGTTTTTTGGGGTGTTAGTAATGCATTAGATAAAGAAGACAAAGCATTTTCAGTACTATTTCAGGAACTAATCAAATCTTATTTCTGTTTTGACTGCTTATAGAATTTGCTGTGTCTACACATGCCATAAGTAGTATGACTTAATTCACATTTTGTATATGTGATTTATATAAATACTGATGGGAAGTTTGACATTTAAACCAATAAAAGATATTAGGCAACTCACTATTAGATTTTTTAATAGACATTTCTTAGATGGCAGGAAATTGCAATAACATTTCCTGATTTATTGCAATATTTTACTCTCAGATCTTCAAAATGAACTGTCGTAGCTCTTCACAGTTAATAGAATTTGAGGTTAACTGGGGAGCAGTACATTGCTATCACTGTGGAAGAGACAGGATAGTGCAGCAGACAGCGCCCATTAATTGGGGGCTCTGCTTAAACCTAGAAACAATTGCCTTTCTGGAAACCGAGGTAGGTTAATCTCTCTGTTTAAAAGAGGAGTTCCAGAAATACACTAGTATTGAAATGAGAAGTAACAAATCTAATGGTGGCCTTACGTAAATCTCAATTAATGTAGTGAGAATGATTAGTTTGACTTCAGTGGGCTCAGGATCAGAGCAATACCAATTCCGTGTGATCGCTCAGAATGGTATTCCTGGGGAGGCCCCCTGCTCATTTACTCGATGTATTTTTCGTTCGTCTGAGTGATAAATGAGGCTGAATTTATTTTACAGCTTTTCTATTATCTGAACACTTAGGAAAAGCATTGCTTCCCTTCGTGCTAGAAGTGCTATTTGTGAGCTGGGTCCTCAAGTAAGAGAAACGCTTGTTCCTTTTTGGTACAAAGCATCCACGCTGCTCGTTTCCTGATACTCGTCCCTCATGCCAGGGTTTGCGGGTGCTTGTCTCAAGTTCTGGTAACAGCCGCTTCATTCCGCCAGGCTTCACCGCAGCACAGAAGCCGGAAAGTGATCCGCAGATGCAGGGAGTACCGAGCATCTTCCACTGGTGGAGCGCAACGGGCTGCGCAAGGCGGGATGAACCTGCCCGCTCTCACCGAGCCGCGCCTTCCCGCCGCCTGCGCC
>NW_020799112.1:3175721-3182420 GCF_003259725.1 Athene cunicularia | reverse complement strand
GGGCTCACCCGGGCGGGGCTCACCGGGGCGGGGCTCACCCGGGCGGGGCTCACCCGGGCGGGGCTCACCCGGGCGGGGCCCTCGGAGGAGGCCGCGGAGCATCTCTGTGGGAAACGAAGGAGCCCCATTGCAGGGCGTTCGGAATGCCGCCGGGCTGCTCGGGGGCGGTATCTCGGTGCCCGGGATCGCGCTCCCGCACGGTGGAAGGAGCGCGGCCCGTCAGGAGCACGCAGGAGGGCGTTAGTGTGGGCAGGAGCGCGGGACCAAGCTGCAAGGTCCAGCGTTGCGCTTGTGCCTGCCCCTCGCACGTCTGAAGCCTCTTTGATTCAAGTGGATTTCTCTGTGTGAAATTCTGTTTGTGCCACTCGGAGAGCAAGTTCAAGAGCAAAGAAAGTTACACTGCAGCCATAGCACTACATGTGTGCGTGTCAGGACCTGGTGACACTAAGTGACCCTGAGGGATCATATATTAATTTCATCACAATATAGTATCGAGTGTCTCTTTCCACACAGGTTTTTATCAGTCACACTGATGCACTCCACAGTAAACTCCAGCCCTTCCATTCAGTACATCACCATGACACTTTCTTAATTTAATTCTAAAACTCATTATGAAAATGTATTTTTGTTGTTTTGCTGTGCTTTTGACAAAACCCCAAAAGTCTCTCACATGCACACACACATGGAGCAAGTGTAGTGCTTGTTCAAATGCCAGAACACTGACACTTCATTATCATGATATTAAACCTGCAGGAAGCTTTCTAGGCAAGAGGACAAAATATGCTTTTAAAGATGATATCAGCTCTTGAATGTCTTTCACTTTATGTGCTGAAACTAATAAACCAGACACTTAATTCAGTGTTTCTGCATCTGACCGTGCAGAGCGGAGGTAGTGTATAACTTTGGCAGGATGGCTAATCCCTGTAATGAACAACAGGCAGTCCCCCACATGAAAGGCTGTAAGGGAAGAGGTCTACTTAAAACATAGAAATTCCACCCATGCACCATCCTCATGGTATATATTCCATCTGGGTCTCAGTCTAATGGAAACTTGCCTTCCCCTCACTTCCTAAAGGAGAACTCAGATCGAGTGTGTGTTTTCACTAAGAAACTTGACAGTATTGAAGCTTTTTCAGCTCAGTTATTTCTCATTTTATTGCAAAACACTTCTTCAACAGCGTTTTCCTTCTTAGTGGTGCCTCCGTTTGGAGGCTAACAGTGCGAGAAGATGTGGTATATTAATACTGCTTCTCTAATGTCGGAGCATCAAGTATTTCTGATTAATGGCACTGGACATTATGTGTTCAGATGGCTGTGCCTTGTGCCTCAAATGCTGGGAAATAAACCATGCTATAAATTATGTTACCCGTCTTTAAGAAATCTTGTTGCGGTTTCTTGGAAGGCAAAGCCAGGTTTGTGCACAAGCCTCAGTGGTTATAAAATGTGGCATGCACACCTCCACGTGTTCCTTGAATTCACAGAACCTGTTACAAAATTGGTTCCTTTAGCAATATAAATTCAGTATTAAAAATACATTTTAAAAAATCTCTTGCTCCTTTTCAAAGATATTTAAATAAAGCTAGTAGAGTTGTATTGGCACTTCTGTCAAGAAGGATAGAATAAGATACTTAAGTATTTAAATATGCAGTAAGATTTTTTCTATACCAAAGTAGTAATTTCTGTAGGATTTATTAGTCATCATGACTCTTCAGAGCAGGATTTCAGTTGACTTGATTTAGCTGTACAGTTTTGCAATGCAGAGGAAGTTGTCTTCCTCTTCTGGGCACCTGAAAATAACTGGATGATACTGAGAGAATATGTTCTCCCAATCTTCTTTAAATGAAGTCACTTCAATGTATTTGTGTGAATTCATCTGTATATTAAGCTTTATTTCTTTTAGCCACATTTCTATAAAACCAGGTAGCTTAAAAGCATTTTCAGAATACATAAGGCTTGATTTAAGCCCCAAGTAAAGGAAAAATATCTAATGATATTTTATTTAGGGTAATTAAGGAACTGGCAGTGAATTTAGTTTTATTTCAGCTTGTGAATTTTTCAAAAGAAACCCAGAACTGATAGGAACAATGTTTTTTTTGGGTACCAGGTTATGTTTAGAGTTGTCTGTCTAAACCACATTCAGCATCATTTTCATAAAGCTCTGAAAAAAAAAAAAAGGTGAAAGGGTGCTACAGTGTCGATTACCTTAAGATTTGAAAAGGCATGGCTACATAAACATTGCAAGGTGACATAAATGGCAGCAGGCACCAAAAGGGGCAGGCTTCCTGCTTCCATTGTTCAGGTCCCAGGTTGCTTTCTCAGCCACAAGTAAGAATCTTCCTTCTTACAGGATAAGTTTTTAGTGATCCAGTTCACTGTGCAGCTGTATGAATGTCATCATTTTTTCCTACCATTCCCATGTGTATTGGAGAGGGATGCATCACATTTTTTCTGTCAGCACCAATATAGGCCATATTAAAGTAACCATGTAACTCTAGCCTAAAGATACTAGTGAGGAAATGGTAATACCAAAGAAAAATGGAAGCCTCTAGCTATGATCTATTCTCTCATTCAGTTAACTTGAAAAAAGCCATAGCATAAAGGAAACAGATTGTTTTGCTTTAACTAACCTCTTGCCTATATGCTTACATCTGAATTGCAGAATATACTCCAGACTGAACAGACCTGTAGTCTCTTTACAGTTTTTATAGTGCAGATGATTATGATTTTTAAAAATTTATTTAATGATTTTCACAGATGAGCTGAGTTCCTGGATACAGCAGTCTTTTAAACATTATGTTACACAAGAAGCTAAGCAACACTTCAACGACTATGACAAAGATGGTGATGGATTAGTGTCTTGGAAGGAGTATAATATGCAAATGTATGATCGGGTAATTGATTTTGATGAGAACACTGTCCTGGAGGATCAAGAAGAAGAATCATTTCGACAGGTAAAATGTTTCAGCATCAGTTTCTGTAAGCTGTTGGCAAAAGGCAGCAATGTTTGTTTATTGTGACGGAACAAGATGGGTAGAGAAACCCTAGCAGCTGGCACATGTTTTAACACTTTCATCTATCTGAGATAGGGGAGTAATTAAAGGAAAGTAATGAAGTGTTAAAGCTGCTACCAACAAAACAAAGACAGAATGAAATTGTACCTCCTGAGTATATTTTGCTAGCTGAGTGGAGTATTATCACAGAGCAGAGTCTCCAGCCATCATCTTAAAACAAGATGGCAGTCTTATTAGATGAGGTCTGTAGCCTAACCAGTGTCCTGCCTTCAGCAGGGGCCAGCACCACTGGAGTTGGAGATGAAGAAAACCCTTGTACTCTTTAACCCCCTCTACTGCACTTTTTCAGTTATTTCTCAAGTACCCAGCGTGGGGTATCAGTATTGCCTGCTTTAACAATTTCTGTCCATTGGAGACCCACAGAGAAAGCAATAGCAATTGAGACATTTTTAGCAATCAGAATGCAACTCTGATAGCTAAAACTAGATGTATAAACAACAGAAGTTATGGATTAATCTCATGTATGAAAGCAGATACTAAAGAGTGGGAAGAGGCAAGAAAGCCAGGGAAGGAAGGGTTCACCAAGAGTCACCACATAGCAAAACTGGTTTCCTTTCAAATTACACATTTACAAGTACATGTAAATATTTTCCAAAAAGAGAATAAGTGAGTTCTTAGCCTATTCTGGCTTGAGGTTGGTTTTTGGTTTTTTTTTTTCTGTGAGGATTGCTTTGCCTGCTTTTAGTAAAGTAGTAGTAGATTAATACAGGATGTTGGCAGAAGTGAAGCTAAAATAGACAATGGGCAGGGGATTTTACACGCTAAAGAAACAAACTGTAAAGCTTTAGAGGTCACTTAACTGAATAATTACGTAGATTTTAAATAAAACAAGCCTTTAAATGCAACTACCAGTCAAAATATTGATCCTATGTTTGAGATACTGCCATCATTGATAAGTATGCTGAGCTGGAACTCCTACTCACTTATGCTGTACTTCGACTGCTTGATAGGTTTTCCTGCTTGCTGACATATATTGTAAAGAGCAAAATGAGCAGCACTGTACATGCATCATATGTCAGCCATCTTCAGCACTGTCCTTACGTTTGGGAAGTAGTAATCTTGCTCTAATCAAAATGGACAAGTTAGACTATGGTATTGATTTAGAATTGACATCAAGTAAACATACAGATTTACCAGAAGATGGCAGCCTTGTTCATCACTTCTCAAAAAACCAATGAAAAATAGACTTTTTCCCTCAATAGTTCAAGCTTATGTTGCAATCTAGTGCTTTCTGCAGTCAGTCCTTCTGAACTGCTTTCCTGTTTAAACCCTCAGCTAAGGTCAGCTTCTCTTTAAGAGTACATATAATATTACTTTTCAAAATAGTTAAGATCCTTAATTGTACTAGGAAGTACAGTTTCAAATGGTTATATTTAAAATATTTGATTTCTGATTTGCTGGTTTCTCCCTTATCCAGATCAGAGTCACACTGAGAACACAACACACTTAATTCATGTATGAAATGAAATGAGAAAAAAAAGGTTTTACACATTTGGAATACAGAAACAGGAAGTACAAGATTCAGCAATAAGGACTTGCCTGCTTATAGGGGATATTTTTTTTTAAAAGGCATGATAATACAGTGAATAATAGTGAAGCCACTTTGTTTTGAAATATGTTCAGATGTAATGGACAGCAGTCTTGCACTAAAGGAATCTGTCTAATCCTTCACCACTTAAAATGGCTTCAGGAAAGGCATTTTACATATATGATATTTCAAGACCTTTGTTGGCCTACAGACAGCCCTTTATATAAATAAGATACAGATCCAGAAAGTTAAATGTGCTTAAAATACAGATTTTGGAATTTGGAATGGCTACTGTTAATCATAATCATTGTACTCCACTATGTTAGTTTGGGAATTTCAGAACAGGAAACATGTATAAATCATGAATTCTTGGTCTTTTCATTATATCTCCTTTTGTGGTTTTGAAGCCTTGGCTAAGAGCGTGTGTCAAATATCTCCTTAAATTGAAAAAAAAGAAGCTTTTATGCAATTGTTAGAATAAAACTACCTCAGTTAAAAGTGCTGTTCTCATTGCTCTGGATGAGCTCTTTTTAGTGAAAATCTAACATCAGTATAATATGGGTAGGTAATGTGAAACAATTAATATTCTAATGAACTTAGAACCAGCTACTATAATGTTGTTCTTCCTTTTCATTAAGTGCTCTAACTAAATCTATTTTGTAAGCTTCATTTAAAGGAGAAAAAGCGTTTTGAAAAAGCTAATAGAGATGATGTTCCTGAACTAAATGTGGATGAATTTGTTGCTTTTGAACATCCTGAAGAAGTGGAGTATATGACGGTAAGATTTAGGAGAGTGTCTTTATCAGCCTGTGTGTATAGATGCAACATCTTTTTCATGTGCTTAGCCCCAGTACCACAGGAAGTGTGCTTTTGAGCAGTTATATGTATTGCTTTTACAGACCAAATAAAATATCAGATAATGTGTTGTGGATCCAGTGCTGGAGGTCAGGAGCTGGAGCAGTAGTTCGGTGCTTTTCTTTGAAATCTGTTTCAAGAACTAGTATTGCAGCTATCCCAGACTTTTGGGATTGGACTGACATAGCTATCTCTAAATTGTGTTAGGTTGGAAATATATTGGTGAGAGGAAGTTGAGGAAGTTTCATGCCTGTTCAGAGTTCAGTTCTAGTTAGGGGGACTTGCAGGAAAGATTTCTTTGCACAGGAAAAGGTCAGTGCTGATTACTCTCACTTTGCTTAAACGGACATGGTAGTCAATTTTCTAGCCAAAAAAGAGCATTCAAGCCCATCCGAAGCTTTAATATTGACTGTACTCAGGTCAGAATCTGGTGGATTATTATTTCAGCCAGGAGCACTTTGTCATTGGTCATCTCTTCCGTCACTGCTGTTACTGCTGGTGTCATTCCAGCTCAGTACCGACAGTTGTCACCAGTTGAAAGTCCATTGGTGCTTTCGTGCAGTAGAGCCTTCAGTTTTGGCTGTGTGATGCTCCGAGGCAGCTGCCAGGAGGAGTGTCATGCAAACAGCCTCTGTTTGCGGTGACATAACTATTGATCATGGACAAGTAAGAAAAGACAGAACTACAAGAACAGGCATGCTGGCTTCACTGGGAAATGCAGGACCAAAAGACCAACCAGTTTTCCTAACAATTTCATAAAATTGCAAAAATGCAAATTAGTGAATACATCACAATGAAAGAAGAACAGTGAAATGAGATGATACAGCTTTGTACAAATTCATATTTCTGGGCTACTTCTGTAGTTCTGAATTATGTTGAAGGATTCCAACTTGATGTACACCTTTCAGATTTAGTTTTCATAGAACCCAGCATCATAAACACTTAAGAACAGATCTGTTTTGTTGCACTGGTACCAATTACTGCACTAATCTGAATAGAGCAGATTTGAAATGAGGGAGTCTTTACTTTAAAGAATACCTTATTGCTCTAAAATGATTTATTGCTGTTTCTCTTAATTACAAGTTGCTAATTTTTCACAAATTGGTATTTTGCTTTTTGTATGTATACAAAAGGACTTTGTCATTCAGGAGGCTTTAGAAGAACATGATAAAGATGGTGATGGATTTGTTAGCCTGGAAGAATTCCTTGGTGATTACAGAAGAGACCCAAGTAAGGAAAAAGGGG
>NW_020799112.1:3071409-3175671 GCF_003259725.1 Athene cunicularia | reverse complement strand
GGGGGGGGGGGGGCATGAAAGAAGGAAGAGAACAAAAGCTTTTGGAATGGGTGAATTTTATGCACCTTTATTTTCAGCTTTTTACACCTACAGATTCTGAGTAATAGTTCCATTTCCTGGTACCAGGCATAGTAGCTCATTATTTCATTCTGCCCTGTATGTATTTGACAGCAGTTTGTGTATAGCCCATTCCACTGTCTCCTTGCAAGTTATTTCTTGGTTTCCTAAAAGCTGAAGCATGTTCCTCATCACCAGGTATGCAGCTGAAATAATATGCAGTTTTGCTAACCGAACACATCTGCGAAACCAGCCAGCAGGAATGTAAGGTTAAACTTTCCTGGTCTTTTATCAGCTGAAGGCAGCAGCTGTCAGCCTTGCTTTAGAAAGATTGAGGCTGTGTGTGTTTTGAGAGAGGTGGAGGGGAAGGGGAAGGAGGCCATTCACTGTACCAGGTATCAAAAGCCTATCTGCTGTCACTTTGTGGGTTTTTTTCCACTCTTGCCCTTCCTTAAACTTGATCTATTCCTTCTTTAACAAGATAAAGGACACTTATCTGGTGTTTATCAATAGTTTTCTCTAGCTGGGTTGCTAATAGGTAAATATTGTATACACTGTATTTGATTTGCTGCAAGATAGGGCAAATAACTCCTCCAGTTCCAAGAAGACCAGTAGCCTGAGGCATGTGGAAGGTGTACTTGGTCCTAAGGAGTGCTAATTCTTAAGTGGAGACTAGCATCCTAGCTGGGGAAAATGTTCAGGCTACATGAGGATATGGAGAAATAGGGGAATAGTCAGTTTTTCTTCACTCCAATCAACCACCCGTAATTTTACCTTTTATAACCGTCTTTGTTTGCCAGAGCCAGTAAAAAAAAAAACATCTTGGATGCAACTACAGGGTTCTTTTATCTTTTTCCTGCTCTGACTTGAAAAAAGCTTTTCCAAGGCTGTCTATCCAAAGTTGTTGGAAAGAAGTAAAATTGTTGCTAGGGACCTTGTGATAATAGGGAAGTTAACAGCTTTGTCAATAAAACTTCTTAGCAAGAATTCAGATTCAGCTATAATTGTAGAAACTACTTCAACTTTTCTCCAAATGGCTCTTCTGCAGACAGTGTTCCTGCAGCACAGTTTAAAATGACTAATAAACTACATGGTGGGTCTGGTTTTGTAACTGTCTTGTGGTTTTCGGCAACAGTGTATGGTGAATTGTGACATTGATAATCTACTTGCAAAACTAGATGTTAGGAGGGAGAGAGACTTGACTTTTTTGTGTTTTTTAATAACAGAAACCTAATTATTTTTAAACTGTTATTTATCTGCTTGTGATGCCAACTACTTTTGGCTTTCATGCTTGTCTACAGTGCTTATCAGTTTGATGAATTGCTTCTAAATTTCTTGAAGAATTAGAGACTAGTTTAAGATTGCTGGCTAGGTTGCAGGGTGCAATACCAGTGCATAGGGTAAGTATAAAACAAGTATACAAACAAACAGCAGCAGTAAATGAAATTGCTTTGGCTATATTCCAGGTATTTTAGAAAACAACAAAAAAACTAGACAGTAGACTAATTTGAAAGCCTGCAGTATTGACCTGAGACTATTGAGCCTGCACTAAGCAAGAGCTTTGCCTTCTCTGTTACTTGCCACAGATGGATCTCCCTTGATGTTAAAACAGGGGAAAAGACAGTAGAATGTTATTAAAAACTTCATATGACCTTATAATTTCATAATCCCAAATATTGCAAAACACTTTGTCTACCTACTTTTTGGGACACTTGTTGATTTAAAGCTTTTCCCTACTTTCCTCCATCCGTTAAGTGCTGGGATGACCGATGTCTGAGGGCAGTGGTATTGCCCACATTGCTGTCCCGTCATACTCTCAGCATGGTATCTCTAACGCAACTGCTGTACATTGATGGGAAAGAGTGATCTTAACTCAGTCAAGGATCTCTGTCATCCACTTAACATTTTCCTACTGGTATGTTAGCTGTCCCAATAAGTAGGAAAACATCTACTCGGCAGCACTTTCAGTATAAAATATGCTTTCTCCACTACCAATTAGGGCAATTGTAGAGATATTAAAATAAAGAGTTCAGTTGATGGTAAACCTTGATTTTAATGTCTACTTAGTTCAACTGTAAATTTACAATCTTAAGCTTAGCTTTAAATTCTGTTTTATTCTATACAAGTATTTTTTTCATAGACAAATGCATTTATTTAATGTATTGGGACCAGTCTGTAGTACTTGTCTTTGTTTACCAAAAACATACTTATGTTGTGTTTTGTGAGATTTAAATGAATTCGCTTTGTAGAAAAGGTGAAAATAACTGTTTTAAGGTAAAGAGTGGCTTTAAACTTGACAAATGTGTCTTACTAGCTGCAAGGGAAGATCCAGAATGGATACTTGTTGAGAAGGATCGTTTTGTGAATGACTATGACAAGGATAATGATGGAAAACTCAACCCTCAAGAGCTGTTGTCTTGGATAGTACCTAATAATCAGGGTATTGCACAAGAGGAGGTATGTGTTTTGACTGCTGTTTAGATTTTAATGAGTGCAGTAGAGTTTTGAAGGTGTCACAACAAAATGATAGATGCATTCAGATTTATCATGTCTTACTGATTGAAAAAGAATGTTCAGTAGATCTTTGCATATATTTTTAACCTTTTTTCTGTTTGACAAAGAATGCAGGTCTTAACTGCATTAGGAAAATTGTAAGTTGCTATTAATTGTATGAATGTTCATAAATTAACAAAGTGCTTTTCTACATGTTTAAGTAGCTTATCTGGTTTGATTTAAAGGTACCGTATTTAATCCGTTATTTTTTAGTTATTGTATATAAATCTAATGAGATACACTACTAAAAGAAGCTGTTCATAATTTTGAAAACAAAAATTGATCGTGACTCTTCTAAGTGGATAAATCACCATAATTTGTAGAACTGAAAACTTGTCTTTTCATATGTACAAGAAAATGGAAGTATTCTGTGATTCAAGATGTTGTACTGCAAACTTTGATGATCATTCAGATGGTTTAATCAGGGTAGAATGCCATAATAGTTTCAAGTGGATTCTAATTTTAGCTGTCTTTATTTTTGCGTAGCAGGCAGGAGAAGCACTGAGTGTTCCAGAACAACCTATTTTAGTAAGCAGACTTTACAGTCACCGACTGCAGTAGGGAGGATTTCTGCCTTTCCGCTAATAACTTTTAATCTTAATTTGTCCAAGTGTCTTTCCTTTGCACTGGAGGATTTTGGTGTTCAGAATGGCAGGAACAACAGGTCTTCCCATGCCTCCATAATTCCTGGGAGAGACAGGAGATGCTCTGTGTCAGAGAGCACAGCCCAGGCACTGTGTTGGACCATCTCTTTGCAGTAACGAGTCTCACCTCTTCCTTTCTCAGCTCTGCTGGTGACAGAAAAAGCAACATGGCTAGCACGCAGCACTGGGTGCTCACTTATCTAACCTTGTAGGAAGCTGAGCTGTTAAATTGCTGTGGTAGTATTTCTGTACATGTGGATCTGTAAGCCTTTGCACAGACTTTTTTTAACATCTGACTCTTGGGGGTGGTTGGTTCTTATTTCACAGAAACAGTACTGTTCTAATTGATGTGCATTCTGTGTTGTCTTGAGTCTATTCTTACCTATGTTGATTTGCTTGGTTGGTTTTTTTTTTTAGCAGTTCTTCACTGTTCCTTCAAATTTTAGCTTACAGCAAGGCCATGCTGTAGTGATAGCTCAGTTCTGCAAGAAATCAGGTTTTTTATTTGTTTCTCTAACATGCTATTTTTTTTATTCAGTTAATATAAGGGTTTAGCAAAGTCATCAATCCTAAAGAGATTGATTTAAGTCATAAACTGCTGTTGGAAAGCTGAATATTGCAGTTTCATTTTGGCATTGCAAAATGACTTGAGAAACTTGGTAGCTGAATAACATAAAAATAGAAAAATTATTATACATTCCATTTCCAGTAATTGACAAGATGTTTGTCTTCATTTTTGCCATGCAGAGGACTTTTAAAATCTGCTTGGCTGGTATTAGTCCCTGTTATTTTCTTCAGTCCTTTTTGGTGATGTAGTCAGCTTAAATGTAAGTAATACTTAATTTTTTAAAAAAAGTCACTAAGCAGTTACATTGAACCAAACCAGTCGGAAAAAGTAGGAACAGAAAGATTCTTGAAATCATTGTGTTTGTAGATGTTTAGCAAATAGAAACAAAACCCACATAATGCTAGGACTCCTCTATTTCTCAGAAATAGGTACAACAGAGCTGCTGTACTAGCCTGTTAGCTTTGAGCTATGTAATACTTGTGAACCCTGAATCAATTCATTTTTTGTCTTGCTGAATTCCCCCCTCCTTTTATAATATATAAATAAGAAACAGCGGAGAATTGTTTTAACTTGCCATTTTATTTGACACTGTCGTGATTTAGTATTTGAAAGCTTTTTCAGAGAAGCAAGCTTTTGCTTTCAGGAAATAAGGGAAAACATTAACTGCTACCCGAAGTTGAAGTTCATATGCATAGATGACTTACCATTAGCTAGGAATTAGAGACATGGAGCATTTTTTGCAAGTCATAAATAGATACAGAATATCCAGCTACACATCTTTGTCCCTACTTTCTTTTTTCTTTAATATGCATGTATGATGGAAAAGTGAGTCTTCACAGATTCAGGAAATAAAAAATGGTGTAGCACAGTAGATAACTCCAGAGTTGAAAGCAAGAGTGCCTGCAGCTTAACCCGAGAGCTGTCAGCGATGCTTCTCTTGTCAGACACCGGGTAAACGTGACTGAGAGATAACGGGTGCACAGCTCTGAAAGAGAATGCTCATCTTGAAGACTGCATTGGCCCAAATCCTAGTTGAGGTCCCACACATCAAGAACTTGCTACTGTAGCTGTCATTCCATGGCTGAATGTCCAGAGGAGCCCTCTGAAAACATAGGGTCACTACCTGACATGCTAAGCTTGTGTTTCCTGCAGATCATACACTGAAGATGTGTACTGCACTCACCCGTGGATTTCAGGGACTACGGGTGCTTCCAGGAGTATGATTAATCTTTGCTGGTCTAATACTCTTCCTCCCTCAGAGCAAAGCTATGGGTTTGACATTGATTTGGTGCTATATAATTGATAGCGAGGGTAGAGATTTGGTAGTATGATTTTGCCACCAAATGAAAGAGGCAAAGGGAAACAAACCAAGGAAAGAAAGGCTCCATTTCTGAATGTACGATCTTGTCTAGCTTGTTACAAATAATGGTGTTGTGGCAGGACTTTGACAAAACTATTTCAAAAGCATTATTTATAAATGCTCGTATCTATTAACTGTGCACATGGTGTTCCATTTATTTTAAAGGCTCTTCACCTTATTGAAGAAATGGATTTGAATGATGATAAAAAGCTTTCCGAAGCAGAAATTCTTAAGAACCAGGATTTGTTTCTTAACAGTGAAGCAACGGATTATGGTAGGCAGCTTCATGATGAACGTTTCTACCATGAAGAACTTTAGATTATTTATTTTGTAATCTGTTTTTCTTCCCTTTCTTTCATTTGGAGCTTTTGTTAAAAGCACCCATCAGCTATGTTGCAAGTTTTATGCTGTAATTACAGTACACTAATGTTTGTGTAAATAATTTGCATTCAAAATTTAATTGCCCTCCTGCAGACTTCCTTGGGCCTCTTCTAGCCTTCAAAATTAATCTTAAATACTTACTTTCAAAATTATATAGCGTTGGGAAATAAATTACTTCAGGCGTAGTACTGTATTGTGAAGAGATCTTCTACTGTACTTGAAGGAAATGGAGAATTTAAATGATTCTGAAAGAATGCAAAACATAATAACTGAGAGACTACTATTTTTTCTAATCAGTTTAACTAGGGCGGGGAGTGGGGAAGATAGAGGGATGTTTAGAGTCAGTATTAACTGTGTTTTATTTAATACATTTGGAGAAACACTTAGATTAATGCCTCAATTGTTTAAGAGGTTTCTACTTAATGTTAAATGGTTTCTATACTGTGTTTTATTGTATCATAAAACTTGCTATTTTTACATCTATAGACAATAATTGTTTTTAATGTACAATTCTACAGCATTAGCAATACAATGGTATTTTACAGTGTTAAGACCTTTATTTGTTGCATTAAAACTTAAAATATTCTGTCTTTCTTTGTTTTGTCCATTTGTTACTTACTGTGGGTCACCCATAGCAGCTTCTTGAAAGGTGAACAATATAGACAATGTACATAATGTACAGTGGCAACATTCTTAGCTTTTATAAAGCAAAGACACATCATCTCATCTAGATGCTAAAGAAGATTTTTTTAAAAAGCAACACACACATTTAGCATTTTCTGGACAAGTTTGCAAATTGTGGTGCATTTTTTTATTTGTGATATATGGAACTCTAAAGCATCAAGACATTAAATAATATTTGTAGTAGTAACCTGTAGAAGTTAACTTTGGTTGAAAGCTCCACAATTACCATTCATAAAAATGAGTACTGTCCCATTATGTGATTATTTGAAATAGCCTGAGAGGTTAATGGCACAACAGATTCAACTTAGGGAAGTACATATATTTGCTTTTTATCTCCTAGAAAGTCACAGAAATTAGCTGAGTATTCCAAACAAAGACAAAGCCTCACAGAACAAATGATGTAGAGTATATCAGGGGTTCTTTAATTCCTAGATAACTAACTCCTGCAATGCTGCTGCAGTGTTCTTGAGTAATGTTTTCCTTCCTCTCAACTGTTTTTATTGAATCAAGCAACACATTCTGCCTTTTTTTTCCCAGTATATCATCTCTTAATTACTCTCAGAACAAACAGGAAATTCCTTCCAACATAAGTGTTGAAGTATCACCATTAGAAGGGTAGTGCTTTTGATTAATAACAAAACTACATATACTTTCACTGTAAGTTTTTAGATGTCATAATGATAGAAACTCAGAATGTTTTTTTCAGTTTTAGTGGTTGGGGTTTTTCCTACCTGTAGACATTTATTTCAGTTCTTGGAATGTTGAGTGCAGCTATTGCCACGTTGGTGGTGGGAACTGCTTTAAAAAAAGTAAAGTCTAATTAAATCCGGTGTGTCCAGGAGTATTAAAACAGTTGTTGTCATCTTTGCTGGTTTGAAATATACCCAAAGTTGCCCACTTGTTATTGATGGCATTTTTAAAGTAGTCTTAATGACATGCTGCTGCATATTCGGTGTTAAAAATACTGTCATTAGCATGAAAGTTTCAGCTTCCAAAACAAGAAAAGAGTGCCTTTGGAAGGATGCTGCTGTCCCTTGCTCTGTGACTTGCCTCCAAGTCACTTGCTGGATTGCAGTAAGTGCATAAGCCAAGAATAAGAAGAGGTATAGCAAGACCAGTGAAACACTAAACAGCATAGCATTTATACAATCTACATCTCAGAGTCTGTGCCAAACATCCAATTTATTACTTATTTTAATATTTCTGTAAGCAAATCATGTTAGGTGTTATTAGAGCTTAGTTCACTGTAAGATGGAACTACAGCTTTTGTCACTTTGCAGCTGTTAATGTAATTTTATGGCCACAGAAACTAGTACTTCAAAAGGAAGCAGTATCATTGTTAAGGTAACTGAAATGTGGATTTAGGGAAGAGCTAAGCTCTATCCTTTAATAAGAATGTATTTTGTTGAATGTTTCTGAAATTCCTAGAGTAAATTAATGTGGATTTATTTTGATTTCTGATAATGTTTTTAAAATTAGGCTTCTGCTTTCACAATCTGAGAAAGATTTGTGGTTTTTGGTAGTTCAGTCTAGTGTTTAGGCTGCCCAGATTGGCAATCCACCACTTAATTCAGTGATGCCTGTCCAAATACTCTACGGGAGAGTAGCTCCAGTATTTTCAGGGTTATGCACTGACAGATTCCCTTACCTAGCATTTGTTAACTATACTGAGAAAAACTGCAATGAACCAAAGTATCTCTTAGAACTTGCAACAGTTTCACTGTAGATAAAAATCAAATAGAAACTAGTTTTAATTAGAGGAGAGATTTTCAGCACTGCAGTGCAGCATAATTTATTTCATATATTTGTAGAAGGAATGACTGGTACTGAATCTGGGACTACCAGAGCCTCGAAAGTCACACACAAAGTAACCCAAGTTAGCCTCGCTTTTATGTTCCCTGTCAGCCCTATTCTTCATAGAACATTCAGAGCTTCTCTGTTTGGTGAAGGCCGAGAGCAGTGTCTGATGGCTCCCTCCCCTCTGCCAGGTTCTACAGAAGGTTTTCCACAACATCCAAACCAGAGCTATAACCACATGTGCTCACCCATGAAGACGTTTTGGAGCAAAGGACTGTGTCTTGTGCTGGTCTGTCATGTAAAACTCATGCTTTGTTTTGAAAGAGCCTCCACCCATGGTATCCTACACATCAAATACACCTCTTAGGGACTTAGAAAGAATTCTGTTCTTTACACAGATCTATGCCTCCTCCAGCAACATACACATCAGAGATTACTGGGATAGTCAAGAAGACAGACTGGAAAAACTAAGGGAGTGTTTGTGCCTGGTTTCTTCGGGGTATAATACTCTTGCAGGCTGTGTGTTCCTGTCTGTCCCACCACTATTGGAACTTTGATTCTTTTCTCATTTTTCTGGCCAACCACAAACCTCACCAAAGAGACAAAAACAGGTTGTAGGGATATTTTAGAAAGCAAGAGCAGATTCAGCTAATGCTGCATTCCATCCCAGAATGCGCTTTTGAGTAATGAGACTTTATTCAATCCAACTGGAAAACTTCTACCTGCAGAAGTTTTATGAGCACAGTTTATGGTCATCTGAAACAGCTCAAAACAGCCAGTCTGAAAAACCTAAAAATATCAAACGCAGAATTGAAACCTTAGCTTTGACTTAGAGGAAGAATAAAAAGAAAGATGGTGAAGGTCAAGCATCACACTTTCTTTGTCAATACACGTGGTTTGGGGTGAAGAGGTGTCCTACTTTAGCACATTGTACTGGGTCTCTGGCCTGTGATGTCTGATCTCACTTTGTAAGCAGCATGTGCAGAATATTGCCGATTCAGATATTAAAGCTGGTAAAAGCACTTTGTCTCCATATATTAACCACTCATGTCTCTAAGAGAAAGAGTCTCAACATTCTTGTTGGCAAGGTAATCACATTCTCATCCTCAAAATCTCTAATCCAGGGGCAGTCCCCAGTTCTATAGGAATATGCATTAGGATGATTCTTTGGACAATGTCTGAGAGAGACTTTCAGAGGAACAAATACTAGCTAGACACAGTGAAGAGAACAAAATTCCTCTGCTTATTTCAAAACCCATTTATAAAATCAAGGATCTAGCAAAATTTGATTTCTAGACAAACATTGCATGTAAAAATGTCATGTGAACAGGGCAAAGGGAGAATAATATGACAAGTAGATAAAGTACCAATATTACGGAGCTTAGATTTGCAAAGTTTTCCAGAACATGAAGCAGCTCTTAGAATTAGTATCTACAAAAACAAACCTTAGCAAAAGCACAGCTCATCTCCAGGGAAGTGGCTGGCTGACAGAACAAGCAGAATTGCTCTACTGGTATAAACAAGCCAGACTTCTCAGAGGTGCACTACGAAATGACAAGAAGCAACAGTCACAAGTTCCAGCAAGGGAAATTCTGACTGGATGAAAATTTCACAGTAGTGCTGCTTAAGCATGAAATGGGCCCAGAGAGGTGGTGGAAGAATTGCCACCTGGGAGATAGTCAGTGCTCAAAAAGGTACTGGGCAACGTGACCCATCTTTGATCATGTTGTCTGAACTGTGTAAGTTATGTATTGTCTGGAAATTAAAACAACTACCCTTCAATATTTCCCACTGTTTACAATAATAAACATGCAAATAATTTACCTAGAAAAGTTTTGCTTTTTAAAAAATTTTGAAAAGATCTTTCAGATGTTCATTGTTGACTTGCTACAGTTTTGCATTTCTACTCATAAAAAAAATCATAAAACAATTGATGATGTTTCTAAATGAGCAAATAGGCAGAATATTTGCTAAAATATGCTCAAAGAATCTAAACTGTTCCTCCCAAGATGCTAAACAACTCACTGTATTAGTAAAGAAGGGACATTTTGTACAGAGACCAACCTGCTGGATGGTGTATTTTGGACAAAGGTCCAATGGTTTGAGATTGACTACAAATGCCACAATTTCTCACAAAACATAGCAGTGTCTTTGCAAATGCAAAGCCATTGACAGATTTCACGCAGTGATTGCATTGCCTCAGACAAAAAAAAAAAAAAAAAGTGGAAGCATAAGTCTGTAGAACACATACCTTGCTTTCTTCCCATAATTGCAGTATTCAAAGTCCTTTCTGAGAAGTGGAAACCTCTTCAGCACTGCAAGCACTGCCTACTTAGCTAATGAATATGCAGTACTTGCAAATGAATAGTCATTTCCTTTGAACTAATGGGATGGAGAAAGCAGATGTATTGGTAAAACATACAAAAGATGTCAGAAATGAAAAGCATCTTCCTGCAGGTACCTGAAGTTCTGACAAGAAGGGGAGATAGAAACCCAAATCTTTTAATTTTCTCTTTCACAAAGTGGTTATACTTCTCTCCAAAGAACCACCAGTTATGTTAATCGAGCCTCCCATAACATTGCACTTTCCCACAGTTTCTCTTCACCTTTTTTTATCTTTGGAACCCTTTCAGGGGTAAGCATGGTAGCTAGCCATGTTTAAATATGTATCAAGCATGACAAGACTGCACACTTTTGTGATACCAAACAGTGATATTTTTTTTGAGGATATAGTAACATGATGTTAATCATAGAGGAAATCCATTCATATTCTTCATAATGATGGCAAAGACTATGATTATCTTCCTCTTGGGTAAAACGTCAGGGACTGGATCCATCTTTCAGTGAAGGCCTCTATTGTAAACCGCTATGAAATGATAGATATTTGTTAAGAACATAGTCTATGCAATTAATCTTTATGTTAGTTGTCAATTTTCCTGAAGCACAATGCCAGCAGGACTGTCTTGCACTGTGAAACAGTGCTTTTGGATGGATGTTCCAATAGTTCTTTCTAAAAGAAGGAGAGGGAGCGTGTTTCAGAGCCGAGCAGGGCTGATGTGGTCGGGTCTGGAGCATAATGAATCAGCTTTCAGCTCGCAACCATAGATGGGTTCAGAGGAGTTGTAACAAATCAAGCCGGATGCTCGCAGGCTGCCGTTTCTGTTTCCATGGGAACAGAGATTGGCTCCTCACAGAAGGCAAGGTGATTTAAAAATTTTTAAATTGGCACAATTGTGGATAATTTGAAAGCCCCTAACATTTCTCGCATTGAAATTCGGATAGTCATCTGTATGGAAATAGAAACGGCAGGCGCAGGTAACCAGCTAAAATGCTTGTCTATTTTAGCTGTGGTTTTCCTCTGGAAGTGGTTTCATTGCTGTTGGTGTCTCTGGGCTTTAGGACTCAATAAGACACCAGAGGCTGGACTGTTTAAATTTTGAACATGGCTATATTATGGCAATTGTGAAGCTGTATCTCTTAGATGTAATTGTTATAGAGGATTTGAAGGATTGCAGAAGTGCCTTCTATTTTTCATTTTCATTTCACAATGATTCCAAAGGACCACAATATACCTGAGGAGGTTTGGAAAATACAACCAGTTTAATACCTGAATCATCTGAGTATTCAGCATCTCTTTATATACTGCCTTAATATTTTTTGTAGACTCCCTTGTCCTGTTTCTATGTAGACTAAAAGGTTTCCTGTCTACTCCATCAGAAACATTAACTGTGAAGAATGTTTTGCTTGAAGACCCAGTTGAGCACAACCCTGTTTATAGAAGCTATTTTCATATTTTAACTACTGTCAGGTCCAAACCTGCCACCCAACTCCCCACTAAAAAGCTTTGCTCAAAGCAGTATATAGTTAAAAATTAAATGAAACTTTCATTCAGATGCATGTCTAAATTTGAGGGGGTTTAATATGAACTTTTTTAAAAAAAAAATCTGACTTTTCATCATTTTCCACTACAGAATGGATTCAAATGGTACCTTCTGTTGCCAAACAATGTAATTACTGGAAAAAAACCTGCCAATACAATGGCCTGGAGATTGATTCTTGGCCTTATCAAACAGAAAACTTGATTTTTAACCTTTCAGAGCAGCAGTGCGCTGGCTGTTGGGGAAGCGTTCCACTTAAAGGCTTGTTATTTGCACCTCTGAATTTCTGAGTGGAGCTGTATGCAAAGATTAGATGAAAAGCCTTGTTAAAAGGGTGAGGAAGGAGAAGGCTCTGCAGGTTTCCAAAGCATCCATCCTGTCAGTAACCAAATGAACAAACGAGTGGCTGATTACTTGTCATTGCCACCATAGTGCCACTCACTACAGTGACAATACTCTAAACCCCTTGCCCACTAAAAATGCTTCTGTTTCGTACAAATGTATCCATATAACTATTTTGTAGGGGAAAATTTCATTAAGTTCAAGGTGGTTACAGCAGATGGCATTATAGTAGTGAGTAGCATAGTGAGGTTCATTGATTTGCCCCCCTTCCCTTAGCCCCGCAGAGCTCCCTCCCAGGCTCAGCCTTTCCAGACTTTGTACAACTCAGTCCCCTCACATCCAATTATTAACCCAATCATAAAATACATCATTTAAGAACTAGGTGCTATGTTGTCTTGTTCCTATTTAGAGGATGGGTTTAGGAAGATTTCTTCTCCCAGTGCAGCATTCATCATATGAGTTTTACAGAAGACTTGCAAGGCTATCCTGATACATTTGATTGGGAAAGGGACAAAGATGAGTTTCTGGACCAGTCAGGAGGTTTTAAGTCTTTTAAGACAGCTATTGGGACCTGCTATTTCTGGATGCTATTTCAAGCTCTGCTAAATGATATAAGCTTACAAGAAGAAATTGCATCCTAAAAACCAACAGTTATAGTCGACTGGCTCAGTATAAATTTGGTAGATGCCCACTCTTGAGGTATTCTTTGGTGCTTTGGTTTATGGGAGAAAAGGAAGATAATCCTACAGCAGTTTTCTTGAGCCCAGTCGCAGCCAGTGCAGCGGGGAGGTACACCCAAGGCTCTGCAGAGAGCTATTTACCAGCTGCAGAGATAAAGTTTTACACCTTGGCAAAGCGGAGGTGGTGCTGCCGCACACAGAGGAAACAAGCCGCCTGGGTTACGGGTTCTGTGCCTGGTGCAGGCATGGCTGGCTGGTGACGCACTGCTTGCACCTCGGCAGCTGCGAAGCACCGCCACCTGGAGAGGACTCCCTCATCAGCATCCCACTAACCCCCTCCCATGCTTTCACCTCTAGCACTGACAGATTTGCCAGAACTGTTTGCTATACATCTCAGTTTCTTCAGCTGAAAAATTGAGATAATTTTCTCCCTCTTCCAGAGCCCTGCAAAGCCTGACTACCCCTGCAAGGCACAGCATCCTCTGGACATAATCCAGCAACGCTGGGATGTGTGAGCAGTGACGGCTCCAAATGAAGTGTCTGCCTGACAGCTCTGCTTCATCAGAGCCAGGGGCTACGACTCACTCCAGATAATTTCCGACAGCTCATCAAAATACTTCAAGTAGGAACACTGTTGGTCTAGGATCTTCTGCAGCCGATGGTGAGAGAGAAACTCATCCAGAGCTCACAGCTAACTGCCCATGAGTATGGTATCTAGAGAGGCATCCCCGGCTGCTCCTGAGGGAGGTGACTGGGCGACACCAGTACTGCTGGGTGGGACAGACAAAGGCACCGAGCTCAGCATGAGATTCAATCAAACAATTGGCTTTTTGGTTGGAGGCCAAACTAATGAGAAAGTAGTTGGAGTAGTTGGAGGGCCAAAATGCACTCACTGCACTTCTATGAGCCCCAACAGCAGCAAAACTATCCATTTCAAAACAAAGCTGTAATTTGGAAAAGAGGAAACATTTAGTTTTAGAAAGACTGAGATGAAACATTCTTTAAAATATTTTTTTTTCTGCTTACAGATAAGTATTATGACTACTGGCCATGCCCTCAAAATACGTTTTTTTCAGGGAATTTTCCCCTCTGGAAGAAAGCTTAACTCATTCCTCCTCAGCACCCTCTGCAAGTGAATCCTCACATTTCTCCTTCTTCTCCCTCACACAATGATGCTTTTTTTCCAGCTGCTCATGACAATCAAAGCAGTTTCACACCTCTGGCCCTGCAAACTCTTTTGCCCTTCTTTGCTTGCATTTCATTTTCCCTCTCAAACTCTCTGCACATTCCCTGTCTTCCTGAGTTGACCAGTGTTGGAGAACAGCTTGCAGAGAGCAAGGCCATAGCTCCCTGCAGAAGTCGGTCACAGCCACCTGAGGTAAACAGAGGAAAAAACCCAGGGTACAGTTATACTAATAAGGAAGGAGATTCAAGGCTCAGTGATGCTAACAGGGACTGTTGTGAGAACAAAGAGATAAGTTGGGGCGCATTATGACCTTGGGGGTGAGGAAAAAACAGCTCTGGGAGGGAAACGGGTTCAAAGCAAGAAAGATGTTTATGCATACCAGAAATGCCACAAGGGGCTGGGATATTACAATGTGACCTTTTCGATGTATCCAATGGCTGAGATATTATAATGTAGGTTTTTTAATGTATCCAATAGAGTTACAAGTAGTGTATTGTAGAGTGCTTATATAAGGTGTGATTTCCTTCAATAAAGTTGAAGCTTGCTCTATCATTCACATTGAATCGGCTGCTTGCTTCCTCCGCCCGCCGCAGACCAGGAAGGAAACTTGCCACTTCTCTAAAATGCCAGCTACAAATTGCTTATGGAGTGACTACTGATACCTCTAACCACCAACCGCTGCACACCTCTGAGCAGATCTCTGTGCCCCGCTGGAGCTCAGTGAAGTTGTGAGACATACTCACCACTAAATCACCTGCTGGTGCTGCAGGGGCAGCAAGAATAAAGCAACACCCAGACATCAGGAGCAGCGTTAATTAGGTATGGCTAAGTCCTGGTGTGTTCTTGGTGTGGAAGGACACAGTTTTTCATAAGCAACCATGGCAGAATTTTTTTCCTTTTGTTTTTTCCTGTCTTCTGAAAATGCCAGTGAGTGTTTAAAAACACTGAATCCTTAAAACATCCTAAGGAGGTGAACAGAGGCATCCACACTTGCAGGGCAGGTATTTGAAGAGGGTTTCATGGAAGTGTCAGACATATTACCTTACTAGCAGTTATTTGCAGCAGCCTTGTAACAGCTTGTTTAGTTTATTTAAGGAGCCATCGGAAATGCTGGCTGTCAGCAGTGTGCTGGGTGTGGTGCTGGGAACACTGCCAGGTCAGGTGTCTGTGAAGTTTCACTTCAGGTCCTGGTGTTAATAAACTCAAGGCTCTTATCACAAGTTTTTTCAAGAGTTTGGATTTTAGATTTTTACTTCTAAATTTCACGTGTCTTTCTTATTCATATAAACATTTACATGAGGGCATGCAAATCAGAAATTTTCTCTATATAGACATAGAGGTATCTCAAAGCATGCAGACACCTGCACACTTTACCCTGTTCTTAATTTAACCAGAGTCTTGAAAAGCCTTTTCAGTTGCAGATGCAACTTTGAGCTACACTTCCCAAGTACAAATACATGGGCCTCTGCCAGCCCTAGAAGACACTGGAGAAGTGTGGCACATACATTTCTTTTGCTTTTTTTTTTTTTTTTTTTTTTTTTTTTTTTTTTTTTTTTTTTTTTTTTTTTTTAATTTTTGTAAGACCACAGCATTATATGATAGTTTGACTCTAATTTCCTCCATAGCTTTTCTCTTTGTATTGTGCTGGTTTCCTTTGCATTTTAATTGTTCTCTCTCCTCCTGTAGCTGATCAAATCATATCACTGAACTTTCTTTTTTTTTTTCCCTCTCTTTTGGTTTTGATTTTGTCTTGTTCCCCAGCCGCCTGCATGCATACATGGCAAGGAGCAGCCTGACATCATTTGACATCTCATTGCTTCCTCATTTCAATATTAACTGCTTACCAGAAGAGAAACAGGTTTGAGGTTTGGGTGCTGAGTGTGTGCGTGTCTCTATGTGTGAGCAAGAGTTTTTTTCCCCTCCGACCCTTCACAGCCATAGGTCATTAGGCTGAGCTGCCTGAAACTGCCCAATGCTGTTTTTCACAAGATTGACTTCAGAAGAGACAGGTCTGTGGATGTGCTTCACTTTCAGCTTTGGCTGGGCTACAGCAGCAAAGCTCAGTGCTGTGCCTGCTGCTGGTCTCATCTGAGAACGAACTTGTTGAAGGATTCCTCTACCTCCGCAGAGCAATAATAATGACACAGCTGCAGTTTAAAGATGCATTTTGGGTAAGTGAGCATTTCCTATGTTTCCTATATTCATCATGTCTGTATTTAAAAATCTTCTAAAATACAGCTTAGTTCTATATATAGTTTCATACAAATTTAATCCTGTTCTGTCTTCTAAATTGAGATTAGTAAAAAAGCAAAGTTGTCTTCAAGCAAAACTGTGCTGTTTAGTAGTGTGTTTGATCCGAGGCAGAAGAAGACATTGTAAAGAATTATATCCAATCCACATTAAACAACTGACATTCCCAGTTCCTGTGCTAGGTCCAGAAACCGCTTTTGAAAGGGACACTGGTTGGTCTCCCAGTCCTGTGAGCACTTGCTTGCTGTGTGTCCTCAGTTTTAGGAGTGGCTCCCCTGAGCAGGTGAATTGTTACTAATTACAGTCTGAATTCTCCTGTTTGCTTGTAGAGCAAAGCCAGCTGGCTGCCTGCAAAATGCTGTTGCTCAGCCACCTACAGAGTCCGTGCCTGCCTTTAGGTGCAGAAGGGCATGCACGCCTTGTAGGTGCCCAGGAGTCACACAGCAGCACAGGTAGAAAAAAATAGCAGTGGCACTAAAGAACTAAGCCCGAACATTGGCAACTGCCTTAAAATCAGTGAATACTAAAGCAGGTAGATATGCTCCATTCTTCTTATTCGACTTTTGGTTGAAGAATGTTTTGGTGTCTGTTGTTTTTCTGCAGTTACAAGGTAAAAAGACCCGAGTCATTTCTGTCTCAAGGGTGATCTGAGGTTCTCTTGCAATTGCTTCTGGAGTAGAGGTTTTAAGGAAAAAAACAAAACGATAAAACTGTAATGTTGCAAAGTTGGGTAAACAGGATGTTGCATGGTTGCCTCTTGCCCGGGCAGTCATGTCTTTCAGCATCTAGGTTTGATTTAAAGAAAGACATGAGGGCATATGAATTCTTCCCGCTATTTTCCTATCAGGCCAAGTAGAACAGCCCCTTCATGGCGTATTTGCAGTTTGTGATTTCTTTCTATCCACCCACCCTTCAGGGTAAACCCTCTCTTGGTATGAAATAGAAGGGCAGATGCAAGAACATGTTTCAGTGAACCACCTTCATCCTGGCACTTCCAGGAAGCCCTCCCCACCCCCACTCCAGTACCAGACTTGAACAGTTAAAAAAAAAAAAAAAAAAAAGTAATGAGGAAATACAAAAGTTTATTTTGATGTGAACCCTAACTGTGCCAGACCACACCTACATGAGATTCTTCATGCCTCTCCTCTTTTGTACATCTACTAACTGCACAGTCCAGTGCATGGGGCAGGACAGAACTGCAAGCCAGTGCTACCCTGGGAGCTTCAGCTTTTGCATTTCTGAACTTCTGTTGAAAATATGCAATCTGACTTTTAGAGCTGGTACATTTAGTACGTTTACTTTTCAGGGTCTTGGTCTTTAGTGTGAATAAATCAGGCACACTCCACAGTCTGGAGCAGGGTTGGGGTGATTAATGTCCGCTGAGAATCTGGCCAGGCCAGTTCTTTATGGTTCTTCTTCCCTAAACTTCTCCCCTGAGCTTAGTCATGTTAACATGACTGTAATCCTTGCTTAGCTTTGAAGCTAACACCCTCCTTAAAGGAAAGCATCTTCATTTTTAATATTGTTTGGCTGGAAACATTGCATCGCTGAGGCTTGATTAACATGGCAGAAATACATCCAGATGAAGGACGGTAGCTTTAGCTGTGGAACAATCAGTCTTTTAAAATGAAAATTTACAGGATATTGCACAATGCAGCAAAAGAGTACAGCTTGCCCTCCAAATCACAAGATCAGCAATTATTTTTGCATTCTTAAGGTTCTGTTATGCCCATTAGGGAGAGGGAAAAGCATTTGCTCGGTTTGCTTCAGTGAGCAATTATCTCCTTTATTCGATTTGTACCTTGAATGGAAACTGTCTTTATGATTAAAAACTAAAAAGTATATTTGCACCACAGAAGATCACTCAGTACAGATCCCTGGTCTCTAAGACCTACCTAAGGACACCGCTGCACCCCTGCTGTAACTCACCCTGACGAGGTATACCCTAAGCAACAACTCCCTGCTCTTATCATCAGTAAAGTTTTGGATAGGCAGAAGTTTCTTTAGTACCTATTGCAATGTAAAAAATGTAAAGAAACCCTAAGAGCAGCAGATCTTCCTCAACTAGCGGAGAAAGAGCACCATTCATTCCTTCCCAAAGTTCCTCAAACTTGGTAAGAACAGGGTGTGCTGTCTTTCAGGAAAATGCTCTTAACAGGCATATGTTTTAAACTCTCTTTTCCCCCTATCAAAAGTAGCAGTGACTTAATCTCTCTTTTCCCTTATTAAATGTAGCAGTGATAGTACTATACTAAAAGTTTCCCAGTTGTGCTTTTTTTTTATTATTATTATTTTCTTTGTAGCATGGCCTGGGCTAAACCCAGTATATTTTTAAATTACAACTTTTGGTTTTATATCCTCCACGCACTCCTTAATAGTTTAAGACAAAGTTGCTTAAAGCCTCCACTAAAATGTGCTTCTTAGCAGAAGTTTTCTATTATCTGAAAATACTTTTTGGAAATATTAGTGAGATGAAAATACAAATAGGGTTTGATAGCCAGTGCAGGGCAGTTGCTAATGGATTGCTGGGCTGCTGTACAGATGTAACAGATGTTACCTGTCTTCTCTAGCATCATAGTAGACAGGTAGGTAAATTCCCATGTTAATGGGGAGTATGGCTGCCATACCAGTGAGTATGGCTGCGATACCAGTGAGTATGGCTGCGATACCAGCTGAGTTTCATGTTAACACAGTCATGTTAATAGGCAGAGGTTTGAGGAACATTAACTTTTTTTGGTTACAAAAAAACATGAACCAAGAAAATCTTTCCCCTTCAGTCACAAATACTGAATCTCTTAGTCTCATTCTATGTTCTTGTACTCATCATCTTTCCTCTGAAATTCTTGTCATTGCCTTTTCCTTCAATTTTGTTGTTCTCCACCATGCACACTCCAGTTTCAGCCATGTGAAATGCAGCTGTTTCTGGCTAAGAGGCAGGTAGGTGCTTACTGGCACCATTTGGTGGCTTTCCCTTACCCACCTGGGAAGGGGGAATGGAGACTTTCAAAGGAGACGCTTGGTTTTGGGGCAGGCTCCAAAGTGCCCAGAGTTGAGTGGGAGCAAATCTATTTCCTCTGGCAGCTTCGAATCAAACTCAAATGGCCAAGTCAATTCTGAAAACGTGTCATGGGCTCCTAAGGTGCTTAGGATTTCAGAAAAATGCTTAAAGTGTGAAGTACTTGTTTGTTCTCAGCTGTGGGATGAGCTCAGGGCTTGTGGATTCTCGCAGCTTGGATTTAAAAGCACGAGTGAGTTGGAGATACAGGCCAGCAAATATGATGCAGGCCTTGAACATAAACCAGCAAGATTTGCCTCCCTGCCCCGCTGTGAACTTCACGTTACCACATTCCTGCCTGAGCAGCACCTGTGACTGTGGTCAGACACTACAGCAGTGGGAGCCATGGAAGTGCTTAAGTTAAAGAGCCCGTTACAAACAAAGATGCTTGTTTAATCTTTCCTGTTTTGACTTCACGTTACATTCTACATCAGGTTCAATGCAAAGCTGACTTCGTAGGTGAACCTCTCAACTGTTACTGTAGCTTTATCACACGATGGTTTATCATATATAGCAAAAAAGATGTCATTAGTTTCATAAATAATTTAACTTCTAATGAGACTCTGAACTGTAGTACAAGAGTGCAGAGATGAGTACAAATGTCATGATGAAAGTGTTTCCTAGACTTACTAGGCAACGTACTGAAGAAATACAATGTCAACTGTTCTACTCAGAAAAGGAAGTCTTTTTTATATCAGAAGCTACCATGCTTTCCTGTAGAGGTTAAGTTTTGCAGGGCCCATTGTTGTGAAGCAGGTCTGTGAGGAGGAAGTGGAACCGGGCAGGTTTGATGGGAGGAGGAACCGGGGCTGGTGAGAGCTCACCCAAGACAGGCCATGCCCAGGCAGGGAAGGATGCGGCTGCCAAACCTTTTGCCCTGTCATCTCAGCTTTGCAAGTGGCTCGCTAATGAGTTTCATTTGAATTGGATTGCATCTGTATCTACAAACACCAGGCAAATTAAAGTAAATAATCTCACGGCACACTGGCACACAGACAGGCCAGGCTCTGTTGTCACTACACATTGCATCTCTCTCAACTCCAGAAAGTGTGACTGGAGGCAGATGTATGGCTGTGGCCCTGCTTACATCCAGGGCAAGTCATTGCCGGTGGACATGTGTCAGAAACTCGGAAAAGTTGAACCAACTGCCCAGCTGATGTCTGTGTTTGTTGTGAGGTCAACTTCGTCTCCACGGAAGAGGCTGTTCTATTATTTTTTTATATGTAATTTCTTCCTACATTCCCCCAGCTGATCTGGGAGGGATGCTTAGCAAACTGGGGCAATGAGAAGCACCCGTGAAGGGGGGTGCAATCTCACAACAGTCATTGAAACCACAGGAAATCATAAGTAGAAAACGTGATTAGTTGTTGTGGCTATGGAAATACTGGTGCTTCACAAATCACTTCTGAGCAGAGCACAACAGCTAAAGTGAAGCTCAGATGAACTAACACTCCCAGCACAGGTATCGATAGAGAGGCAAACAGGTCGATGTCTACTTCCATCTCCCAGTATTCCTAGAACAGCACCTAGGAGGGTCTGTGAAGAACCAAGTACAGTGTATTCAGGGTGGTTCTTTTCCTTGGTGATGAGCTTAAATGGAAGGACTAGAGTTTGATGTTTGCAGCTTTTGGTTATATGCTCAGTTACGGCCTGCACCTGGCACATCAGGCTGACCGTCTTCCCTATAAGGAGGAAGAGTATCTGGGGGAGGTTTAAACATGGTGGGCTGGTCCTAAGGCTGCAGAAGGCTTTCCAGACCAGGTAGATTAATGAGTTTACAGAAAGCTCATTTTAGGTCAGCAACTGAAATAATTACATTACATTTTATTAAAATTTTCTGATGATCATGCTGCAACTGAATGCTTTATCTAGGGGGATTGACTGCTTAAATTGGTTGATTGATGAAGTCACTGTGACAATTTTGTTAATATTTTTACACATTTATATCTGGTTTGTTTTGATCTGTCCTGGTCTGCAAAAGTTGTTTGGTTTTTCTTGAGCTCAAAGAAATGAAGGATTCTTATTTATGCCAACTTTAACTGTGCTGTGAGTGTGCATTTTAAATATGGAATAGGTGAGTCATCGACTCTTTTCACCCACATATACAGACACATCTAATGAACACCACCTAGAGTTAAACGAGTATTTGCCACACAAGGCTTGAAACTGATCCTGTGGCTCTGTAACAGCACTTCACGCAAAGATCAAAGTGGGTGTCCACTGGTTTGCTAAAGCAGCCTGTTGAGGTGCATTTGCTGATGGCAGAGTCACAGAGTAGCTGAGCTTGGAAGGGGCCTCGGGAGATCACCCCACCAAGCCCTGCTGGGCGCAGGGCCAGCGTGTTGTGAGTATCCCCAAAGACAGAGACTCCACAGCCTCTCTGGGCAAGCTGCTAGAGTGTCTCACCATCCTTACAGCAAAAAGCCTCCTTATGCTTAAACAGGACTTCTTGCATTTCAATTTGTGCCCGTTGCCTCTTGCCCTGTCACTGGGAACCCCGAGCAGTCCTGGCTCTGTCTCCCCTACTCGCCCCCACCAGGTATTTATACACGCTGAGCCGTCTCTTCTGCAGGCTGAGCAATCCCACCTCTCAGCCTCTCCTCCCACGACACGTTCTCCAGGGTGAATCTCAGATTCTCCCTGTGAATCTCATTTCAACATACATTTTTTCCTTGCAGTACCAGGTGATCCATGACCCATCTCTTTCCTCCCACAAGGCTTGCACCCCCGCAATGCAGCAGTGCAGAGCTGCAACGCTTCCCTTTCTTCAAAGTTTACAGTCACTGACTGGGGACACTTTGCAGGCACAGTGGAAAACTCTGAATTTCAATCCAGTTACACTCATTACATACTTGTATTGAAGGCAAATTAGGCTGCTTCACAAATAGACTTTTTTTTTTTTTGGTTATTCTTCAGCTCCTTTTAGCTCAGAAAGACTTTTTTTCTGATCTTGTTTTCATGCCATGCTGCACCAAGGTAGATTCTGTCTGGCAGATGGCACAGAATACACTTGCTTCATCTCTTATTTCATCTAGGTTTTGTAATGAAACTTTTCTCAGCGGCCACAGTTCAACAACATACAAAGCTCACTGGTGTTCAGTAAGAAATTGGGGATTTGAGTCTGGGACGAGGTGGGGGCTGGGGGCATGGCTCTGCACAGGGGTCATTCAGCATTGCTCAGGGTGTCAAGGTTAAGAAAAAAAAAGTTGAAAATATGTATCTAGATCCCAACAGCTTTTCAGTTCCCCAAAGAATTGCTCCCTTACTATAGATGGAATTTAGTACTTCTTCAAAGTGATGGAAAAAGGTCACTGAACAGGACTGAGGAACTGAACACTTCCACAGCTCTTGGTAAAGCACTATTGTTGCAACTTCATTTTTGCTTGAAATGAAAGGTAACAGTTATTTACTCTTAGTCTTCAGAATTAAGGGAAAATTGACCAGCTCAGGCTAGCTTAGAGATTCCAGATTCTCTTGTTCCAGTCAAAGCAAATAAATAAATAAATAAACATTTTATTTTTTTTTTTTCTTTAAAATAACAGCTTTTCAACCCAAGATGCTATTTGGTGCTGCTCTCAATTTCTCCTGGCCTAATTAATTCCTAAAAGAAAAGAAAAAAAAATGGCAGGGGCAAAGGAAAAAAGAAAATAGATGGTCAACAACAGAGGTCTGAGTCTCATAGCTTCATGCTATTTGCAATAGGTGCTGTAATTACTGAAGGGTTATTAACCAGTCAGGACTGATGAACATCCCTGGGGGCTGCTACTCAGCAGGATGGAAATCCTCAGGAGTACCAGAAGGAAAGGAGGCACCTACCATTGAAAGACCCCAGCCACACATTTGGTCAGTATTTTTGACAAAACCTTTTTTTTGTGGGAGAACACAGTTATACTGGAGGTAGGGGAGCTGTTTTGGAAGATAAAGCTGGGTTTTAATGAAAATGTTCACATCTGGTGAAGGCATCCTCTGGAGATGGAGATTTAAGGTGAAACTTCCAACCAAAGAGGGGAAGAGGAGCCAAAACTCAGAAAAAACAGCGCTCTGGGGTTCTGAGAGCTCTGCGGGGGTGAGATGTAGTTCGGGACAGGAACTGGAGCTTTCATTGCCCACAGTCTACCCTACCTGCAGCCTCAAGTCCAGGCTTGCCTTCCCTCCACTCCAGTAGATTCATCCACAAGTAAAACAGCTAGAGAAAGGAGAGATTAAAATGAAATTCCTCTTCCCTATATAATCAGCAATGGTGAATAGTGTACCAGTTTAGGCAGTGGGATGACTCAATTGGATCTGCCCGATTCAGAGCAAGTTTCTTCTTTATATCAATGCGGATGTCTTTTTGTGTTGTTTTTTGTTGTTGTTGTCAAGAGGTGAAATGTGGACTTTTAAAATCTTATATAAATTTGCAGGGCAGGAAAACTGTTTCCCACACAACTCTACAGGCAGTAGTCATTCATTTTGTACAAGAGAAGCTCACGAGAAAATAAAACACTCCCAAGGCAGATAATGCTGAGCCTCTTTGCAAGTGGAACAAGACTTTTGTTGGTTAAAAGACAAGGCAGTTTTGAGTTGAACGCATACCTTGTACATGACAGTTGGGCTGAAAAAAACAGTTTTAACAGCTCAAAGGGTTCAAAAGTAGCTATGCTGGTGCAATCCCTTAGTGTGCACCCACTTATGTAGATCTTGCCCATTTCCTATACCCTGGCAACTTGCAGCAAAAAGGGGGTATATCCAGCTAAATATCTCATTGATTCAGCAATTCCTAAGAAACCCAGAATTAACCAATTTTTAATTATTTTTTGTATAAGGCAGGAGAGACATTTATGCAAGTAGGAGCAAACACAGAGAAATGCCTCCCAGAAGGTAATGTCATACTGGCACAGTTGTTCCACCTGGACAAACTGCTTGACTTTACTTAAATTAAACCCCCTCTCTTTTAAGAATTTCTAAAAGCCTAAAGTTGATTTCATTCTGTTGGGTTGCACAATTCCCCAGGACTTCGTGATACACCATACTAACAGAGTGTAAGAGTATGTTGCATCATATTGAGTAACAGGATATGTTGAAAATTATTATTTAGGTGGTGAAGATCCCTTGTAAACTGGAAATGCTAATATTTAGCTATTGGAATAATCCTCACTAAGAAACAAATTAAATCTTTAATTCATTCTGCTTGTACAGCAAGACTCTGGGAAGACTGTCTGCAGCTTTACCCTTCCTTACGTGCCAGAAGAGACCACTAACAAAACGTCTGGCCCTTATTATGGGGGAAGCAGATGGTGTGGGTACAGCAGTATGTTGTATTTAGTGCCTTTTTCAGGACTAACAGGAAACAATTCTAAGTTTTCTAAGGGAAGAGGAAGACACATAGTTTTTATTTAATGAATGAATGTACCAATTAAGCAGGTCTGGTACCAGTGGCTCTCTATGACCTTCTGAACAATTGTCTCTGTGCCTGAGCAAGTCAGAGTTGTGTCATGTTGCCTCACTCACAGCAGCCTAGGACCTACCCCACAGTGCTTGCAGGAGGAGAGGAACTCCCTAGTAAAAGGGAAGAGATCTGGAACCGGACGAACTAAAGAGGAATAGAAACAGAAATAAACTCTGACCATTATTTTGTACAAAACAGAAGTTTCTACTTTTAAGATACTATTTCTCCTTATTTTACGTCCAGTTGCTCTTGTGTAGCTAATATTGTTCAATAAGTGACTGAAGCAACATCTCATTTCATCATTGACACATTTATCTATCAGACTCTGGAAGGCACCTTGGCAAAACTATGCTGTGCCTTATGAAAGGCAGGTGCAAATGCTCATATCAGGCCTCTCTGTTGGCTCCCAGGCAGAAGCCACCTTTGTGGATTTAGCTGTTGTCTAAAGTCACCACATGAAGAAAATATAAAGGGATGCCGTCACCTCAAACCTGTGTCATACAGCCACATCAAGCTCTGATTTAAAATTAGCAAGGGATTTTTCTTCCTCCTGTTCCAATTTCTCACTATCCCCATCACAAAGGTGTTCCAGAAGTTTGTTACATCCAAATTTCCTGAATGGATTCCTAGCTTTTAGTCACACTTCTTGTGATGCACATCTGGCTGCTGGCCCCTTTCTCCTTTGCCAGCACAGAAGCATCAGGGGCCTGAACTGCTGCTCAGTAGGAGCATGACATGTCCTGAAGGTGCTCAGAAACATCCCAAGACCCCCACCTGCAGGAACTTCAGGTCAAGGCTGAAGTCAGTGAAAATTAGCAGAAACAGGCAAATAAAAGCATGATCTCAACCTGGTAGAATATGTGCGATTCAAGAGAGGGAGCGCTTTTTTCCCTGGCTGCTTCACAATATAAGACACTTGAAGTAAAAAAACATAAATGACAGCATCTCAAAATTAAAAGAGACACTCTTCTACGCAGTACAAAGAAGGTGTTGTTGTGAGAAAGGACGGCACAAGGTTTCCATTACCTGACATCGCTCGTGCCCTTTGTGGAAGCTTCCTGAGCTGAGGCATTATGAGACATGAGCAGATGGGCAGTTGAAAGAAGGTGATACCGTGTACCTGAAGCTCTATTTTTTCCTTCCAAAAGGCAAACCTCCTTCCATGTAATGTTTGAAAGAAGCTCAGAATTCAAAAATCACTGTCACGTTCTCTAGACCCTTGGCTAAAGCTTGGAGAACTGATTTTGTGATTAGTCATTTTATGAGCTGTAAAAACACTGCTATAGAATAATAGAACACTTGCACTCTTTACAAAGAGACCAAAATTAAGCTACAGTTTTTCTTCCCTAGGAAACATTGCACATTCTCAGAAAATTATTTAATTGAATCATTAAGAAGGGAAGTTAAAATGGAGGCAACAAGCACAAGCAGAGTCCTTTTATTAGACTGGAATTGAGACTTTCCAAGTCTGTTCCCTGTCTGGCAGCCAACAAACCACCTGCAAAAATTGAGCAGGCTTTTGTGCAGCCATCACTTTGTAGCTATGCAAATCATGAGGTGATTAAAATGTGAAGAAAGCCAAACAACATGCCACGACTATAAGAATGCCTAATACATAATACATGAGCAGTTCAGGACGCCAGTGAGAAGGGCGAGGGCTCAGGAAGCTGAAGAGCAAATTCCTCTTGTCAGCAGAACTCTAAACCAACTATTTTCTTCTTGGAGAAAACCTGCAGTGTCAGAGAGAGCAAAAGACCACTGGGAGGCTACTGGTTTGCTCAGTATCACCAATGTTGCAATGCTACCATGAAATTTGTGAAATACCAATTTCAATTTATTTCGGAATATCCTAGCAGAATTGAAGTCTGATGAGAATCTGCTTTCATGTGAAGTTCTCTAGCCTCCCTCATTACATGGGGAAGCCCGAGACAGCAATCTAGCAGCTCAGCAATTGGAATGCTACAGATGCAATGGGGTTTTTCCTTCTGATCTTTGAAGGTCGCATTCACGGTTCACATCTATGCTGTTTGGCAATAAATGCTGTTTGCTCCCCATGAAAAGTATTGCATTGCAGATTTAGTTAACAAAGCCTGCAGTGAAACTGCAAACTAAGCTTCATGTTGAAAATGACCAAGTCAGCTCCTGAAATCATCACAAAAATTCCCAAAATAGTCACCTATATCCTTCACAAACATTTTTGTTTCTAATGTGCAAAGAATGAATTTACAAGAAATGTCAGAAATTTTATATAGCCAGCTCCAGCCCACCTACTCTTTCTTGGATTTTTTCTGCTTATGTGAAAAAACCACATACTTTAAAAAAAACCCCAAAAGTATTGCTTTTTAAAGTTCATATATGTTCTGTAGTCGGTTCGATCTTGGAAAGCATGAGAACCATCACTTTCCCGTCCATCCCAACCAGTTCTAGCCAGTAAGAAAAAGGAGCTCTTACACAGTACAGCAGTATGCAGTATGGACATACGCTTTTAAACTCACTAACCAGTTTGTTATCACATGAAAAATTTTAATTCACACCAAGCTTTAGTCAGAGGAGACTGTTTTGGTTAGAGTCTTCTGCTGCAACACCACTCTGTTCTGGACACTGACGACCTTCCCCCATTTTTATGTTCTCACCTCTGAATTAGGTTGCAGAACTGGGTTTTCAGCTTCTAACACATTTCCAGGAGCAGGCAGCAGAGGGTCAGTCTGAGAATCTGGGTTTTTTGTTTTGAAAAAAGGTTCTTTCATGTCTTGCTGGTGTAAAGCAGAACCAGGACAGCATCTCATATAAGGGCAAGCAATACCTAACTGCTTCTTATTGCATCAGGGCCACAGAAGGCCCAGGCACCCCTCCTCAGTATCACAGCTGAGCTGGAGCAGGGATTTAACAGTCACTTGGACATCAGATACACAAACTAGTGGTGCTTACTGCTATCCCATTTTATTTCACATTTATTTCAGGATAGCTTGAGTGGCACAGAAAAAGAGCAGTAAACTTCCTAAAACACTTGATTATCATGTTAATATATTCATAAAAATACTAGGAAATTTTAAAGTATCCCAGGGTAAAAAACCAAATACACAAAGCAAGTGATTCACAGTGCTCACAGTGAAAGGCCATGACATGACAGAAAATGTCCAGCCCAGTCAAATGTACTTTGTGATTATAAATCATGTTTGACTGTCGGCTATTAAATCTGTTTGCTGCTCACCTACAGTAAATACTCAGCCCTTGACAGAGTACTTGACAAGGAGACTAGCAGATCAAGAGATCAAGATCTGGAAACATTCTTTTTAAGCAGTGACAGTACACAGCGGTATGGTGCATGATATAATTCACTGATGTAACTCAGTCAGAACAGCTTACTTCCAGTCCGCAACTGAGATATCATGTGTGATACAGCTGTGGATAGAAAGGATTTATTTCTGACAGTTGAAAAGGATATTGGCAGAAGGATGCTTATTCAAAACTCACTATTCTTGTTCTCTCTAAACTTCCTCCTCACACCAATAGCTGTTTCATTTTTGAACCCGGAAAAATGAATCCCAAGTTTTTGTTTTACTAAAATTGTCAAGAGCTTGCATTATGTAATCAAGATAAGCTGTGATGCAAAAACGTTTGATTTAGAAAAATTCCAAAGATACCCATAACAGATTCGGTTTCCTTTTTTTTTTTTTTTTTTTTTTTTTTTTTTATGAGCAGTTTATTTCTGTGAGTTAGCAACATTCATCATTTTCAGTCTGAAACCCCTCTTAATAAAACATCTGATATAAAAGCCTTGGGGAAATGCCATTAAGAACAAAGACAAGGAATGCACTTTTATAGTTAAATATTTTCAAACTTAAGAGAAAGTGTTTTGTTAATATTTTTTGAATATTTGCAGAGACTACATTTCAAATAATTCCTAAATGAAGGATCATTAGGCTAAAAGAACACGTGATAGCTATGCCATAACTGTCAGTGCTCGTACCACCACCGCTTGCAGTCAGGCCCACCGTGGCTGTGCAGACCAGCTAAAGTGCAGGCTTTGATACTATTTTTATCACCCGGGTAGCTCAGCCCTATCCTGCAACAAACCAAGCGACGCACCCGGCGTCTGCTGCCTAGTTAATTCTTCTCCAGCCCTCCCTCCCATCAGGGTAGTGTTCGGTGCCGAATGCTGGGGGTTGCTCCCCCTGGGTACCACCTGGGATCTAGTTCCTTGCAAGAAGCAAGGGAGCAGGCTTTGCGGCTGGAGGCGCTGGGGAAAAGGCCCTTTTTGCCGACATCCACAACTGCTGCTCCCCCGAGCCCGCAGCAAGGTGAGGTGGAGCTGCAGCGGCACTTACCGAACGGGCCACACGACTTCAGCTGCAGAGCGCTTCCCTGGGGGCGATGCTGAGCTGCTGACAAACCAGCTGATCCTGCAGGAGCAGGTAGAGGTAGGAATTGGGTATGTAAACTACCCCTAAAAAGAGTTCTGGGTGGGCAAGCCAGGTCCCCAGGATGAGGTTAGAAATGGACCAAGAAAAGCTGCCACAGCAGAAGAGCCCACAGTTCCTACAGCACAACCACAATGACTTCATAAATTTTCATCATTTCTGAATATTAGTAGCTGGACATGCAAGGGCATACAATTTAGTGGGCGCTTTGCACACAAGCCTGAGTATTTCTGCTTCAGTTGAGTCCATTGTAATAGTTATTTACCAAAACCACGCTTCAGTAACCAATAAAGCATTTCAGTCTTTCCTTGCTGGTATTATTGCAATAGTACCCTTGTGACTTCAAAACATAAACACTTGCTCTTCAAAAAGCCTTGCAGTACCCTCTGAGCACCCGGCAGCACATGGCTCAGGGACTTAGCACAAGGTTACTCAGATTTGTGCCACCAGGGGGTAAGAAACAACTATGTCCCCCCCCAGCTATCTCTGTACTGAAATTTCTACCCTCTGGTCAGGGAACTGACACCATCAGTCTTCCCGCTGGCAGCCTTCATCACCAAACTAAAATCCTCAGAGCCTCTCCCTCATGGCTGCAGCAACAAGCTCAGAGCCAGCCGTGAATAATCTCTCCCACAATCAACTCCCGGTGTTTACCTGCATGATTGCCTCTGGAGAAACTTCTACCAGATGGGATGGTGCAGGCCCAAGGCACCGATCTCTTTAAAAAAGTGTTAATGTGGGGGAGCAGCATCTTTAAGCCTTAGGAAAAAAAAAGAAATATAAGGAAGAAAGTATATCCCATTGTGCTCACTGCTTGCAGTCTTCCATGTTTCCTTTCAAGTATTCAAGGAAAAGCTATTCTTGTTAAACTAGAGCATAAAATTTGTGTTTTTCAGTCATATACTTTCATATTCCGTTCATCTCTGGAGGAACAGTGTTGCTCATTGCACTAGAGGGAAACAACTTTTGTAAATGGGAAAAGGAGAGGAGGCGCTGCCTCTCCATTAGCTGTGATTTTCCCCATGAGGAGAAAAACCCCGGGCTCGGGGGCAGAGACCAACGGCATGTGGAGTGTTAATGGAAGAATCCCAGAACAAACCAAATCTGCCTGCAACGAAATCCTTGTGTCAAGCACTTTGTTACTAGTGATTATAGGTCTGTTGGACAATGCAGATTAACGAATCTTTTTTATTAGAATAACAATGAGTAAATCCTCATTCACAGCTACACACACACTTTGACTAAGCAGCATCACTTCATTGGAAATGAGACAAATTATCAGCGGTGATTCACATCACCCTCTTCTAAGCACCTACCTAGGTTTTGTTATAAACAAATTATGGTTTACACATTTAATTAATATATTATCTAATTAAAACATTTTTTCTAATTTGTTAAAAAAACAAAAAAAGATTCTTTGACTATTAGTTCTTATAATCATCACGAAGTCCCAGGTGAGAGGTGCCCAAGCACTAGCTGAGTAGTGCTAGCTTTAACAGCCTTTGCAAAACTATTCAACGTGAATGCTAATTATAACACAAAATGGTAAATGGAAAATAGAATAAAGACAAGACAGTTTATCAAGGCTAGGTAGTTGTTTAATGGGATACAATCTTGCTGTCTTGCTTGTCTTGACGAAATTAGAGAAGAAAAACAAAACAAGACTTAACAGACACAGCAGGAGAACAACTGTAAAGTGGGCAAAGACACTCTTCTGGGGGAGACGCTGGTGGCTTCTGCCAAAATGGAAATGTTGAGCTGGAGGAGAGAATCTCAGAGCTGGTTTCAGGATTAATTTTATTCAATATATTCATGGGAGATGATAGCATAAGACATTAAGAATGGGCTGGAAATAGCTGTTGCTGAAACAAATAGGTAGAAAGAAATATTGTACAGGAAATATCTGATAACCTTCAAGCCTGGGGTAACAGAAAGCAGACAAAATTTAAGTTTCAAGGTGCAAAATGAGAATGAGATCAGTAGCAAAAGGGTCCAATAGACTGTGGCACCTTGTTAAGTAAAATTGCAGGAGAAGAGAAAATTGCAGGTATATCGGTAGACCGTAGTTCAATTAGGTGCCACTGGTGTGATTTGATAGTGGAAAAAGGCAAATATGATCCTCTGATGTACCAGAAGTGTTTCTAAGAAAACAGAGCAGGCATTAATGCCATGGTACAAAGCAGCAACTAGTTTTTACTGGAGTAGTAGAGCATCATCCTTGTCCAACCTGGATTTATTCAGCCTTGAAGAGGTACTGTAAGAACACACAGGAATCAATGGAACGAAAAACCAATATCTCAGGAAAGAGCAAAGGAGGTTTGTTTGGATTCAAGAAGAGGTTGAGAGAAAACCAGTTGTACAACATATGAAAGAAAAAGAGCTGTTGAAATGAAAGGGAAACGTTTGTGTACGTAAACTTAGGCCTAAATGTTTTATGGCTCCATTGTGGTTGGAAACTAAGAAGCAAGGTTGCAGGGTGAGCAACCATAGCAAGTTAAACATGTCTAAACCTGGGCTGTCACCTGGCTGTGTTTCCTCTCCCGCCTTGCTGTAGCCTGTGGTGGGGTAGTGGCACACACTGTCTAGACCACAGCCAGGTCTGCTGCCTGGGAGGCTGGGGCAGACCTGCTTTAGATTTGAGATGCTGGGGATTCTGAAACATGGCTTCCACATTCTTCAGGAACACATACTGAGGACAATAAAGCAAATTTTGAGATGGATCCCCCCCCAAATGAATAATGATTAAGTGAGTGTCTATGGTAGGAAGTCTTTTTTAGACGGGCTTTTAGCTGGAACCAAATCCCTCTACAAGCATCAGCCACAGGGAAAAACCCAGATGAATCTAGCAGGCAGGAACCGATGCCTCCATCAAAGGAGATTCCAGCTTTCCTTCAGGTGCGGCTGCAGTGCCTCCATTTTTAACAAGTTCAAGTCTTACTCATGTTAGCAGGCAACAGACAGAAAGTAAAACTGTTGAGTAAGGCACAGGCTGCACTTGGCATACACATGTGCACACAAGCACACAGAATGCACGGGGGGAACACTGCTCCCATAGCCTGCTTGGTAGAAAGCCTGTGATCTAGAAATGTGCAAGAGCTATTACAGATTTCACATTTAAACAGGTGTCTTTCTACACGCATTAAAGGGCTAAAATATTCCTATAGTTATAATAAGCAAAATCTGGCTTTTGCATTTCTAAAATCATTGAAGCAAGGAAGTAGGAAGGCAAAAAGATGAAGCACAGAATCTGTTGTGAGCAGTGAGGAGAAGCAGTAACCTGTTCCCTTTGCATTAGTGCCAGTAAAAATGCCAGAGCACATCCTGGAGACAAACCTGCCTGCAGAGCTCCAGCAAGACTGCACCTCTGTGCTACCAGGGCAGCGTGGCTTACACAGGATCCTTTAACTCACACTGTGAGAGTGTCCTGCTAGGTGTGCTGCAAAACTCATTCTCTTGGTCACCAAGGCAGGGTGGAGCTTGATAAGAGTTTTTAATACGGCATTGCTTCTTGCCCTTGCATTTTTATGGCTTGGAGCAAGATGTCTAAATGGCTGAATGAAGTTCATTTTATCAGGCCCCTAGAAGGGTTGCTGGTCAGCAAGCTGACCCCTGGCACACTGTTGTGGTTGTGTGTGTGGTTTTGGGTTGATAACAAGTTGGTGCTGCATTCTCCATTTAGGGAATTTAACAGGTGATTCTCTCAGATGTACAGAATTTGCCATCCTTTCATTATAGCAACTGTCCCAGTTTAAAAGAGGTGGGAGAAGGCACTGAGTGAGTTTTAGCATTTACTAAACAAAGAGATATGTTGAACGGAAACAGCAGAGTAATTTCACAGTGTGCTTATCACTCTCCATTTGTTGCTTGTGGCAGTAAGCCCGACTGCTGGGGTGATACAAACGCATGTGTTATTTTCACTTACCTCCGGGCAGCGTTTCTGGGACAAGGAAGCTGGGTGCACAGCTATGGGATGTAGTTAATGGCATCTGGAAATATTCAGTCAAAATTTTGGGGCTGAGTTGGTTGTGGAGCATCTGACCAGAGTGGTTTCTGTTGGGCAGAGGGGGCGATTTAAGAAATTCTTTTACAGCAGCAATGCCTTCTGCCATTGGGATGTCCTCAAAAAAAGGGAACGGGGGGGAGTGACAAGTCTGTTGCCAGGGTATTATCAAGGCCTTTCCTACTTTCTTCTATGAATAGCAAAATCTTGTTTCTTTACATTTCTTTCACAGCAGGATCCCTCTCTGGGATGTGTGTGTGCAACTTGCCCTTGGAAACATTAGGAAAACTGGTGTTTTGGTTTTGAGATCCTATTTCTTAATGGGTGAGCATATGCATCAGATGAGCATATGTAATCCTATCATTTTCCTGTGGTAGCACCAGTGATAACAGTGGATCCACTGCACTCTCCATATCCTTTATCTACATTGTTATCTTGCCTGGCTCTGTAGTGCAGACACTTTGCTGGTGGAGTCATTTGTCTCTGACTCTTGTGAACCATTATCCTACTGTCTTTCCTTTCTCCCCACTGCTGGTGATAACAGTTAAGAAGGAATTACTGCTGTCAAGAAACAGTAGCACTGCAAGTGTTACTACAACCTGTAGGTTTACAAAGGTTGTCTGCAGAAATTGATCCTAGCTCTTGAAGAAGCAAAAAGACCCACTCACAGGTCTGCAAATCTCCACAGAAGCCCTAGGGCCTGGGTGAGCAGCACGAGGCTGCCGCTGGCCACTGGTGTTCACCCCAGAGCTCGCCCTGTTCCTCTCCAGTCCCAGCAATAAGGAAGCAAAGCTGCAAGCTCAAGTGTCCAACCGTTGCTTGCCAGCAGATCCTGCCTGAGTCCCAAAACTTAAACAGCTGTCTTCTCAACAGTCACGGTGTAAAGCAATACACTAACACATTTATTACACGATAACTGCTTAGGGGACAGTGGATAGATGTATAAACTGCATTCAGTTCATATATAAGCACTTGTGTTGCACATAAACTGCTTGAGGGAAGGAACATATTCATTCTCTTTATGGTTACAGTCCATGATTTTACCATAATGCTGTAACATAAAGCTCAGATAACATTCACCACTATATTTTCAATAACATTATCACTATGTACTGGTTAACTGAGGCTCTCAAAGTAAGAATGGCTTGTCCTAATCCTGTTGTAAGTCAGTGGGAGGATGAGGAGTAGAACACAGAAATCCTCTCCTAGTGCCACACTCAGAGCATGTCACAACTTTATTCCCTTCCCTTTGTGGTCTCCCAGCATTTCCTCAGCAGCACTGTTGTGACTCTGATTTACCATTGCTGCAGGGCAGTCTGGAAGTTGGGAAAAAGATGAAAGAAGTGCAAGACTAATTGTTTTTCTTCTCATTACTCAGAAATTTCTGAGATGCAAGGGGGTGTGCTCTGATGGATCATGTGGACAGGAATAAACCTGACACATGGACTTGTGTGATGGGAGGGATCCGCAGTCCGAGACCGCAGCAGAGGGACGTGGCCTGGAGCCACACAGAGTGCAGAGCCCTGATAGGAAATAAGAGCCCTGGTTGGTTTTGGGGCAGCAAAATCCACTCAGCTCCATGACCTCGCCTGTACTGTGGCTGGCTGAAAATCACAGACTGCCTTGGCTGGCTCCATTTGCCACATGGGGTCATGGAGCAGGACAGGCTGCAAAAACACCCAAAGGCACAAGTGAATCCCATGTATTGCACAGGAGGTTGGGCAGTGAATGCAAAAGCGAGGGAAACAACACTCATTGCCAAGCATCTCAGACACACAGACTTTCAATTTCCTGCAGATCCAACGTCCACATTCCTAAGCTCTCCACATGCCTATCTTCTACTTTTTTTTTTTAAAAAAACCCAAAACTGTCATGGTGAATTTATGCCAGAGACAGATTGATTCAATAAAAAGAGTTGTTATAGCAATCCCAAAGGAAGACCTAACAGCACATCAGAACCCAAGTGTTGTCTGACAGCAAGCTGTCTCCCTGTGCTGTGAATCCCTCATTAAAACACCCCACCACTGACCAGGTGGCACAACCACTACCCCATGTGTCGATATTCATACGAGCACAAGATTCCTTTACTTCTCCACTCACATCTAGACAGCGGGTCACTGTCTTACTGAGAGTCCTATGGCAGTGAGTTGACTCTGATCTTTCTTTTTAGAAAATGTATGGTAAGAGGAGCTGTTGTCCTTAAGAGCTACTATACATCTCTGCTCTGCAGAGATCCCCCACCCAATGCTAAATGTGACTTCCCAAAAAATACAGCTAGTGCTGCTTTCCACACAGCAGAATTTACACCTACTTCACTTTTTCAGTATTAAAAACCAAACGGTTTAATAAAACTTTTACAGATTTTAACTTTGAAGAAACCTCACCCATACCTGTGCCCTTAGCCCTGCCCCAGCTGCCATTGCTCTGAGCAAATCTAAAGGTCTATTGGTTTTTCAAGGTAGTTTATTTGCTCCATATGACTGACAGTAGGCATCTGGTAAACCTGCAAACTATGTGCACAGATCAGCTCAACTCTTTATCTTTCTGTCTTCAGTGCAAGGAGTTCACCTTCCACACTGGGTACGAGGTGCTCATACAGCGGCTGTTAGATGGGAGGAAGATGTGCAAAGATGTGGAGGATTTGCTCAAGCAGAGGTAAGAAAACCAGAGTGAAAGAAGTGTGAACAGCCTCCATTTTCTCTCCTGTTTGGCATCTGTAAAGGGATAATAGGCTGTTTCTGAATTTGGTAGTGATACTAGTTTACATAGAAAAGCCCGAGTGATGTGATTTGTGAAGCTAGATAAACAGAAATTCCAAAGATTTGAGAAGACTGGAGAAGGAGAACAGAAGGAGAAAGTTGAAAGAGTCAGAAGTCCAGAGGTCCGTTAAGACCCAGGTCATTATTGGACCAGAATCACATGGTAGCACATACATCCACAAGCAGCATTACTGAGTTTCCCCCTTTACAGGAAGCAATGACCTGCACATTTTAATTTCACTTTGAACATGCTGTTGCCGCAGGCACTGTTTCACTTTCCTGCAACTACCAAAAAGGGGCCATTTTTCAAATATAGACAAAGCTATATAAAGATGCTACCAAAAGCCCAGACACCCAAGACAGAGCACATCATTCGCCAAGCTTACCAGACTCTGAATAACAAAGTTGTAGTTTATGTCCATCCTTTATATGCTGCTTAGGTGCCAGTCAACAACAGCTATGGATGGGTGATGCTTTTATAGGTAAGAAAATACATATTACACAGCTGCTCTGACTTCTTTGCAATGCATTTTTGTATTTCTGACTTAGAAAAACATATATCTGAACTCTGTTTCTGTTTTTAAGTGGCTGGGTTTCAGCAGTTTCAACATGTAGCATGAGACATGTACATGCTCATACATGACCTGTAGGAAAGACCACACAGTATGGATTATATATTGAGTAGGTAATCCTAGAGCAGTTAATCTCAGAAGCTGTCTCCTTACGAATATTGCTCTGTGTGTCCCCATCTAGTTTTCCAGTTTTAGGTTTGGTTTTCTGAAAGCTACTTTTCAAGCACTGGGCCTTTCAAGGGGATGTGAGCTGTCAAACTGAAAGTTGACTATTTCACAGAGTGCAAAGAGTTTCCCATCAAAATCTGAAGCTATTTGAATTGCTTTTCTTGACCACCTGTGAAAGCGTATTTCACTGCTGCGTGTCACACAGTCCTGAAGTTGCATCTGTCTGATGGTAGCTTAGCTTTAACTGTTTAAAATAGCTCCTTTGTGACTCATTACTTGCAGAGATCAGAATTACGCCGTAGGCTTCAGGAAGGCTTTGCACTGCAGCATGCAGCTGATGCCACACATGCCTGTTTCTTTCCAAAACATTACAGAGGTTCCTGCAAGTTGCAGGATGAGGTTCTTCCTGGTTTGTGGTGGAGGCACAAAGGACTTTCCACACAGAAGAAAAAAAACCCACATACAGTCATTTCACAGATTTGAAAGCTACAAGAACAAATGTTTCCATGAGCTTTTTCATACCCCCAAAACATTCCAGTGGAGGTACATATGTGCATGTGCTTGGGTGTGTACATGCATGTTGGGGGAAGAGGAGAAAAGGTAGTGGGCACGGAGTTGCAGAAAGCAGCTATTATTTCTAGTTTATCTCTGGAAGATGTTGTTTCAGCTTGTCCTCATGTCGTTCGTGGGAATGACCTAGAGGAGATTAAAGCATGGGATGAATCTCTGTTCCTAGAGACTGCCCATATCATGGGCTCCATGCCAGAGTTTCAGAAAGGGCTCCTGCAGCAGCTGCCCTAAGCCCTGGCTACACCAACACTTTTCCACCCAGGTCAATCACTTTTGTTCACAAATACCCATGCCTGGTCCAGAGGAGGGCCTAAGAGGGTAGGACGTGAGAAAGCAGTTGTATTCTAGAACAAAGCCTCGGATTTAAAACACAAAGTATGTTCCAGCTCTTCATGGCTGCAGGAAAACCTAGAACTGTGTGCAGGAGTACCAGAAAATGGGAAAGGCAGCACTAAGAGGTGAAAAGATGGTGCCAACCACCTGTCAAACTCCTCTGACCCTGGGCTAGTCCAGTCAAGTGCCTAAAGTCTCAGGGTTTTTGCAGGAGCTGGAACTGGCTTAAGAGCTGGCTGTGCTTTCTTCCCATGATAGAGTGTGTCCTGAGCAAGCAAAGTGTCCTGTAGCACTGCAGTTATTCTCATTGCTGTACATCCACCGGTACTAAGCAAAGTCTCTGACACTAAAGTGTTTCTTGTTATTTAAATCATAAGAAAATTAGGCCATCCTACTTCTGCAGCGTTATGTGTCTCTGGAGTATATTTCCATTTTGATGAAATTTCATTCATCTAACGTGAAAATGAAGTGGCCTCTGTGTGGCCTGTCGCCCTATTTTGCACCCCATTCTTCTAGGAGGACTCCCAAAGCAGTGATGGAGTAACACCCTACTGAAATGCAGCAATTTCTAGTGCAGGGTGACAGCAAATAACTAACCAGACATGGGAGCCATGGACAGAGGCCGAGAACAGCCCCCACTCTGGGCTGCTGTGTGACCAGCACTCCTCTCCCGCCACCTGACAGATCTCCTTGGGCTGGGGGAAAGTCCCCAGGATGAGCCTGCCTCAGGTCTCAGAAGATGACCGCAAACCAGTGAAACTGCTGCAGAGCCCCCGGTCCAGCTGGCTACAACACAAGGTGTTCAGAGCCATCAGACGCAGAGGAACAGCCGAAAGGGCAGTCACATCTTCTCAGGGACCCACCCCAACAGCTGCCGGGTTGCAAAACTGAAAGACCAGCCCTCAAACCACTGGAACTCAGCAAAGAGCAACAATAAAGCACAGTGTGAATGAGTGGGAAGATGTACGTAAGAACAAACCAGCAGGCTTGCATGGCCTCACACCCTCATCAAAATTCTTCTTTTGAACAAAGGGCATGTTTCTCTAAGGTGCCCAGTTTCAGGCTCAAAGTGTTCAAAATGCTTTGAAACACCTTTTGAGAACTGGACTTACCCTAAACAAAATCTCCACCACCAAATCGTAGCACCACATTATTAATTATTGACCATCCAATAGATTTTAGCAGCTACTCAAAGACTGCCCTGGTCTTGCACCCAGGAGAAAAGAAGTAACATATTTAGTAAAAATACTTTTTTTTTTTTTTTTTAAAAACAGAGAATAGAAATTTCTCCCAGAGCTGGGGGAGGGGAAAACAGCAAAGAAATAATTGTATTTCTTTATTACCATAGAAACAGAACTACTTTCCTGAGTCACTAGTTACAGTTCCCCATTAGTGAGACATTGCATCATATTGTCCCTTCCATAAAACTGTCACAGCCTCACCTTACAGCCAGCAAGGCTCCTTCCTCCTCTGCCTCCACTGCAACAGTTTAAGCAGCACTTCATGTCTTCAATGGTGAGAAATTTTCCCGCTACTCCCATTTATTCACAACCTTTCTTAAACAGATCCTTTGGAACCTACTCTTCACTCTCCTCCCAGCCTTCATTTTGATGAATCAAGGCAGCCATCGTCTTTTAGGTTTGTTTTGCAAAAGAGTCTCTCCGTTCTGAACATCTTCACTACACTTCTGTACATCTCTTCTTCGAATTGAATCCAGCTTTTTGGGGAAGAGTTGTATGTAGCACTCCACAGTAATCAGAGCCATGGAGGTGGGTTTCACTTTCCCTCATTTCTTCTAAAAATAGCTCAACCATATGTTTTAGAGGTAACTAATAGACTAGGATTGAGGAGCTAGAGAAATTAAATTGTATTTCTGCGAATGCAATTACAAGAGTGTTGTAAAGGTGATCCTGGTACACTAAGAGAAATTGAGTAAGTTTTTCTTTTAACAGAGCACAAGCAGAAGAGAGATATGGGAAAGAGCTGATTCAGATTGCCCGAAAAGCAGGAGGACAAACAGAAATCAAGTAAGGAATTATTTTATTATTAGTGCAAATGAAAGCATTTCGGAAGCAATATCAGACTCCTGTGTTTTGCCTATGAATGGGGTCATACAAGCTGCTCACTTCAGTGCGCTATACATCACTTCACATTGTACAGGAAAAATGGGGAAACACCACAGTCCTTCAAAGGAGGGTTCACAAAATCTCCATTTGGGAATTACCAGTAGGTCTTTACTAAGAAGTTTTTAAACTTCAGGATTCCTAACAATGTTTAACATTTGCTTCCAAAAGCAAATTAAGTGATGGGGAAAAAAAGGAAAAGGTTGTGAAATGTTTAGGATAGTGGCTTCACAGTTCTGGGAAGCTGGTGGACACTGAGGGGCTGTGACAGAACAAAAGCAAAGTGCAAAGACATCAAAAATTAGCTTCTGCAGCAGGAAAAAGGCTTAGCTTAAGAACACAAACTTTAAACCTCTTTGAAGGGACTTAATTTGAAACAAATCGATAGAACTACTGAAATACACTAAAATGACACATATTTTTCTCTGTATCCTCTACTGTTATTTCAGATCATGTGTAAATTGTGTTGGGAGAGGAAGATATATGTTGGCATGGAATTTAACTTAATAAACACTGCTGATAAACTGTAGCTATTATTGATGGTAGCAGCAATAATAAGGCACTTTGTCTTTATTGTAACAAGTAATAATACAGTAATAAGGTGGTAGAGGATGAAGATTTGGGGTCACAGAAGACAAGTCTGAAAGAAAAGACCTCAATCTAAACACAAAACAGTTCTATTGATCCCTGGGGCCTGCTACCCTCATCTATCCCATATGTCATTTCTTAATTGCAGTCTCCTTTTTACGTCGATTTATCAGTCTCAGCGTGAGCATGGTTTCCTGTTCATATTTTATGGGAAAACTTGACCTCAAACCCTTGCACCATCATGGCATGCAAACGCCAGGCAATAGCCCATAGCACTTGCTATCGATTTGGTGGAGGCACATCCAGGCAGACAGAGAAAGTGTTGCACTAACCCAGGCGCCTGGTAGCGTGGAGAGCACTGAGGCTCACTCCAAAGAATGTGCCAGCCTCTCCTTCCCTAGTGTTCCATCTCTCCCTTGCCCTGAGCAATGCAGTAACACGTAATTCCTAGCAAAGGCTGCTGGAGATGGCTTCTACCTTCCTGGTGTCTCAATTCACAGATCTAAACAGAGAAAAGGAAGGAGAAGAAAAAATATTTTGACATTAAAAGAGCAGATTAAGGATGGATGGCTGCTTCTTCCCAAACCAAAGGCTATGATCAGCTTTCCAGGATTAACGAAAGGCTCCACCTAAATGTCTTTACTGGCAGTGCAGGGCAGGCAGAGCAAACGTGTTCAGAAACAGACAGCTTTGGCTGCCCTTCTGTGGCTTAGTGGATAATTCATAGGTCTGACTTTTCCTAAGAGATTATAAGAGCTTGATTTAGAGGCAGAGCCAAGTCCCAGAGTTGGGATATGGATCCAAGTTCCCCTCAAGTTGGGGGAAGTTTGGACTCAGGCCCAGCTCCACTTCGATCCAGCAATTTTATAGCTTGGCATAGAGAAAAGGCTCGATATACTAACAAAGCATGCTGCAGAGCTGATTTACTATGTTTCCATAAACCCCTGCCCGGTCTGGGTAGCGACCAGCTTTGCACTGATATTTTTATCAGAGCAAATGTCTCACTGTATCCGTTCTGAAGCAGAGAGAGGCAACTTTGCTTTCTGTTATTCAGCATCCCCTGGTTATTTAAGGAGTTACACAGGGGAGGGCATTTGTCCAGAGTAAACACTTTAAAATCAGAGAAGACTGGGGTCTATTCAAGGCTGGAAAAACTCATGAAAATTAAATACTTGGTTTTAATGCCTTAAAATTTTTGTCATGGCGTGAAGTTTCTCTTTGTTAATGTGGTATCAACTGCTGACAGCAGTTCTGCTCCCAAGGTCAGTCCTTCAGTGAGACTGGAGGGAGGGAACCTATGTAATACCTATAATAAGAAAAGCTTGAAAGGGCCATGGCACAGCTGTCCCCATGTCTTATTCCAAGTGCTTCCTCTATATAGGGCTCCCTATTATTGACGAGCATACCGAGTCCTAATAGTATTACAAGTACTTGACAGGCTGAACAGGGCTGTTCACATCTTTAAATGCAGCTTTGGGCAGCAGTATTTCTCACGTAAGTCTAATGAAGGTGTTATGTGCAGGTATTTGTACCTAAAACTTGCATTTGACAAATACTAGGGAAAAAAGTAGCTTGCAGGTTTTTTTGCAGAACAGTTTACAGACCGTCCTGTGCCATGCTATGTATTGCAGAGGAGCAGCAATTACTACTTTTATATCACTCATTCTTTTTCTTGCTAATGCAAAATTATTATTGCCCAGTGTTAAATTCAGACATCTTTTAAACATCTCGGATACTAAAGATTTCTGTCACTTCTCCTGGGAAATGATTTCACACTCCAGTAGTTCTCAGTATCAGGAAGGTATCCAATACCCTTTCAAAAAGTCGATAAAAAGAACATAGAAAATCCGACTACAATAACAGAATCACAGAATCATCTAGGTTGGAAAAGACCTTGAAGATCATTTAGTCCAACCATTAACCTAACACTCACTGTTCTCAACTACACAAAAACTTCCAATAACCACTCAAAAACTTCCAGTATCAAAAAATACCCAGAAGACCTTAAGAGAAACAATTTCAAGGCCAACTAATTCTGTTTAGCGCAACTTCTGAAACTAATGAATTGGCTGCCAAAACCTCCCATCACTCCACCAGGTCAAAGCGATGCTCTGTAGGTGCTGCGGAAAGCACAGCAGGAGGGAAGCGGCACAAAACCGGAGCGAGCAGCAGTCCCCGTGCAGGGGCCTGGTGGCAGAAGGTCCGTGGCTAACGCACTGCAGCCAACGCCAAGGCTGCTGAACTGGGGCCGGCGGCACCGCTGCAGGCGATGGGCAACCCAGCAGGGCCTTGTGCTTACGTCCTCACATTACCAGTGCAAACAGCTCCTTCCAGCTCCAGAACCGCAGTGCCTGGCAGCCGCCCCGCTCTCCTCATCTCATGTACGTAGAGAAAATCTCATAAAGGGAAAAAAAAAACCCTTTCTCTTGTTTCCTGTGCTTTCAAGGAGGGTCTGATCAGGGGAGAAATTAGGCAGTGGTGGGGAGGTACTGCCCAAATTGTTACTTCAGCAGTCAGGACTAGCAAAACACAAGGTGAAGAGAATAAGCACAATGAGTCAATACAAGCAATGGGAGGAAGCCTGGAGAAGCCTAAGGCACACTGCACCAGGCATTGCTGTAGAAAACAGTTCTCTCCCATATTGTAAAAGCTTTTCGTTTTGAATCAAAGAAAAGAACAATTTCAACATTTTTTTGGGCTCTTCCCTTCTCTCCCAAACTTTTGCTTCAGTTGGAGCAAATTGCTGAACTCAGCTAAATGTATAAATAGATTCAACTGCCTGTTTTTATTTACTGAAAGACACAGATGAAGAAAGATGCTGCTGACTTTAAAGAAAGCTGGTACGGAAGTCTGGCTGAAATGTAACAGCAACTCTGGGACCACTCTCCATTGCTTTGAGAAAAATCCAGGTGGCAGCAGCCGTCAGGTTTCCATCCTATATGTCGTGCAGTGCTTGTTCCCTCAGCATCCTTACAGCTCCTCTGATGGAGAACAGAACCCTCAGGACCCCGCACTGCGCGTGCTTGGCGGAGGCCACTAAAAGCCAAGCCCATACCGGGACACTTCACTACTGGTTATCAGCAGCAATATAACATCATAACCAGGGAAAAGAGGACAATGTTGTGTCTCCACCCACAGACTCCTGAGTACCGGAAACGTGAGAAATCATTTTGACCTGAGAGTTATCAGGGGACAAGTGTTTAGCGCTGCTACAGGAGGTGTGACTGACTTCAGTGAGGCCCTCGCTGTTCTTTTTCAAACCAGTATTGGAAATGGCCGCTGTGAGCCTACACCTGTAGCAAAATTTCTAAAACAACTAAAATCAGAGAGGCAGACATGCAGCAGTGAGGGAGATGTGCTGCCCCCACTTTTAAAAAAATTTTATTAAAAAAAAAAAATAAAGACAGGGTTTCTAAAGTTTCTAAACCAGTGCTGGTTACCAGGGGCACAGCAAACAAACACTCCAGACTCCAGCTCAATAGAGAAAATTTCCCCCTAAGTGCTGCCTAACAGCCAAAGGACACAGTCATTCAATAGTCCAGCCTGATTCAAGCAAATTTAGGCATTTTGGCTGCTTGCCCTTGCCTCGAGCACTGCAGCTGGTAGAAACTACTTCCTATAGGGAAGGGAGATATCCTCTTTCCAACCATGACACAGATCTAACTTAGGAGTTGCTATAGGCTTTGACAAGTTCATTCTAATGTGCAGAAGGATGTACACACGTGAATCTAGGTGCAGGACTGCAAGAAGGGTCACACAGGCTCAGATCAAAATCCCTTCAGCCTAATATTTCATCCCCAACATCAGATCCCAAGGGAAGAGTAGAAGAATAGGGTACGCATATGATGATATTTTGCCTAAATAATCTTGTAACCTTAGCATTTGGTAGTTCAGGGGTTGTCACACCAGCAGCAGCTTTATAAGCAGTAGCCCCCGATGTTTTCTCACCTGAAATATTTTAGCATCCACCGAGTCTTAAGGTAAAGCAATGTAAGTGCAGAAGTGCTGTTTTCTTTGTAGATTTTTAACCCACCCCTCACCACACTTGCCATGTTAGATCAGACACACGTGACAACGGCAGATTAGCTTCCTTACAGTGGGGTTCCTCAACGCACAGCTGCACTGGTGAGCTGCAGTCCCCATGGCCTGTTCTGGTTCTTAGAAACACACTCAGGTCCGTAACACCACCAAGTGTGGAAAAGGTCAGCTGCTTCCTTTAAGCTAATTACCTGGATGCAGACTGTGCCTGGGGGTACAGGTAGCTGGGGAGTCTTAGTGAAAGCACTGGGAGGGACAGTCAGAGAATATCAATCACAAATGTACCTCTCGAGTGGGTCAGACCTAGGAGAGGGCAGGGCAGCCCTTGAGGAGTGAGCAAAGTGTGAGGATCACAGCAGTCAGGGTGGAAGGATGGATGCTGCACAGGAATGGAGCTCTGGAGCTCACCTATCAAAAGTCAGGGCTAAAGTGTATTTTTAAAATGTCTTCATTCCTGCCTCATACTAATTTTAAAGCTGTTATCCCACTTTTTTGATTACACCCCCCCCCCCCCCCCTCTGAATCACAACTTATAGTTTCTAAGCATAAAAAAAATATGAAAAATATGATTACAAAGTTTCAGTCATGTATTCTTGGCAAATGCCAGGTTACACCAATATCCAGCAGGGGAGAGGGAACTACATGTTAATGCAGTTTAAACTGCAGTACACATTTGTACCCTTCACATTCTGTGTTGCACGTATGGGAGAGGATGCACAGAAACTGGGGATTTTCAGCCAAGTTACAAACTGAGAACAAGTTTGCAAGTGTTTCCTGGTAGCCACACAGTAATGATGCCTCCGACGCACTACAGATGATTTTCAGCAGGGCTCATGCCTTTGAGAAGAAACACCTTTCAGGCTGCAAGGTGACAAGGAAAATTCATGCAGTAGCTTTGGGCAACTCTTCAGCAGAACAACATGAAAACAGAATATACTACAAGGCTCAGTTTTCAGATACATCCTCAGCTTCAGCTGAAATAGAGCCTCTGGGAACTCTGTTCTTTTGTAAAATAACTGATGTAAACACGCAGTAGCCGGTTAAATTCTGCCTAGTCTGACAACAGCTATTTTTGTCATTTGCTCTGCTTGTCTCTGCTCATGTATATGATTTCCTGCTTTTAGCCTTCCATCTTTTCCACTACCATCTCCTTCAGACCTCAGGAAAGGCTAGTTCCTTCAAGCCTGTATCTGCTCTGCCCTTCTCTACAAGGCCTGAAATAGAATATTTCAGTGAGTGTGAGGTGAGGACATCTGTAATGAAATGCCAGTTGCGGCTTCCTGTGTATAAATATAGCGCATCTGTCACTTAATATACAGAATCCTCTGTATTATTCACACAAAGCAGGCATTTTTGAAGTGAAGCTAAAAGTCAGTTTAGAAGGTCACATCCTTCCATGGTTAGTTATTGTCCACTCAAATGTTCTGAACCCACACAGAGGTTATACATTTGTACTTTGAACTTTCAGGACTCTGCAGAAATGGACCCAAGCACATACTCTGAAAGACCTAAGCCTCCGCTCAGTTCTTGTTAAATCCAATCTAGAGAAGCTCTCTGGTGATGAGGATAGGCATTTTTGAGTAGTCCTGTTCTCTTTCCAAGAGATATGAGGAAATTCAGTTTTATGTTGAAGGTACAAAAGTTGTTTTGATTGTTTTGCCCTTTGATTTGAATGGCATATGTCATTCTGGAGTCACAAGGGGTCTAATTCATAGTCTATGGGCATAGATTTACAGGGAGGAGAAGGTACCTGGAGATGTCATCCTGTTTGCTGTCCTGCCCCAGCCAAGTCTGGGGTTTTGTGTCTATGCTCCCATTTACTAGCCCTGGGAGTCTTGACACAGCCCCCTTCCCATTCAGTTTGGGCCTGTTTCTGCTTCTGACTCATATCTGAAAATAACCAAGCACCAGAAGCAAAACACATCTACAGACACCCCACAGCACTAGAGGAATCCTCCACATTTGTTATCACTTTCATGAAGGATATGCAAACCCAACCCAACACTAAGCCCGGCTTGCTGCACAGCACAGCCTCCCGTAATAGTCGACATGACTACCCATGCTAGCTAGTGCCTTGCTACTGCGAATTTATAGACAGACAAGAACTTGGACTCCCCTGGCCAGAGAAGGGGTGCTGGCTCATGCCTTTTCTCCACCATGGGTGGTTTCAACATCGCACCACAGCTAAGACCTGTACAGAAATCTTTCCAGTAGCACTGCGTGGTTTTGTCTTTCTGTTCATAGCTCTTCTGAGAACAAGAAGAAAACATCCTGATAAAATTATTTATTTGATATTTTCTCCACATCCCCACTAAGCAATGTTTGATATGGTTCTCATGTGAAATACTCTGTGTGCCTGGCCTAGGACTGGGTAGTGACTGCATCACCTCCCTGTTCAAAGAGCACACCACCTTCCCCTTCTTTTCTTTTTTGCAATGCAGAGTCCCAGGTGCAAATTGAGACCAGATGCTTTTGAACTTGTTTCCTTATACTTTGCTGCTACCTCTGGGCTTCACAGAAAGAAATGTTGGTAAAACCACATTGAGTCTTCCCAGTGTGGCAGGAGGAAAGAGAGATGTTAACCCTGGCCTCAGAGGAGGCTGGCATTGGGTTGGTTTCATAACCATGTCACCAGCATCTAAGTTACCAGAGGCAGAGAGTCAATAGGACTGCTGGGAAGTGGTCTGCAGAGATCATCTGGCATTGAGAATTCTCTCAATTTCAGAAAGAATGTTTTTTAAAATTACAATAAGCACAGAACATTGTACATCATAATGTTAAAATGGAAACCTAGCAGAAAGAAAGGTGGGGTTATTTCACACTTCTATTCACCAAGCAAAGGTAGAAGAGAATGAAAATTTAAAAAAAGCTGTGGTTTTCCAGTTAGAGGAGCCTATTTTCCCTTCCTGTGTATAATAAGATGTAATAAGATGAAAAGGGACTCTCTGAATTACACAGTTAAACCAGTCTCTAAAGGCAAATTACTAAAAAAAATTGACATAGCCATCAAGCCTAAAGTTGTGAAAAAAAAAAAAAAAAAAGGTGTGGTGCAACAGTGTATGTAGTGAGTATACCAGTGACCTAAGCACTGCCACTGGTAGATCTCTGCTAATTACATCTCTGACGCTATAAAATTCAACTTGAGTGTGAAGCAGGAGGTACCATACTCTATCTACAGTACATATTCTGGTGGTCCTCATGTGATGCAGGACTGCCCAGTGCAGCCTGCTCTGCAGCAACAGCCCAGTTCTCTAGCAAACACAGAGAGTAGCTAGGAAAGTTCACCCTCAAGTGCTGTCATCCCATACTGTTCCAGTCGAGTCCCTCTCCTGAACCAACTATAAGATACTTATGCAGAGTGAGCAAGTAAAACGGATTTATGATCTGATGCAGTGGTTCCCCACTACTCCTCTTACCTATGCTGCAATGGTGGGTGAGTGCCACACAAGGCATCTTTGCTCAAATACAGGATCTGTTTTCTGCCTTGGAAGTAAGGGACAGGTTCTGCTGGGAGAAAAATCAAACCAAGCTCTCAAATGATGCATTCTGTAAATGTTTATCCTGTTAGAGGAGAGCCACAGGGACTAGTGACCAGAGCCCTGGAGAGACAGGCTGCCTTTCCAGCTGTGGTGTTCTGGGTGAATTTCGATAAATTCACTTTGGGAAGTATTTCGTCATCTACAGAACAAGAATGCCAAATAATGGGTGAGCTTTATTGTAATGAGCTTCTTCCCTTGGTTCCCCCGTTCTTCTAAAAGCTCTGCGATTCTCCTTCTCCCCCTCCACTAGAAAAAAACAGCCACTGAAACGTGCATATTTTACAAGTGCAGCTCAATTCTGCTGTACTCGAATAGCAACAGCACTGAAGCACTCCGGAAAACGGTAAGAATATTGCAGCCACTAGATGGCAAAAATCACCAGAGGTTGCTGCAGAGTGACTGTTGCACAGGCTCTATCTGTTCCCCGTTATTTCGGATTCAGAGTCAATCTTGTTTCTGTCAGAAATTCGTTTTGACAAACCCAATCTTTAAATGTTCAAGGAGGAGCCGTTTAAGAAACACGCAACAGTAAGTCTGCGTCCAGCCCTATTTTCAGTGGGACATCTGCAGGAGGCTCCGTGTAAGGATGCCCAAAAGTAAGGCTGGTGCTCTGTCCTCAGCTGGAGTGGTTTAACAGTCTTTCAGAATTTACATGGATATGTCAGAAGTAAGCAATTAAAAAAATAGAAAAATAAAAAGAACAGAGGTGAATCACAAATTTTCAGTTTTGCTTGAATTATTTTCAACCCCAGGTTTTCTAATTTGGCCACAGAAGAAACAAAAATCAATTACTACGACAACGCTAAGCAGCATAATATACTGAGAGGATAAAATACGCTTTTAAAGTGTCCAGGAGAGTGAGAATTTCTCACTGTGGATGCTTCAGAGTAAAGCCCTTATCAATTCTATTAGAAAGTCAAACCCACCCAGAAGCAGCAGGTAATAGGTACTGTACATACAAAACAGCACAGGCAAAATTAAAACTCACTTGTATGTTGCTTCCATTAAACCCTCCAAAGCACTGAAACGATATATTTCACCGATATAATCAGAGCATCTAGCAGCGAGGAGCTGATCTGCAGAGCTGCTACTGCAGCCAGCACATCCCTGCAGCCCATAAGTCATAAAGGAATACTTGACAGATCCATGGGTCAAAATTTCTTATCTTTATTCTCTCCTACACATAACTTTGCACAATGGCATATTTGCTACTCCCTTAAGCCCCATAAGGATGAGGAGCACAATTCACTGATTTTAGAAAATTCTTATAAAAATAAGGAAGGAAATGGCATAAGTCTATTTCAGTCTGTGGCCTTGCCCCAGTTGGGGCATATACAATTGGCTGGACAAATCTTTCATACAAGGAGCAAAAGGCTGGAGCTTTCTGAAAAGGCCATTAGAGACCATGCAGGGGGCAAAATGGTCCCTCTCCAAGTCATAGCCAGATGCATTATTATACTAGAAGACACACTCATCCTTAGAGCCAGCAAAAAGGAGAAAAGCTTCATGTATGGCTTTTGAACTGCTCTGGTAGCTCAGATGCCTGGAAAAAAAAAAAAAGCAGCAAATTGCTTTTGTCCTCAATATGTACTGAGAAAGCTCTATTTTTCAGTATCCACTACAACAATTTTGCTAGGCTTTGCATAACCTGAATCACCAACAGCAAAGGGAAAAAAACCTCTGGGAACAATAGATCAACACAGCGTGCAAATAGTATGTGCAGCTTGCAAGTGCCCTCTATTTTTTAAATTCCAGTATTTACTTGTTTCAGACATGGATGTGTGTGTCAGCACATTCCCCATCTCGTATTGGAAAATCCAAACTGAAAAAGTGAATTTAATTCCTTGTATATATTTAATTTCTCAAAATAATCCATTGGAGATTTTAGGGGAAAAAAAAAAAAAAAGAAAAAGAAAAAGCTATCTCTGCTTCTGATATTCAACTTATCTTTTAACTTCAAGCTTTTAATTAACTTGGCTGGAAAGAATACTGTTTGTTTCCTTTGTGTTATGAAAATTTAGTTCCTATCAAAATTTCACACCAGATTAATTTTTTGCAAAAAACCCTTCAAAATGTTAAAGTATTATTAAGACAATATTGAAAAATACTCTATCTAGCATGACAATTCAGGAGATTCACCACAACAAATCTAGTTGGAAGCTAAAGAATCAAACAGCTAGCTCAATGCTCATCTTTTCTGGCTAAAGTCTTTTGCTTATATTTCTACAAATTTAGATTTGGAAGTGAATTGCAAATCAGTTATCACTGAGGACGCCCAGCCTTTCCCCACGCCTGTGCATTTTTCTTATGCCTGCCAAGGCAGTCTTGTTACCAGGAGAGCAAGCTTTGATTAGGAAACAGATGTCCAGCCTAAATTAACACAGGGCAATTAGGATCCTTCATGTGTCTCTTAAGTCTCCTGAAACAGCCCAAGAGATACAGGATTTCCCAACCCATCTGCGGTCACACATGGCTGGGATATGCATCCTCTTCTGGGCTCTCCTGGTAGCCAGGCTTCAGCCAGGGAGACTTCAGGGTCTTCATTAACAGGCTTTTCCCCTGGGCTCATGCCTTGGGTAGACCAGGATTCCATGGAGATCCCAGAACTGTTTCCTTCAGGGAACAACACACTCTGGGTCTTGAAGAGATGGTTTTAAAATCTGAAAAATCCCCAAATCACACCACAGCCCTGGCTTCTGCATATACAAATGCCGTGCCAGCCTGCACACTTGGAACTAGATGAAATTATTAAGTTGAAAAAGCATTTCACAGACAATGCTTTGTCCTCTCCCCTTACTTCTATGCTGGTATCTCTGGTGCTTTCTTAAAATGGGTTCTGGCTTGCCAAAAAACATCACACTAGGCAATCTATCGTTACCCTTTCACGTCCTTCTGCAACTCCACATTGTAGGACCACTAAGTGGTGTAGGTCCTTCTGGATGAGCAGCGTAACATCTCTTTTTGCTCATCTCCATGTTGTACTTCAGAGCCCAGCACCGAGCCTTGATTTCACGGCATGGTTTGTTCGTGCTGTACTTCTGGGAGCATCAGGGTTTCAAAGCCTCTGTAGGCTCTCTCCACCGTTTGTGTCTTTTAAAGGAGAGTGAGCTGTGCCACACGGGGGTGCTCGGGAAACGTGGTATGGAGGATGCTGCATAGCAGAGCTGCTCTAGCTTCAAGGGTGACCGAGGAGGAAAAATTTGCTGGTGCTGCATTCATCACAGAGAGAGGGTGGAGCTGGTTTCACTCTACTCTTCAGACTAGTGCTCCAAACCTCAATTCCCCTTGACCGCCTTTATTTCACTCAGTTGACTTGTATCCGTTGGCAAGGTGCAAGTATAGAGAAACGGCTGTTAACATTCACAGTCACAAATATACTGGGATTAAGAGGGTGCACATAAGGAGTAGTGCAATGCCTTGCTTCATGGAGCATTTTATTGCATTTCCTGATGGTAACAGATTGATGCTATTGTGCTTGTTAGCATGGTCAACTTTTATTACAAGACTGTTAAGAGTTTTACCTCTATGTGGATCTTTGAAATTTGAAGTGAAAGTTTTTTCTCTAGATTCACAACCCATCCTTAGAAGCCTATATTAATAAAGTGTACTTGTTTTTGCCTCACAGCACACTGAAGGCAGCATTTGAGAGGCTCAAGCAACGTAAGTATATATATATATATATATCTCTATATATATCTTCCTTTCTGACCTGGGTAAGACGTGCACACAATGTATTCATCCACTATCCAGTCTTTCATCCTCTTCCCCCCGCTATTTCCAACTTTTCTACCCCAGTCGGTAGTGTGGAGAGCGGAGGGAAAGGATACTCACTGGGAGTCCTCCATGGCTGGGCACTCAGTCTACTCTGGTGGCCAAGAAAACAGCTTGTCCCTCGAGTTAGTTTTATCTGGATCAAGTCACAAAATATCAGCTCTGTTGCCTCTTCTGCAAACCACTGACATCAAACCAGCATGCTTTCTAAATGTGCCCAAGGCTGAACGAAAACCATCCACACACAGAAAAGGCAACAGGCAATAGGACAGTGTACCTGGCTACTGGCACCTGCTGTTTAAATTTAAAACACCCTTTTGAAAAGCAGCTGGTGAATTAAGGTATTTTTAGAGCCTGGGTGGGGTAGCTCAAGACTTCTGGAAAATGTGGGGTTTCATTTCAGAGGCACCAAAGCCAACAACTTTCAGCCAGGTGCTCTGAAATTCAATCCATCTTTGCCGACCCTTGGAAATTCTCAGCTTGCAGCTTCGTCTAATGACACTAGTGCAAGGCTGGATGCAACTGGCAAGCAGCTCTCAGAGCAGTGACAATCCAGCAGCATAGTGGAAGGAAAGCAGGCACAGGGGGTGATGATGGGGGTCAGAGCTCCTTCCCTCCCCCTGCCCCACAGCATCTGACCTCCAGCCCCAGAAGGAAGGGGTAAATGGGGTAAATGGGGTACAGTGGCTGGGGTAGAGGGGGCTATAAAGCAATGCAGCTGGCTCTGCTTGTGCCAAGGCTGCTCTGAGTGAGTGCTCCAGCTCTGCAGTGAGGAGCCCTGGCCATGCATTTTGCAGGACTGACCTGCAATAAGCCCTACTCAGGTTGTATGAACCCTTGGCAATGTCAGGGCTACCCTGTTCATGACAAGTCATACAGCAGCCACATCCCAGAAACGTCTCTTGAAAAATATGACTTCATATTTAAAGACCTTTCCACTGACTGTATATGAATTTTGATTTGCTTTAGAAATTGAAAGTGTTGGGAACTCTCACATCCAGCTGGCAGTAATGCTGAAGGATGAACTGAAAGGAATAGAAGAGTTCCGAGAAAGACAGAAGGAGCAAAGAAAAAAGGTGAGGAACTAGAGAAACGTTGAAACAGATTGGGTCAATGGTCCATGCTGCTGACCTGCCTCTCCGGCCATAGCCTGTGAATACTGCAAAATATGATAAAACATGCCCAGTGTGCCCTGTTCACTCTATATACTAGACTGTAGAAGAAAATCTCTTTCTGATCCCAGCTGGAAATAAAGCAGTGCTCTGAACTCAGGAGACAGAGGCTTTAGCGACTTTTACTCTCTGTGGTGCAACTGCAGATACTATTATTATTCCTGTAAGAACATAATCCTTCCTTTTTTCTTTTTTATAGCCTTGCTAACTGGGTCTCTTTGGTATGATCCTTCATGACCTCCAACATGCACTAAAATAAAGGGATAACACAAACATTTAAAAATGTAAAAGCAAATTATTATCATGCTGAATGCAACACCAATATATGCTGAATTACAAACATGTGGAATAAGTAGCAACTAGTTGATGTTGTATCATAAAAATTTGAGTTATTTAAAGTAATTTAATCCCCTGTGATCTTTACAAGCTCTAAGTCCCTTGAAAAAGTAGCTCTCAATAGAGACAACAGTGGTCACTCTTACACCTTTGCTGGTTCCATGGTGTTGAAGACAAAGACTGGACAGTCACCTAACACTGAGAGCACTGACTGATAGAGGAGTAAAATAAAATATCCGGTTCTTTGCTAATTTTAAACAAATGAAAATGTATATGACCAGTATCCAATGCCACAAAAGACCTGTGTCTACAACCCTGACACAGAGAAACTTGGAACAGCAAAGAACTCTGAATATGAAAGTGGGTAAAATCAGTGCTGCTATTGAGATTTAAGGTCCACAGCAACCTGATGAAGCAAATAAGGCAGACAGAGACAGACAGTGTGCACCCAGTTCATCAACATTTGTATCCCACCCCACACCTTTGCTGCTACAACGCACAGAGGGAGAGGCTCTCTCTCCTGTTGAAAACAATAAGCCAAAAAAAAACCCACAACCCCAACCCTCAACTGGAAATAGTTAGAGAGGCCTGGAAAAACTGCTTTTGAGACTTAGGTGAGCTTTTTTCCTCTGTCCAGCATGTGGCTGTGAGGAAGTCAACATTCGACATGCTAGATGGTGTCAGCATTTTTGGTAACCTCCCAGAATGCTGTGATTTGTATTTCACTGTAGCTGCTCTCAGGACTGAGTTATTTTTTTATCCTAATGTGAAGCAAGCCTCTGGGTAACCCCAGAGAGAGCTTTGCTTGAGCAGAATATAGGGATTCAAGGACCAAAAGTCCCACTGAAGAAACCCATACCCTGCTGAGTAGGAGCATATCTCACTGTCACATAAGGCTGGGCAAATCACAACTAAAGCCATAAAAGAGAATTCAGCACTGTCCTTCCAGCGCTGACCAGATGACGGTATGGAAATCAAATCACACTGAGCATAAATTTGCCAAAAGCAATGGAGTATAAGTTACAAAACAATTGTTCGTGTTTAAAATGGACAACTACCCTTGGTGGGGCAGTGGTTTGGTCTGCAGAGGTGTGGGATCGAGCTCCTGCACCAGCAAAGGAACTCTGCTGGCAGAGCTGACGGGCACTGTGACTGGGTGTTATGCTATTTAATCTCCTTAAGGAAAAAAAAAATGGAGGAAGAAAATTAAGATCTACATGCTCTCTGCTATTAATAGAAACCACTGAAGCAGAATTACCTTGGATTATTTTTTTACCTGGTACTTTGATGCTCTCTGTATCATTTAGAAACCTATCATTTATAAAAGCGGAGTGAAGTAATTTTTTCCACAGGCATGTGGTTTATGGAAAGGCCCTGACAATGGCTTTCCTAATCCTGCCACTAAAAAGGGGAGGAAGAAGTCCAAATCAAGAAATGCTTAGTTCTGTGTGTTTCTTACAGTACGAGTCCGCAATGGAGCGCATACAAAAGAGAAAATTGTCCCATTATAAGAAAACAGTGGAGGTAAGCAAGAAAGTTTTGTGCAGGTTTCTTGGTGCAAACTGGCTCCAGTTTGAGACAGAATAAAATCTGTACCACATGTACCTATATTAAAAAAAAAAGAGGTCAGGAATGTGTGAGTGTGCAAGAGAGTATGGGAGGGAGAAGATGTATTCCTGCTCTGAGGAGGAAGCTCATCTTCCATGCCACACCCACTGAAGAGATGCTCAGAAAGTTCATGTGGAATGAACAATGCCCCATGTCAAACAGGATTTCATTCTTTCTAGGTAAGGATGCTTACAGGAGCAAATGTAATTTTTCAGTCTGTGTAAATACGATTTTAAAAATGGTGAGGAAATCTTGTAAACAGGAGGAAACCTCTCCAGCTGGAAAGCTTGCAGGTACATGAACTGCAGGCAGCTGGTTTTGGTTTCCAATGAGCAATTGCCTCTAAAGAAAAGTAGTTGCAGAGCTGTCAGTGCTACAGCTGGAATTGTACTAACAATTTTTATTTAAACGGGGTTGTTTTAAGTGAATCTGTAATACAGGGAGGTCTTCTGGTACAAATAAGGATTTCTTTTGCTTCTGAGGACTACACAGAGGCTGTTACTTATGGGGTGCTGGATCTGTCTCACAGCTTGGAGCAATGGACAAGGCAACACTCTTTCTTCAGCCACCTGATGCTCCAAGTCACGCTGTAGAAATGACAACCCATCCCCACAGGCACCCTGGGACTGTGCGCTCCTAATTTTGTCTGTACGCTGTAGCTTGGACAGACACCTGAGGCACCGATGGTGCTAGAGCTGCCTGTGTATTTGTGACCACCCCTGTGGGGAGCTGAATGCAATTGTAGAAAGCAATTTCAGGGCTGCAAGAAAAGGAGACAATTTATGCTGTCGGCCCCTACCCCAATATTTCAGTTCTCATTTTCTATCTTCTTATGGTGTCATTGGGAATTTTTTCTGTTGCCCAAACCTGGGCACTGATTTGCTCCCTCAGACTGCAAAACAGAAAATGCCTAGAACATCATGCTGGAGACAACCCAGCCTGTTCCCTAATCCAAATCCTCACATTTTATGTCATTTCAATACAGTCAAAGAAGACCTATGAACAGAAGTGCAAGGAGGCGGATGAGGCTGAGCAGTCCTTTGAACGGACAAGTGCTTCAGGCAACCAAAAGCAAACAGAAAAGGTATCTTATATGACAGTGTTATTTAGAGAGAAAACCGTGTGTTTTTCCTTTTCAAGGTACAAGAGAATACAATTGAGCAACACAATCTTCGGGGTGCCAGGGGCTGCTTTCCCTTCTAATTAACCCTTTAGAATCAAAACAAAACACCTTCCGAAGGAGGTCTTCCTTCACAAACTCGTTTGGAATCCCTGATCTTGTTCTGCAATAGGCCAAAGGTTTTTAAAAAGGCTGGGAAGGAACTAAGTTATCTAACTAATTTATCCCAGGCTATGATCTAATTGCTCTATGAATCCTGAATGAGATTTTTCTCAAAAATTATTCATAAAAAAAGAAACAAGACAGAAGTATGTCATGCAGTTAGTTTTGCCTTTTGGTCGCTTACATTTAGTAGGCATAGTATCTTACATTAAAATGCATATTTTTTTCCTCAACATTTTTCTCCTTATGGTTAGTTTAATTTCAACTAAATTTACAAACTCAGAAATAAATCATTGGAAATTAAGGCACTGCAGTTCTTCATTGCATCGTCTTGATACTTGTAGCTGACAATTCACTAACTTTTAATGGGAACATTTTACAGCGGAACAGATGGAGAAAACAAACTAAATGAACTCCCTTTGGCTCGATAAAAATCAGTGCAGTGTAAGCAAAAAGGATCAAAAATCATCTCAAGGAGTAGGGGGATGGAGACTCCAAAAACAGCATCAGAACTTTACATTTTATTTCCAGCATTTGCTAATCTTTGATGAACAAAAGCCTCCAGCTTAGCAGTAAAGAGAGGACAAAATCCTAGACCTACTGAAATTATGCCAGAACACTTAGCAGCTTCAACGGCATCAAAATCTGACCCAGCTCCTTTCACACAGAAGGATCCCCGGGTGCTTCATTGCCTTACTTCCACACACATGCCAGCACATTTGCAATGCACAGAGGCAGCTCACAAGAAAGGAGTCAGTGCAGCACTTTGCGAACAGTTTGGGCCAGGAAACAGATAAGACTGGAGCTTATGTTCCCAGCTTATTACACGTTTCCCAACCAGCTGTGATGAGGAATATGGTCATAAGAACCCCTACCTGAGCCTTATCTTGAAGGGCAGAATGGAAGAATGTATTACACTGATGTCTAGAGCTGTGCATTAATGTACCGTCATCACCATCTGTGCAGAAAGACTTGGGAGTACAGAGCTGTCAATAACAGCCGTATTTTCATTGTTAAAAGCTGCAGGTTTTTAAAAAAGAAAAGTTCTACTTTGAGTGAATTTTGCTTTGAGGCTTCTGAGTTGTTATGGGAAATAATCTGGCATTTGCAAAGTATTTTATAGGCTGTGTTCTTTTCATCTGTGTATTACATGAGGAGCTTGGAAGATGCCATTTATTTCAGCTTATAAATATCTATTAGAAAAGCACATCAAACACTTAACAAAAACCAACTCAGCCAGCAGACACAAGCTTCAGGGTGGGTCATGCTAGCACCGAGCTCCTATGGCAGGGATGTCTGAATGGAAAGATGCAAATTGCCAGAGTTCCCTTGAACTCAGTGGCCCTGTGGCTGCATCTGTGAAATTCTGGTCCCTTCTCCACAGCACACATTGAACAGAACTGTGCATAGAGGTGGGACAGCCAAGAAGTGTTTGCAAATTTGAGCTTTTTCCCTAGAAGGGGAAAGGGAGAAAGCAGCAAAAAATCTGGGGCAAAGCCAAATATATGGTCAGAAATTAATTTGGGGTGTTTCTCTTCCTGTTTCAGAGTCAGAACAAAGCGAAGCAATGCAGAGACGCGGCAAATGAAGCAGGTGATGCTCTATTTGCAACGGAACTAAGATTTTTCTCAGCACACTGATTTTGATAGAGCACCATCCACATCACTCAGGCTGGCTCTGTTTGAAGTCAGGTTTCCCAAAGAAGAAACTTCTAAAGAACAGCAACCTGACAGTCATCTACATTTACTTTCCTGTGGAAATGCGAGTGTCCTGCTGTCATTAAGGAATTTAGAGATGATCTCCTTTAGGGAGTTCACCCAGGAAAGAAAAGCTCTTCTTGAAACAAGTTTGAAAGCACAAAAGAATGACACTCAGATTGCCCCCCGCCAGCCCAAACCAGATACACAGCCCCCAGGTTCCCTGTACATGAGCATGGTAGTGCTCTGCCGCCAGAAACACAGTATATGTCCAGAAGGACAGCAGACATCTGAGCTGGTTCATGAGTTCAGACTTGTCCCTCACTGCTCATGTAGAAGGTTACACTAAATCCCATGGCTTACCTGGCTGGCCCGGCACTGAAAGAGCCTACAGGTGCTCAGTGCCCAAGCATGGTCCAGGCTCTTAGCCTCTGATTTGCATTATCCCCACTCTGAAGTTTATAGATGATGTGCAAACCATGCAGAGAGAATCCTCACTCTAGTATAAAGTTGCAAAGAAACAAAACGAATATCCTTGCAGCCCACCAGTTTCAAGCTCACACGTTCTTGTGATGCTCTAGCAAACCACAGGCCTAAAGTGTAAAAACCACAGCAAAGTCCTATAGGAGGGAAAAGAGAGCCTGCGTCATTTTTTTTTCCCGTTGGGTTACTATTATGTGTGTCTGTGTTTACAGAGAATGTGTACAAACAGAACATTGAGCAGCTGGATAAGGTCAGGACAGAGTGGGAACAGGAACATATCAAAACCTGCGAGGTAAACATTGACTTTTGCAGTGATGTATTTGTGCGCTCTTTGTTTTATCCTACTTGCAGATACCGGTCTAAAGACCTGAGATAATGTCCCAAGGGGCTTGCTGTTTGCTTATGTGGAGTCTCAGTAGAAGTCTCTGCAAAAATACTGCAAAAACTAGAGTTGATTTAGACATAGCTGCTAGCTGTCTCGCTTATGGTCTCCTTGCTTGTTCAGCATATGTGTGTAAATGTAAAGGAGGGGAATAAGTGCAGAGGTGTGAGGAGTGGAGCAATATATGAACTGGTACAATCTATTTGCAAGCCTTTGCTGCCAGTTTTCACCCACAACTTAACATAAGAATACATTAGCTTTAGGCATGATCTTCTATCACAGACAAGATTGTTTCTCAAATAACTGCTTTGTGACAAAATGCAATTTCAGTAGAAAATGAACAGAAACATAGACGTGAACATTCAGTTTTAGTTTAAAAAATGAATTTCAAAATTGAAACAAGAAGAATCAGTTAATTGATTGAAAAAGAACAAAAGATTCTGTTTAGATTATGTTTTGCAAGAGGCTACCAGAATGGCTTTTTGTCCCAAAGCAGGAGATGTTTTTGTGTTTGTTTCTTTATTTTTTAAAAAATCTCACAAGTTCAACGGCCACTAAAAATAAAATTTTCTGGCTAAGCTAAAAAAAGTATGTACTGTAGCATTCTGAGAGCAAAGATATCCAAGCTACTCAGAGTCTTTTTTTGCATAGCACTTTATATTCACCTGCAGAATGTCTGCCCTCTGCCATGGAGTAATCTTTCAACTGAAAGGTGGTGGTGGAAAAGTCTCTATTTCCATTATGCTTAGGATGAACAAGGAGCTTTGCTCTTGGCTAGTAAGTTTTGTACAATAATTTACAGGAACTGGTTGACATCCCAATCAGCCACATACTTGGTCATATTAATCCTTCAAATACATTTGCCCATCTGCTAAAGTATGATTTTGCTATGTTTACTTATTGCAGGCTTTATTTCCACATAAAATGAAATGCCAGGAGCATAGCTTTGCAGTTCTCGGCTTCCTCTTAAATATCCCCTATCTGGGAGGAGTGGAAAGTCCCATGGCTGGCACAGCAGACTTTCCATAGAAATTGTGCCAAGCCTTAATTTTCCCAAGATGCACATTTTCCTCCTTCTTAAAAAGCCAACAAACAAGCAAAGCGTTCCACAACCTAACACACTTCATTTCTCCCACATGGCTAAATTCTGAATAGCCCACGGAGCTTGTGGCCTGCCCACTGCTTAATTCAAACAACCAGTCGTAAAGGAAGGGCATCTTCAATGCCTTCTTTTAAAAGTGCTTGTAGATAGAAGAACTGATTTTTTTTTTTTGAGGCCTTTAAAACTAGTAACTAGTACAAAAAGCAGCTTAAGATCCCAAACTTCTGGCTGCAGAGTGGGGAATCTGGAAGTGCTGAGGTTGCTTGGGTGTCTAGCTGAGCACTAGATATCCATAGCCTGAAAACCTTGGCTAGCAAGTGGCAGCACCAGGATGACCTTCATCACGGGGCCTGTGCCACATTCCTTGGCACGAGATGCCCAGGTTCACTAGCAGCCTGTCACACAAGCTGAGGGGGCACGAGGGATGCGTCTAACACAACACCCAGCTCTACTTTGCAAAGGCTTGACAAGCCCAGAGTCACACCACTTCCCTTTGATGAGCTGCATTTCCTGACAGGACACCATTTACCTGGAAAATTCCCAGTCTGCTCTTGTGCTATTTCAGCAGCCCCCGAGGGGCTAGGCTGCACCATAGGCTTTTTGTTCAGAATGGATATTTAAATACTCATTCTCCACCCTTCAGGTTCTCTTTAAAAGCTTTTTCTCTCAGAAACTGGTCCCAGTGCCAGCTTACTCCCTTGACAGACTCTTTTCTGGGTTTTTTTTAGATGGTAAGATATTAGATGGCAGGCAGCGTACCCAACTGAATGTTCTGCTGAATATTGTATACATTTGCAGTGTTCTGGACATAATTACTAGCAAATAGAGATGGAAACAGATGGCTGGAAGCATCTGAGCTTTTCACACCTCATAGAAAACCAAAAATTGATGTTCTACTTATAACAGTACAACTTAGAGATCAGGGTGGTTATGGGGTTTTTTCTTTGTTTTTTGGGTTTTTTACATTTTTAAAAAAAGAGGTTTATCTGCCTCTTCCCCCACCTCAGTTCACACTTCTCTCTTCCCCCTGCGTTCTTCCCAAGCTGTGCAACAACATGAGAAAATCAGACAGATGAAGGGAGTAAACGCTGATGAAAGAAAAATGCCTTCTCTTTACCATGAAAATAACCTTAGAAATGAACAGAGGCAACTCCAGAGGGCCTCAAATAGTTTCAAAAGAGAAAAGTTTGGAAAGACATTTTAGAAGGCAGAGATGGATAGTTTTGGCTCTACTTCTAACATAAATACAACCATTTTGTGCTGGTACTCTACTGATCTGTTAAACATCAAGATTTCAGTGTGATGGGCAGACAGGACCCTGACTCTGAAATCCTTGGCAGTAGAGGTGGCAGTCAAATCCAGATCCTGATTCCTCTCCCCTTCTTTATTTTTGTCTATAAAACATAACTTTAATTTGGTGCGATCAACTAAAACAAATTCTTGAGCACGAAAAAGTAGATATAGTTTCTCCAGTGGCTGAAAAGACGTCCTCTACAAAGGATCCTTCAGAAGTTTGCAGACTTATGAACTCAGCCCAGAGAAGCCCCAGCCCTGTTGCTGCCTGCAATGCAAATATATAACTACCACGAGGGAGGCTATATCACATCTCCTCTTTGGCTTTAGGTCTTCCAGCTCCAGGAGTGCGACCGCATCACCATCCTCCGCAACTCGCTGTGGGTTCACAGCAACCAGCTCTCCATGCAGTGTGTGAAGGATGACGAGGTAGGGGCTCCTGCCAATAGCTTCATGTGCAGAGGTGGAAGAGGAGGAGCAAGAGTGCTCTAACAATATAGCATTAACTTGCCCTTCTCTGCACATGCTGACTGTCTCCAGTAAACTGGCTGTTGTGCATGTTCAGTGTATGTGTGGGTATACTCAATCTAGCTTGTTCCCTCTAGATGTAAGCCAGATATATGCCTGGATGGAGACAGTCTGTGTCGCACGCGGTGACACTTACACATCTCCTCCCCTCAGTTTGTTGGGGAATGATTGGGGCTACCAGAAGGGTCAGTTGAGTATATTTGCACTCAGGCACATCTTTCAGAAAGGCATCCAGTCATGGTCTCAAAATCAGAAGGCATAAAGCAGACATGAGTTTTGACTTTGAATAGTTGTTCCTGATATTAATCTATTGCATTGAGAAGCCCTGGACTGCCTTCGTACTCGTCTCTTAAAAGAACATCCAGAGCACAAATAAACCATTGTGTTTACAAGAATGTTTGTATGGGGGACAGGCCAAAGATCTGTCCAGGTTGGACATGTACCAGGTGTAACGGGTCTCTTAAGGGGAAAATTATTAGAAGAGCATTAATTGTTAATTCAATGTGAAATGTTAATAATTAAATGAAATTTTTGGATTCTGTTTTGTAGCTGTACGAAGAGGTTCGCGTAAGCTTGGAGAACTGCATTGTAGAGTCAGACATAGACTACTTCATTAAGACTAAAATGACAGGAACACAACCTCCAGGTAATTATTCCTGTTGGTCTTGTCAGATGAGTCACCCGTTAGGCTGAGGCTGCAGTTGTGCAGTACATGTCCTTTGGAGGTGAAGCCAACTGGAGGAGCTTCTGCTCTGGCTATTCATTCCCACCCACCGCTCCTCACGTCCCCCTCACTGTGCTGCCATCGCTTCTTGCACAGCACTGTAAGTGGGATAGCTGAACGATCCACAACATCCAGGTTAAAAATAACCCTCCAAAAAAGAAGAAAAAAAAAAAAGAAAAAAAAGGTAGCTTTGGCTTTGCAACCAGGCTCATTTCACAGTACAGCTGAACTGACACTGCTAAGGAGATGGCAAACTGCCTTGCAGAGATGGCAACCTCAATTTCCTGCAGTGGTGACGAGTCAGAGCCAACTATTGTGTAACTGCACCCTGGTGTCCCCTTGACAGAGATGCTGCCTCTTCATTTGCAGCACAAGAGAAGAGCAGACTTTGTATTCTGTTTAGTTCCACCTGCCCAATGGGAAATAAAATGTTTTGTCCTCTCAGGAAGTTGTTTGTGTAAGGGCAAGACTCCAGTTGGGCAAATTTCTGTATGAAATTGGCTTTGCCCCAGCATGGAGAAGCGATGTAAGGTTCACAGGCTCTGCCCAAAGAGCCAAATCAGCCTTTTCATCGACTTCAATGAGCAAAACCTCTGGGCTGAAACAGAGACTGAGACAGCAAGACCTAAGAGCAGTTGTGAAATGAAAACATGCCGCTCCAGGGTAGGAGTTCTCCAAACACATCACTGGAAAGGAGGCTATCTAGTGTTTCACACAGCCAGATACAAACCATACCTCCTTACTTCAACAAGCAATACAAGATATTTACAGACTGAGTGAATGCCTGCACTTCTGTGCAGCTGCTGCAGTAAACAAAGATTCGCTGCCTTTGTAAAAGGAGAGAAAAATCCCTGTTTCATCTCTTCATTAGCTGATGATATATAGCTGTGCTGAAAAGCTCTCTTCATCTTTTAAAAATCTGTGCGCAGATACTGTTCAATTCCACTATCTGCTCTACCACCATACTGCTACAGCAAAGAGAAAATCCCCTTAGTATGCCCTCAGCAGCATCAATAGAGCTTACTTCCATTCGGGGTGGTATCAGAAAATTTTATACTGACAGAAACCTTCCGTGCTAGAATCTGCACAGGTACAAACATCAGCAGTATGAATGCCCTGTCCCAAGGAATAATTATCTCGTACAGGAACAGCTTACACCCCTTGGGTTTCAACACAGAACTCGGAGCTGGCAGCAATTATACCCCAGGAACTTCCTCAGCAGAGCTGGATGCTGTCACTAACTCAGCACTGAGCTGAGGCCTGTTTTTCACCCAGCCTTTCTGTCATTATACCTATGATGATTAAGAATTGGGATTTGGAGAAATTTTTTAAAGTAATATATTGATACTGGTGCACTGCATGCCATTTTGCTGCTATCGTTTATTCTTCTTCACATAGGGGATTAAAATTCACTGATATAAGAGCATTTACCAAGGAAAAAATATATTTTCACAGGCAGAAGGGAGAACTGTGCCTTGCAACAGTGTGAAACAACTCTGTATACTAAGAAATTTGTAATTCTCAGCTAGGGTTTTTTTTTCCTTATGTGAGATTTCTCATTCTCCCGTCGCCTAGGCAATTTTCTGCAAACAGCTCTTGGCTATGTCAGGACTCATTTCTAATAAGAAATAGGTGGGAGAAACCCCTGAGAGCTTTATGAACGGCAAAGAAACAACTGACTTGCTTTTTTGTTGGTTTTTTTGCCACCTTCTAGAAGGTGACATGTTCTGGAAGTAACATCCCAGTGTCTCCGCAGCTCTGGTTAATGAGTTTGCACAGTAGCACATGGTGAGCTGTTCATCTGTTTTATTTGCAAAATGCAGGAGGAAACCCACATGTGTAGCAGAAGACCTTCATCCTGACCAAACCTTTGTGCACTCCCCTCTTCTACCTAATCTTACAATGCACTATAAACTAGAAACTGTACCAAGGTAACTATCTACATGGGTAAGAGGAGACCCTTAAACTGGTCAGAAAAATCCCTAAATACTCTGAGTCTTATTTGTAGGGATTCTTCACACTCACTGTTGTACATGCCTGCTCTGCTTGTGATCTTGGCTGACCCAATGTGAGAATGTGAACACAACCTTTAGCCCAAGCCTAATGTCTTTCTTAATTTGCTGGTATCAGAACTGAGATAACGCAGTATCACAGGCTTCACTCATGTTTGTTTGGCTTTAACACATAGAAGGCAGAAAGAGTGTGTGGCCACCAGCTCTAAGCAACTACACTGGAAGCTATGGGATGAAAAATAAATAAATCCATCTGTAACTATTTCATCTGTAAAGCTAGACTTGGAATTGGTCTCAATTTCACCCTTAACGACACCATAGGGGAGAGTGAAGGAACTGTAACATAGCTATATTTGAGAGAACAAAACCCACATATCTCTGGGTAAACAGCAAATCAGCTCTCAGGAGATGGATGGGGGAGATATGAAAGGCAATGCTCAAGCACAAGCAGAGACCAGGAAATTGCTCATCATTGCTGCTGGCAATAATGTTCAGAAATCTCCCCAGCCCTGACAAAAATTCCTGACTCAATACATTAAGAAAAAAAGAAACAAAACACACTGCAGTCAACTGTGTCATAAACACGGTCCCAAGGTCACAATGACCATGCTCTGATCCCTTAAATCCGGAGCTTTAAGGCAACAGAGGAAACAGTCATGGAGGAAACTGCCCTCTTCATTAGGGTTAGCCACAGCTATTGCAATGGTTCTCCGGGACCTTGACTGTGCTCATCTCGGGCCAGAGCCTTTCTAGCAAGGACATATCTGCTTACAGTCACTTGAATGGCTTTTGGCAAGTCCCCAGGTCCCCCTGAGCTGCTCCAGCCACATTACAGGGGAGCGCAGGTAGGAGCTGTGTCACAGTTTGCTCCAGCAGCCCCTGACGGTTGCAACTGTCAGATGCACTCTGGTGAGGAGAAGGAAGTTTTGCCTGTTTGAACACCTCATTTTTTATTGCCCTGTTGCAGACGCAATAGGATATGAGAGCTACTACAGCAGAGAACCAAACAGAAGCAATAGCAGCCCAACCCAGTCTTGCGGGATGATGAAGAGGTGAGTGGCAAACTTCAATTCCCAGAACAGGTATTCCTGCGTGTATGAACCGCAACGGGTGATGACAGGAGACAGGACCTGGAAAGTTATTACTTCCTTCGTTGTAGCAACAGGCAGCTGCATATCAATAAATACAACTTGACAGAAGAAATAAAGCTATTAAAACCAGAGTCAGAGTAATTTTGCGATGGCCTAGTGGGAAGAGACAGGGAATGAATTCATAAAACAATTAGTTTGCCAGCAATGGATAGCAGTCACTTATTTCCTCTTTCCTAGTGAGTCATGGCACATAGCAACAAAACCACTTTGTTCAAGGGAGGGCAAAGGTGAATCTTGCTGGGAGCAAAGGCTGGGGAGAGCTCTCTTTTTCGGCAATATGTCCTGGCTTACTGCACCGCCCAGCTGAGCAGAACAAAGAGCTGCTCTCTGTATCTAGACCAAAGGAAAAAACACTTAGCAGAATAACTGTGATGATTAGGGAGGCAATTTTTCTTTTTCTGATCCATTTATGCTGCTAAATGCTCTAGCATGGATGCAGTTATATCAGCAGAAGAGCATAGTAGATCTATTGGTTTAAATATTTTATACTAAAATGGCTAATTCACGGTGGGAATGGCATCATATTTAAAGCAGAAGAGCTTTATATTCTGACAAGCCTTATTATATGGCAAAGACAAGGAGTGTGCTGTGATCTACCATTTAAAATGTGGTCCAGGCTTCTTGGTGAGCTGATAAGGTTTATATACAATACTTTGTTTTTCAGTTGGAAATCAGATCTTCTATAATTATGAATTCTAATGCCATACCCTGTACAATTACAGAAGACAACTGTACTGCCATTTAGAACACAACTGTGTTCTGCAGGGACAAGTAGCCTAGAGAGACTCATTCTGAGTTTTTCCGAAACTGTTGAGTTTGAATGTCCATTTTCCAGAAACATTGAGAGTTCACCAACTGAAAAATCAAATCCTTTAAATATGCTAAGCATGCAAAGCTATTTCTATCTATGCTTGAGAATCCTACCCCATTTTCTCACTTTACTGGGTCTCCAATACCCAGCTGTGATATAGAAAACAACTAGGGATAGATTAAAAAAAAATTTCACTTAAATTCAGTTTTTAGAAAGGATGGTCATACAAGCTTTGTATTTTAAATTGTATCACAGTTTTCCTTAAAGACACAGAGATAGTAATCTCTTATAAAAAACTGATAATTCTCATCATATTAATGTGAAATAATTGGAATTTTGCACTATGAGCCTTTGGATCAACAATAAACCACTGTCTGATGCATTTTATGCGCAATTTAGTGATGGCTGATGGTTCAGTGTTCTGCTGCATTTTTTAAAAATATATTTTTAACTGAAGATAAATATATTTGCAGCACAAATGAAAACAGACAGCCACAGGAAGAGGTGACATCTCCTCAGTGCTGCAGCAGATGGAGGGAAGGTTGAGTCAGACAGCTGAGACAAGGAATGCTCATATGCAGTCCTGTTCACTCATTTTGTCATTGACTTCTCTTGGTTCTGCAGATTCTCTGGACTACTGCATGGAACCAGCAAAAACAACACGGAAAGTGCCACTCCTTCAGCCCCTCCTCTTGGTATGTCTTTTCAGGAAATAAATTTACCAGATGTGTTTGGTTTAGATCACATTGCTAAATCAAGGTTTGACATGGAGCAGAAATGGTACAGGAGATATTCACATGCTGGCAGTCAAGAGTAAGAGCAGTCTGGAAATGAATTTAACTTGGATCTTGGATGTGTATTAAACAAATTTCCCGGTTTAAAGTGCCAAATAATCCATATAATCAGAACCTCTGTCTAGGCAAGGGGGAACTGCACATTCAGAAAAACACAGTATGACTTGAATAATAGTTTCCTCCTAAGGTAGAATACACTGCCTCTAAAAATCCCAGCAGAATACTTCGTTTTTAACAGACTAGGTTCATGCCTTATGAATGCAGATATCCATCTAATTTCACAGCTACACTGTCTTATTGTAACCCTTGCAACTAGGTGTTTATCAGCTGACATTTAAAACATAGTATTTTGACTATGCAGAAGGTAACAGTTTATGACATTTTTACTGGTTTGATTTAAACCAAAAACATTTTAACTGTGATTCTTGCTTAAAGAAAATAAAAAGCTGTTGGAGAACAGCTTTAAAATATACCCAAATCAATTTCCTTTGCCAGGCCTGCCTGCTTGGGCAACCAGAAAAGACGCCCAGACTATCTTATTTGTTGCATTCGGTGCTCAGCCGGGGGAGACTCTCCAGTGTGCTCAAACACCAGCTGGACCTGCCAGGCACCAGCGTGGGCTTGGGCACACGTAGAGCAATGCAGCGCCAGGCAGCTGAGGGCAGTCTCTCCTTCGGAATTTTCTTAGGCTGGGGACAGAATGGGAGAGCATTCCCTGGACAAGACCCTCAGGAATGGCAAACGCTTTATGAGTTCAACTTTTTCAACTGCTCCTATGCTTGTCTTAAAGTCTGAAAAGTCAAGGAGCCAAGAGCGCTCCTTAAACCAACAATTGACTGGGGAAAGGCACAGGCATCCCGGCCGGTCCGTGCGCTGTCAGAGTGCTGTCATGTCATCAAGGAGTCATATGTGCAAAATTTCTGCTTGCCTTAATGGCAGGGGAAGCTCCCAGGCAGATGCTGGGAAGGAGTAAGAGGTTTCCCTAATTATGACAAGCTGGATTAAAACAACATCTGCCAAAAAAATTAATGTCAGTGACAAATAGCTATCTGGAAGCTATGTAAACTACTGGAAAGTGTCTGGTGACCCATCGGCACAATAGTTTCTATTTTTATCAAGGGAAAAAAAAAAAAAAAAAAAAAGGCCTGCTAGAATTTTATACCACCACCAGCAACCATTTTAAACCGCTTTAATCACAGCGTTTCCCTCTTTGGACCATTTGGATTGTGCTTTGGCAGGGTAAACATTTTTCCCAACCTGGATGAGGCTAAAGCTAGTTTCTGACCTCCCACAAAGTTCAATGGGGGTATTGTCATCTAATCAATGGGACACAGTTTTTGTGCAAGACTTTACCTACAGTTCACAGCAGCTTTTCTATACATGTACATCTCCAGACAGAGAGAGAACAGAAACCCTTGTATTTGTGAACTCTTGCAAATGATCCCATGCATTTATAAGCAACTGAACTCTTTGTTTCTGTGGTGGTTTGGTTTTGGGGGGTTTTTGTTGGTGTTTGTGGTTGGTTTGTTTTTTTTTTTCCCCCCTAGCAGAGAAAGCAGACGGAGTCTATGCATCCATTTTTGTAAATGAACAAGCCGGAATCACATCATCACAGGACTACAGAGTACTTTATGACTACACAGCCCAGGTAACGAAAGGCTTCAAAATAAATATTTCATAGTGTCAGATTTGAAATAGATGATGTTGATCCAAACATCTTGAAAGTGTCAATTCTGTGAAGGAGGTGTTATCTTCACTATGCAGCCAGGGACACTTAGAGAACTATTGGACAAGGTCACAGGCAGAAGCCAGGAATCTCAACTGCCAGTTCTTGGTGCACATCAGTAGACCATGCTGCCTCAAGATGAAACAGTAAGATTTTTTGCTTAATTAGTGCTGAGCTGTTACAACCTCCTTCTAGAAATACAAGAGAGAAACACAAGGAAATTTTTTTTTTTTCTTAGGGGAAGACGGCTAAGTATGCAGTATTGTGCATTCTGAACTTCATTTCTTGAGAAATGTTTTCCTAGAGAAAATGTATACAGATTCCTTGTGTAAGAATACGTGACAGACAATTACCTAGGAACTCTTCTCCATCTGACCTCACATCATCTGGCGTCCTGTTCCAGTTTAACATACTGGCCCTCCATGCTGGAGAGGACTGAATCCCCATAAATGACACTCTCTCTACTTCCACGTTGCAAGTTGCAGAATCACAGTGGATGTGGTCCATGTACCAAAAGATTGTTACAAAGAGCAACCTGCATTCTCAGCTGGTATACTGAACTCTCACTGGCTTCAGACCTATCTAGGCATAGTACCATTAGTAAAAGGTTACGAATATTTTCTTATTCAGATGGACACCAGAACCTCTTGGACACTTGCTAAACCATTAGCCACCCCTAATGGGACTCAGATGTCAATTCCCGTTATCAGCTTTCGATTAGCGGGAGCAGCAGCATTGAGGTCTTATGTTACAGTGCAGAGAGACTCAAAACAGTGGACTTACCATCAATAGCCAGCACTGAAGAAATGCTGGCATGTGACAAAACAAATAGCCAGATAAATTATGAAAACAGAGAAAAGGCTGTAAAGGAGCACTCTCTTAGGTACAACAGCATTCTGACACCTTTTTTTTTTTTTTTTTAATATATATATATATTCTTTGGTTTGCTTTGTTTTAAACATGCTTTTATTATTTGCCTGAAATTTCATCCAAGCACAGTGGAAAGTACCTCACTGTTAACGGCAGTTCCCCTGAGGAGATTGCTGGATCTGTTTGTCAGATCCTTACTCCAGGAGTTGCCTTAAAAATATGACACACATGGATTTTCCCTGCTGAGAAAAGAGCCTGTTTCTACTTTTAGTATATTGTATACAACATAGCCAAACTCACTTTTTTACTCCATTCTTACCTACTCAGGTACATTAAATTTCAATTTAGCTGACACATCAAAGATATCTGGAAGCCTCTCTTACCCTGTTTTCTATTTTACTACTCTGTGGGTAGCAAAGTGGTTTCCTATGGAAAATAGGGCAGCACCCGCGAATGGACTGATAGCCACCTGAGAGCTCAGCAATAGCTTACTTGCAACTACTCCGTTTGTCTGGGAGATAAAAGTTGCCTATCTCAGGAAGAGTTGCTGTACCCCCACTGGTTGCTGCTGTTCTGTATTAAAAGAACTGAGAGACCTATTTAAGGCCTGGGTTAGTAGAGAAGCTGTTATCATCTCCTATGGGAATTAAGTTGTGCACTGTTTTATTTAACAGCACCCGCAAACCCTTCAGTCATGGTTAGCTGGTTTATGACAGTTGTATTTAACCCTTTCTGGCTTTCCCCAATGATACAACAGTCAACTTGCTGAGGAATATATACCATGGAGGCTGGGGAGATTTGAGTATCTTAAGGAAACAGCCAGCTCAGTAAGTGCTTGATCTCTCACTGTCCGGCATTTCAGGCTCATTCCCAATCAGAAGAACACTGGCAGACTGTTGATAAAAGTCAGGCTAATAAAACCCCACCAAATACATGCTTGGGTCCTCCTGTGCTCTCAGGCTAACCACAGTTCCTTTCCCTGTCTCCTTTCAGAACATGGATGAACTGGACATCAGTGAAGGAGACATTGTAGTTGTCATTGAAGAAAATGAGGATGGCTGGTGGACAGCAGAAAGGAATGGGCAGCGAGGCTTTGTTCCAGGATCTTATCTCGAAAAGCTTTGATGAAAAGAAGCCCCAGTCCCCAGACTTCAAAAATATTCTATTACTGAAAATGAACAGCACACAAGGACTGCTTCAGCTGACCAAAGGCAACCCACAATGCTGTCTTCTACAATTACCAGTCAGAAAATAACCAACTGACCATGCTTTCCTCTTTCTTCCTCCTGCCCTATCCCAGCACCTCCTGGCCTGCACTGTCTGCAAAAAGCATCTTCACCTCAGAGAGATTAGTACTAGCATTTCTTCCTACAGTTCTTCCTACCCTCAGCACACTGCCATCAGCGTTGCAAAGCTTGGCTAACATGGGAGGAAAATCCTACCCGGAATTTAACTGCTCTAAAGAAGAAAGATCAAGGAATGAAGTGCTGTTTCTCCAGGATGGAGGATCGCCTCCAGCCAGCCTGTGAGCCACCTTCACAGTCACAGCAGTCATGTTCTCTGCCATGGATCTCCTCCTACTGCACAGGCTATGTGAGCTTTTTTGACAGTGGGTGGAAAGCACACTCAGAAAGCAGATAGCTTTGATGTCACAGGGTCTTAGCTGTACAAAGCAAATAAGAAACTCTCTTAAATTTATTTTAACAGCCTCTTTTCAAGTTCCCCTTACAGCATGTGGGTAACCCCGGAGAAAGGTGGGGAAACCTCCACTGTTCTTTATCAGCATTGCTAATGAAAATATGAAAAACCATGAATGCAGCTAGAGAGGAGCACCTGAAGGACTGAGACACATAAGGCACTCCCCATCATGGCCATCTCTTAATACAGTGAAATCCACGCTATCCATGGCTCTGCTTCACACTGAATCCAGGGGCAGCAAAATAAGGACAGATGATGAGCCTAAGGCTTGCTTTTGCCTTGGCTGGATGGTTTCCCTGACACCTCCCTGGGATTTTTCGTGTTTAAAAAGAACAAAAGGAACAAATAAGCCAAGTCTCCAGCAGTGCTGTACTGCCCTGATGCCTCTGCTCTGCGCACCAGTGAAGTGCCAATTACCTCCTCATACAATCTGCATACCCCTGTCATCAGTGCATTCTCCTTTCAACTCCTCCATCCACCTGGCTGCTCCTCTCCTCAGCCTACAGGCTTTTCTGTCTCTAACTGCCATCTACAGGCTCTGCACCTCTGGGACTGCTGGCACAAACACGTGCTGGCTCATTTCCAGGCACTATTAACGTGCTTGTTCTTCAACAAACCCTCTTCAGAGAAGTCACACTGTGCAGGTTCACTGTATTTCACAGATTTCAGCTCTGTCAGTCTTTCTATTTTAGTATTTAAGAACATTTCCACCTGCCACTGTACTTACCAAGGCATGGATAGGTAGTTTCTGCCACTCCTCCCTTTTCAGTGTTTCAAGATGGCTAAAAAAAATAATCAGTGATTTAATCTGAAGCAGAGCACACTATTTCTAGGGGCAGAATGAAATAGTCTGCAAAGGTTTCAGGTCTTAAAACTGAACCAAGTCAATGAAAATGAGTCAAATTGCTACCCAAAAGGCACAGAGCAGGGAGGAACTCTTAGCTAAGACAGAGAAGGAAGGACAAAGAGCAAAAGACATAATGGTCAATGCCATCATTCCTTCAATGAAACAGAATGAAGGTAAGAGGCACTTGCAGTACCTTATTCTAATTTCTTGCTTCAAGAACAGAATAAAAGTTGCTGCAGACCATTTTTCTTTAGTTCCCTGCAATCCTTTGAACAGGCACACTTGTCCTTCCCACATTTCCCCAAGTTATTATGCAGCACATCTGCATCAGTGCTGAAGGGCTCTTGGTGCCTCACATTCGTACAGGCTCAGAGGAATTGCAGGAACTTGAAAGGCATTTAAAGCACTAGGTTATAGGCACAGTAGTGCTTGTTCAGGCTGAAGAGGTTAACGACAGGTTTCCGTGACCACATCTGAATTGAACAGTGATAGAAAGATGGTTCACAATAGCCTTCAACTAGGCCACTGCACTGTAAATGGCAGCTGTCAGAGACAGCTACATCGCTTGCTATGTACAACATGAGAGGAAACCTAAAGTATGAGAGATTTAATATATTTGCTTCTTGAACTTGGTCTTCCACAAAGAGAACTGAAATAAACCAACAAATACTTAAAGAAATGTAGGCAGATATTTTGCAGATTATCTTAATTAAAGAGAAAAAAATAAACCATTGAGATCTATCTCCTCTAATTATGTGTGACACACAGATTTTGCTAAAACCCCTGGCTTCTCTGGGGCCCGGACAGCCTCACACAAGACACTGCAGTACCCAGTCCTGGTTACCCTGAAATCCTGTTACAGATCATCTTTGCTTACATGTACCCCATGGTCTACATCACTGACGGACAGCTAGTGGAATGGTGACTGCTGTTTCTACCCCATCAAATAATTTCATGTTTTTGCTGTCCAACTCAGGAAACTGGCTTCCTTTACACCTCTCCTCCTGTCAAGTGCATACTGCAGTAAGTGCAAGAGGCTATAGTTCTTTCAAAAGCTACCCAGTGTCTTAGCATTTGGGTCCCACATGCTAACTCCAGACTGTTCAGGAAATGAAAAAGCAGCAGCAATGTTTTCTCATGATTCCTCTGCTTTACACTGAAGAATCTGTCTGATAAGTAGTTACCAAGCCGTATCTAGGCAGTTTGCCCTATCAGTGTGGCAGCACTTGTCAGAAATAGAAAGAGATATCAAGAAATACCCACACCCTCTGAGTACACCCATATTTTAGGTGTCATCCACCCCACCAGTAGGAAAAGCAGGAAGGTCAAATGTAGGTTACTGCCTTCATAACAATGTTTCCTCTCTAGTTTGGTAACACTTGGGAAACAAACCTGACCATGCCAGTAATCATTTAATTTTCAGGTAAGGTGGGAAACTGAAATGGGCCCTTTCCAGTGGGAGGTATTCTTAAACTAAACTCCCATATTTTTGGTTGAAATTCTTTATGAACAAACACTTCTGATAGGCCTCCACTTTCATTTTGACTACCATTTTTTTGACAAGGAGGTGCCAAAACACGGAGGGACAAAACAAGAGTGGCAAACAAAGTTGTGTGTTTGTCCACCCCTATTTCATAGCACGTTCACAACAAGCAGACTACCTCTCTACTGACACTGCTAATGCTCTGGCTCTGGGTGGGTTCACACACAAGAAGCTGTTCCCAGAGAGCAAGAATGTGCTTTTACCCGCTGCTCTGCAAGGGGGGGAACCTAATTACCTTCCTACAGCCTATGGCTATTATGTATATATACCCTAATTTAAGAGAAGTTATAATAAAGTTACTGATCTGGTTTTGGCTTAGCACTGCATGATTTCCATTTGCACAACAGGCAACAAGTATTACACACTGAACAATTTCAGACCTGTAACTGTTAACTCTCAAAATTTTGACTAGGCCATAAGAAACAGGCATCATCTATCCATTAAATATGAGCAGCAAGGAAGATTGGAAGTCATTTCCCTTACAAACCACAATAGAATAGAAAGGGACTGAGGTTGACACCTGCTGCTCTTCTAGATGGATTTTGGATTCGAGAAACATGGCCATGAGATTGCTATGAAAACATATAGTGGTAATCTGTTCCATTATTCCTTTAACCACAAGAAGAATTCAAAGGTTGGAAGTGGGCAATCTAGCATTCAGATATGTATGTTATTCTCTTTATCATGTTCTTATAACTAATTAAGGAGGAGAACAGGAAAACCTGTTTAAAAATAGCATTTAAACAACAACCATCATATGTAATTCGGAAATGTCCACAGCAGCAGTGTGAGGCCCATCTCTGCACAGAACAGATTTCAGCTGCTGCATATGGCATTAAGAGTCCACAAGCCAGTAGTAAAACTCGGTCAAAGTAGCATCAGACTAGAAATAGAGAGATCCAGGCAACCCAGCTCTAGAACAGCTAACACAGTCAGTACTTAACATAAATGACAGAACTGCCAAGCTCACAGGTCCACTCCTACAGACAGCTAACTTCTAGCATGTTTTACTAGTAAGCTAAAAGCAAGAAAACACCATTACAGCTGTGAAGTCAGCAATAGCAGCAGTACAGTTGCTGTTCAAGATTTGAAGCGTTTGCCACCTCCATGAGGATCGTGACTTGAACGCTATTATGAATAACCCTGACATACTTCAGCCAAAGTGTTGACGTATCACATACAAGACATAAACAGTAGCAACTCTTACCTTGGATTCCTTCTCATCTTGCTTCTTCAAGAGGTGCACTCAAGGTCTGAGTCTCCTTTCCAGAGGTAATTTTCTAGGCAAAGACTTCTGAGTGCAGCTCGGACCTCACTGATTACTGACTGCAGTTTAAGGAGAAGCACATGGATGCCAATAGGAAATTCATTACAAGCCAGGCATCAGGTGGTGTCTAACAGGAGCCTAGCTGGGCCTTAAGAAACATCTAACCTAAGCACTGGTAGATAACTAATACACTTTCTTCTCTGGTACTGTGTAACCTCTTGGCTGTATCACTGCTAGCTGGCTTAACTGTGCAGGCTTAGGGAACCCAGGGGACTCTACAGCACTTCTAAACAAACACAGTCTGCTGCACTGAAAGGTCAGTTAACCTTCAGCGTGGACTGGCAACAACTCTGTACAGTATAGGACACACTGTAAAGGCCTGAAAAGCAGCCTCTGCTGCTCAATATCATCTCTTTTCCCTTGCTTTGTTCTCCAACTTGCAGGGCTGAGGCACTGAAAACAAGGGCAGTTACTAGCCACATAGCTACCAATACTTCACGTGTCCTCAGACAGAAACTTCACTCATTGCTAGTATGCAAGGAGAGCAGGAAGGTGCCCTTAGCTTGGCCTTCACCCCCTGAGATCCATGTCTCCTTGCTGCCATGGGACTAAGAGCACAGCCAAGTGGCCAAGCCACTAAAGTAGAGCAGAGCTGGCTGTTATACATCAAAACTAAAACCAGCATTAGGGTCAGTCACTGCCATCCACCAGCAGCATCCAGCAACTTCATAAATCAATAATGGTACCCACCACAGGTGTTTTTATAGTGCAGCTGTAATGTGTTGGGCATGCTCGCTGTAGCTGAGGCTAAAGGAGAGAAGAGTTGGGGTTTTGCTCCCCAGGAAGGGGAAGGAAATAAAGTTGTGATGTTAGGTCACATTGGGCTGCTGGAAGGCTGCCAGGGGCCTGTGTGGGCTGATGGGCTGTTTTTTGCAGGGGAAAGGATACTTGTGTGGAATAACTAGATTTTGGAAGAGGAACAGGAATCAGTGTCCTGCCTGTAAGTAGGTTATTAACAAAATTACAACACCTCATCTACTGAGAGAAAGTGGAGAGGGCAAAGAACTTTTGTCAACCTGTTAGCCATTATCTATTCTTTGTTAGCAATTACCTAATTTCAGAAGCCAGCTTACATTTTGAATGAGGGAAGCTCAGAGCCACAGTTATCTCCAGATTTGTGCTCTTCTGGATCATGCACAGTGCAAACTTGATCTGTTGCCAGAATGGCCAGATAATCATATTTCTATCAAATTAGCCAATACACATGGTAGGAGTCTCATCCTGCCCTTCTACCAGCTGTTAAAGGACAGCTGACACCTGATCTGGCACAAAGCCACTTGGAGCAACTTTAAGAGCACGTTTACAGCCTATCGCTGCTGTGCCACGTGCCCGCGGCATCTCTGTTGACACAAGGGCCCAGAAGGCAGATTTACTGTGGTGGTGTATTCTGATCGAAAGCACAGACTAAACCTTGCTTTTAGATATAAAACTCTAACAGCAGTCAGAGACCTCCCAGCAAAATCATGAGAAATCAGACTTGATATCCCTAAAATTTCTGAGAAAAGAAAAAATCCCCCAAAATCACCAGAATGGGGCATGGAACATAGGTACCAGTTTATAACCAAGGGTTTCCACATATCATCTTGAGGATAAAGAAGGTACAAAATCAACAAGGGGGTGAGGGCGAAGAGGGAACAGATAGATCCTAAGAAGTTCTTTGAAATCAGAAGGAATTTTACTTACCAGATCGAAAAGAGTCAGTGTTGTACAGATGTGAAAACACAGAACAGTACATGTATTCACAGCTTTGCTGCCCTTACCATAATTCAATTAAATCACCAAATCAAGGGTAGACATAGGGAGAAGTGACCAGTGTTAATTGGTGCAATGCTGGATGAACTATAACTGCATCAGTGGTGCTTTGACTTAAGTTCTCTTTGACTTTGGAATTCTCTCACTTACTGCAGCCCCTGCCTCAGGGTAAACAGACACACAGCACAGATATAGAAATTCTAGCCTGAACTTGAATGAAAACTGAGTGTGGAATTAGACACTTGGACCATTCAGGGAGCCCAGGCTAAAGCCTTTAATAAAAATGTGATTGACTCTGTAAAGCAAAGGTGTGACTTTTGAGAAGTCATCCCTCATACCTCAGTTTCCCCCTTTACCATGGGGAGTTTGTAAAGCACTTTGACGTCACAAGATGAAAATCCTTCTGGCACGCTAAGTATTTTTGATTGTTCAGTCCCAGACTCGGTCTAAGCAAGCTAGCATTGGCTGGTGGTCTGATCAATATTTGCAATGGAAAATCTTGTACAAAAGGACAAATTATATTGTGTACACAGTGCTGTTGCTTGTTTTGCAATATGACTGGATGGCTCTTGGGAAGGGAGCTGCAGACATGAGATAACACTCACACTCAATGCAGGGAGAGTGTATGGGGGAGTTTAGTACATTCCCTTCCACTTTGCAAGGGCACAAATGCTCAACAGCTGCATCTAAGAAAGAATTGTTCTGAAACTTTAAGCCGAAAACAGTCCATGGAGGAACTTCTTGGGAAACTGGTGAACTTTAACCTTCCCAGGATAAGAATGTTAACATAAGTGTGAATGGGAAAGCTTTCAATGCACTGATAGACGTGAGAAATGCTTTGTCTTTAGAGAGGGGCTGCACAGCCCTTCTTGTGTCTGAACCCCTTGTGAGGAAGGGAGACATGAGCGACAGTGACTTTGTTCTGCTAAGTGGCAGCTAAAGGTTTTACTACAGTCACTGCTCAATTCAGCAGCTATGGAGGGATTCAAAACCAAAAAGCCGCCCTCATTCTAGGGATAGAAGGGATCTGGAAAAATGCATCCTCTCTGCTCTGCAGGGTCCTGCATCAGTTTTAAACCACAGCACTTAACACAGGCCCTAAATTTAACTTGCTTGCTCGGTCTGTACTGTATCCTCAGCACACCGTTTCTTGATGCTGCCATCTTCATTGCCCACCCATGTATACTAACTCTGCCAGGCTAAAAAGGTGGTTTTAAGCTTTTAAAATGGATACTGTTATTTTTAAAATGGATACTGTATGCAAGAGCACATTGTAGAGCACTAGCCTATTAGCAAAAGGCATGCTTCCTGCGGATGGGGCATTCTCCAAGTCCTGGAAGTGCCAGGAGTGCCCACTTCTACAGTGTGGACTGGGAAGTAAAGTCTTGCCTATTGCCTGTGAGGTGTTGGCAGATGCTTGGCACAGGACTGCACAATGCAATCTTTGCCAAAGAGGACTTAACCTTCTCTTAGTTGAATGTATGAATGCTACCCCTTCTTTACTTGATCTGCTAGCAGACTCATTCAGTGGTGTGACTTAAATTTCATATCTTACTCCTTCCTTTGTTCATGTGAGAAAAATTTCAGAACTCTGTTCAAAGCCATTTTCTAGACGATTTCCTACTTTGGTCTACAAAACAGACTGCTTTTATATGCAAGGCGTCCCAGATGTTCCCAAGCTCCCCAAATGTCAGTGGCTTGCTTAAGCATTTTATTTGCATGAAGAAAATGAATTCCAGTTCTTCAGTCAGAGCCTGATGCTAGCAAAGGTCTTCCACTGCATTTATCATGGAAAAAGTTATTCTTTGAAATGGGGCAGGAGCCCATTTGGTGAAAGGGGCTGCTGCCTGAAGCACCACTTATCCAAGATGAAATCAAAGCTGTCCATTCTTTGGAGTGTCAACAGGAATTGCCCCATGGTTGGTCCTATACTGCTGCAGCTCACCAGTTACCAGTAGCAACCCATGTTTGCAGGCTTCCCTCCGGCAAAGAGAGGTTTCAACTCAACAGCTTTGATGTGAAGCATGATCATTCAGGGTCAAGAGAAGCAGGTGAGAGAAAAAAGAAAAAGTGTTGTCCATTGCATAGCACTAAAACACTGAGACTTTGCATTAGTGCTTCTTTGCTTGCTCCAGCAGGATCACTAAGGGAGTCTCAGGTTGCCAGACAAGCTCTGATAATCTCTCATTTGCCTGGTTAAAGTTCATGTCCAAGTTTGATCTACAAAACCAGGCCATGCTTTCAGGTTATGGGTAAACTATACTTGATGTTCATCTGCAGTGTAAATATACCACCCAAGATACAGCTGAACAGCTATCATGGAGTCGAGACATGGAGGGAAGTGACAACTTCTGCCAGGCAGAGATCCAGCAGACATTACTGCAGACACAGCAAGGACTAAGTCAAAGATATATGCCTGGACTAAAAACATATGATGAAAACAAAACTTGTATCAGGAAAGCAACTGCCACAGCAAGGAAGTAAAGAAATAGGTGGGCAAACTTTACATCTCATGTTTACTCTGCTACCGAAGGCAGCTGTCAGCCATTAAACCTACCTGGGGTGTAACACATGGCCAGGGAGCAGCTATGCACCTGTGCTTCCCCAGCACTTCCTCCTCCCCATCTACTCACAAGTAGCCTGCAAGTTAGCCTTATTTTTGAGCACTAATCTTTGTGATATGCTATAAAGAAACGTGACTTGTGCAGGACTACCTTGGTAATTTTTTGCAGATATTCCTTTCACCTGGAAGTAGGAAAGTTTACACATACTGCTATATGTAAGGTACAGGCAAACTGACACTGCCCCATCAAAATCAGACCACCCCTAGGCTTCCCACAAAGCAGCAGCAATGTTAATTCTGGTATCTGCCACTGATCTTGCTCTCTCCTAATCAGTCCCAATACTGAACAGTATCACCAAAACAGAGATTGACAAACAGCAATTCCAAGAAAGACAGCTCTACAACAGAAGTGAAAGGTCAATGCTGAAGCAGTCTAGAAATGAGATTGATAAGCAAGACAGTGGGAAACAGGCCAAGAGTGCCAGCATCTTATCACCCAACAGCCAAGCATAGCCTACAGCACCCATCAACAACCGCTGCCACTTCATAGGTCACTGCATCAAGTTCAGCAGTTGGGGAAGCTCTGTGCTAGCACCACTTTAGATAGAGTATAGATGTCAGTTTGCTCTCTTGCCTTTTAGCAACATCCCAAGCATGCATGTTTTAAAAAATGCTGCCCCCAAAAGACCTTCCCATCTACTCAATACAGCTCCAGAAGAAACAGATCAATTATAAGGTGCAGAGTACAGCAATGAAAAGATTAGCAAAGTGAGTTTTAAAAAAGGATGTGGAAGCGAAAGTAGGATTATTGTACATAGAAAGGGCAGTTGATCCAATCAGTGAGGGTGGCACCAAAGATGGAAGATTGAAAAAGACAATTTAGACCTAAGATCCACTGCACTTAAAAGACTTCTATTGCATTTTAGTGGGATTTATCTCAAGCATAAGATTAAATCAGTTACAAGGTCCACTAACTCCATACTGTGGAGGCTATCACTACCACTATTATCATCACAATAAGTACTTATCTCAAATCACATCTGAAACTCCAAGTAATGAAAAAATCTCACACTATCAAGACAGATTTTTTTTTTTTTTTACTAACTTTGTTAAATTGAGCTTGTTAGATCATTTCCCCCCTACCCTGTTTACTAAGACAAACACACACCTGATCAATCCTTACTATAGTCTGAATGAGATTCTGGAATTCTCATGAGCCTCATATTAGGTTGGTGAAAGGCAGTAAAGCATGGGACTTGCACTGGAATACACTTAAAAGTCATTTTCATAGCAGGAAGAAGAAACAAAGCTCAATTAAAAAACACCCTTAAGGCAATTCTTAATCCCCTGTGTTAAAAAGCTCTGGATGAGGTCAGGCCCACTGCTGCAGGCAAGCTACATGCTTGTGTGCTCCACACAGCATACACATGTTCAATCATTCTTTGAGCATTTTCCTGTGCAGTCTGCAGAGACCTCACCGCCTCTTCAGCAGAAGGCACAAGACCCAGATGGCTTGGATAAGCAGCCACTTATGGGTGAAGTAAACATACTGCTGTTTGAAGCTGGAAATGCAACACATCCAGCCACCCCCTTAAATAAAAACACAAACCTTTCTTCCTCCTCAAATCACCCAGTGTTCCTAGTATTAATAGCTCCACTGGCTGAAATAACAGTAAAAGTAGTAACTGCTGAAAAGAAGTGGCTAGACTTCATATAGTATTATCAGCACTTGACTGTGTAGTGAAACATGAAAATGTAATCAATGTACTACAGTGTGTAATCAGTTCTACAGACCTTCTAACAAGCCTATCAACAGGGTACTAAAAATTATTTATTGGTTCTGCATTTCCTATGCTGCAAGATCTTACTGTAACACAGCTGAATTTTGGTAGACCATACTATAGAAGACAAGTTGCATCAGATTAAGTAGGGGGATAGGAACATCCTATATATTGTATATCCAAGAAAGTTAAATACACTAAAGAAACCTCTTGGGAGCAGTCACATCTAAAAATTAAGAAATGGGACATTTGGCTTGCAAAAGTAGTAACAGGATTGCCTTAAACCCAGCTACAACATAGCCAAGAGGAAATCTACACAGGAACTAATAATAGACATAGGAGTCAAGGAAAGAGCTAGAATTAAACCAAGTCATCCTGTCCCCTAAAAATCACTGGCAGATATGAGCATATTAGAAAGGACAAACTACAGCGACACCAATGTCCACATGTAAGGCAATCCAAAGCTTATTAATTCAGTAAGAAAAAAAAAGTATTTCCTGAGGTACCAACCTTATTTTACTTGCTGCAATTTAAGTCCATGATTTTTTTTTTTTCCAGTCACAGAAAATATATCCCTCAAATACATGAAAAATTTCCACAAAGTGGAAGGGAAGAAACTTAATATTCCCTTTGCTAGAATGCTGACCTTAAAAATACTTAATACATGTGGATTCTGTGCCTGAAGAAGGAAAAAAAGGCAGTTAATCAGTGATGCTAAAGTTGAAAGAGAAATTAAGAATTCCTGTTCAAAGTGTTAATGAGAATGGCATTCAAGTATAAGTTTCAAGAGTGTAAACTAGCTAGGAAACACAGGAAAAGGGGCAATGAGAAAGATAAAGGATCACAGCGCAGACCAGAGACACTGAGCAAGTCAAATTAACACATGGCTTGCATAGTCTACTGCAAACTACGGCATTAGTGAGCAAACCAAACTAGTTGGTACGGTAAGCAATGGACCTGTGATGCTCATAACATTGGTTAAGCACAGGCTGATTTATGATATTTTTCTCATTAAGTAGTCCCTACTAAACTGTATATTGTCATGGCTCAATTGCCTTTGACATCTGAGCTTATCTCAAACTAGCTAATGTAGGTAACTTTATACTACAATGCAAATTAAAGTCCTATGGTAAATAGGGTTTAACAGTAACAGTCAGAAAAACAACTACCAACTAAAAATGTACTAAAGAAAATCTCTTCCATTTTGCTTACACCTGAATTTTTAGGTTTTTTTTCTTGGTTTATTGTGTTCATTATAACAACAAAGTCCCCACCGGAAAATATTGCTTTGGATGTGTACAGAAGCTTGAGTTTCATTATGGTATAACTTCATTTAAAAGGAAGGACACCCAATACAGGTAACTTAAAAGCAGAAAACCTGCTTATTGAAGTATTACTGGATAGACAGGTCAATGCTGATCAGACTTTTCCACTGTTCTTTAATACTAACATGGTTCCTTGTTCAACAGCAAAAAACACTGAGCAAAACCCAAAATCTCATTGCAATCCAAATCTTCTGACTCAGGTGGGGAAAAAAAGGTAGGATGCAAACCTTGCTTAAACTGACATGGATTGAAGCAGAAAGGCATACATACGGCTTTACCAGCTCCCTGAAAGAGAAACAGTTTGTAATAGCACTCTCTCAGGACAGAAATCTAGTCTTCTACTGTTACTTTTCTCAGTACATGAATACTGTGCTAACAGCAGAGTTTTAACAGCAGCGGGCAGCCTGAGTCCAGCATATGTGGGAATTTTGCCAGAAAAGTAGAAGCTCTTCTCAGACACAACAGAGGCTTTTGGAAATGCGTATACTTTAGTTCTAGGAGAAATCAATGGTCTTTCGATAAAAGCAGGAAATATTGACACAGGGACAGCAAGTAGCTTGGCATATCAAGATACTTTTTAATACTAGTGGCTTTAATATATTTACAAAGGAGTAACTTCTCTCTGTATATTCACCCAAACATAGTGACATCCTATAGGTAAACTTAAATGCTAAATAAGCCACAATTTCTACTGCAGTAGGCATACAGAACAGCACTTCTACAAATACGTGCAAACTACACCTGCAGTTTTACATCTATAATGTACAGTAACAGAACCCCCTTGACAAGCAGAACCACCTACTTTACTTTCATTGTTTAAAGCTTTTAACAGGACAGATAAATGAACTACAGCTAGATAAGCCTCATCTGTCATCTGGTTTTAGTATCAAACTGTCTCCTTCCCATAAAACTCAGGATGAAGAAATTATTCTCCAGAGCTATACTGGAACCAAAGACTGAATTTCAGAAGCCTGCCAGATCCGTTTCCAGTTCTGGAATTCCAAGCAAAACAGATTTACAGCCAACCCAAGGCTTTTAGTAGTATGGCAATATTCTGCATTAACCAAGCTAAACTATACTGAACAAGTAACAGATATTTAAGCTGTCTGGCTTCTAATCACCTTCAGAATTCAGGAAGTCTACATCTACTGGAAGAGATGACAAGATATGGTAGCAGAAAACAGTATTATCTCAACCCCTACATGAGAACTTGTGTATGCCTCCTTATCTGAGTATGATTCCTACTGTTTGCACCAATTAGCACACAGCAACCCAAGCACATTTGCAATACAGGACCAAAGACTGTAAGTAGTAAAACCAGCCAGCTCGTATTACAGCTGTATTAGTGTATGAACACTGAAGAGATACCCTTTGTTCCCAACTTCAGTGAGACATACAAAATAAAATGTACTATACCCTTGCCGGTTGTTTGTTTGTTTGTTTTTTTAAAAAAACACAACACTAACTCTATCCACATATGTAAGACCTACTGGCAAATCATGTAATGCAAGAAGGCCACTGGTTCCTAGAAACAACTAATTGAACAGCTATAAGTGCAGTTGGGCTTTGTTTAGATTGTGTTTTATGCCAAAATAAAGCTGTAAAATATTTATTGATTCAGAAAAGGTTTCCACATTCAAGCATGAATTCTCTGCATTTTCTAAAGGCAAGCAGATACTTCTGTCATCTACAAGTACTTGGTGCTATATTGTCAAATGTTCTCTACTACAATCCCATATCTTTCAGCAAGATTAACAAATACATACACTATAATCTCTCCATAACTATCCTCGCTTCAAAAAAAACTATGTTAAAGCTCTTGACTGTGTAGCTTCTTTCTGCCTTGTAGATAGTAATAGCTGACTACTTTTTGAAGCATCCTTAGCTTTGTTTTGTTCAACACAGAAGTCTGCTTTAAAACCACCCTGATCCGATTCTTACAAGCCAGGGTTGTCTTGATTTTATTAGTCTGGGATTTTACCAAGCATATGTACAATATGCAATACAACATGATGCAGATAATCCTTAAATTCATCGATGCTTCTGATAGTAGACTGTAAGGAGGCTTGCTACCACATCCAGGATATTTAACACCAGAGTCCCAGGAGGTCTTTCAGGTTAAACCAGGGGCATAGCATCTGAAACCCACCTTTAGAAATTAATATAGGATTCCAAAAGTATATTTCTACAGCAGTATAACAACTGTAAGAAATTCCCCTAAAGAATATATTTGCCTTAACAACAGGCTACACATACTAGAATCTTTCCTTGAGTGATGTTTCTTTGGGTATTTGAGAATATTATGTTGATGTCAGTTTGGCTGAGCATGTCTACTTTGCATGATAAAGTAAATAAGCAACTGGTAGAAATTCTGAACATTCCTGGCTTCTGCAAAGAATAAGACAACTGAAGGCAGAGAAAGCAGAGCAGTGACTAAGCATCTGAATAACATAAGACACATTAATGCATAATTAACATACAGCAGTTATAGAGCAGCTATTCATCCCCCCACTGTTGAGAGGCAATAGATTCTTCCTCAATTGTATTCACACGATGTTAACTTTCCACCAAATTCAACCAAGTTTCTTGTGCTGTGTTTCTCTAGTGATCTTTCAACTAAAAAGGAACAAATATGATACAATCAAGCTTCTACCAAACCTTAAATACAGATCTATTTAAATGAAGCCACTTAAAACTGCTGTTTTCATACTAAAGCTTATGCTTCTAGCACACCACACCAGGGCTCTGTTTGAATAAACACACTGGAATCTTAAACAGAAAACAAGACATGTTTATAGGGAGGATATACAGAGATTTATTTAATCAGGTTTACTATTTACAGTTGAGATCACTTTCACATAGTACTTTGCTACTCTACATGGCTACATTGTTTCCAAACCAATATGAGATCTACAGTCTAACAGTTCACTCAACACATAAAATCGCTCTTCATAGAAAAAAAAGAAATATTTCATTATAGAACAGTAGTGCATACATTATACTCCTGAAAAGCCAGCTTGTATTTTAAACCACTAGCGTTTGAAAGGACTGATCTCTGAAGGTCGAAACTGCAGTCACATGATCCTAAAATTTTGGTTAGTCTTTCTTTTACAATTTTATATATAAAGTGTACTGGACTTAAGTGTTTTTTAAAAAGTGACACTGGTGAGGGGCAAGATTAAAATATTTTTCTCAAATTAAATACAGCTGGCTTCCTTTGTACAACTTTGGCCAAAAGAGTTCCATGTAGTGAAGGTTTAAGAAATCCTCTCTCTATATGCAAGAATCAGCCAGTTAATGCTTAGAGGTAATCTACCAAAGTAGGCACACATCCTTTGACTTTCATATCAACCAAATTACACTCAACTTGCAAATGGTTCTGAAATTAGAAAGTTTACTAGCATACTAAAACATTTAGGTACATGAATAGCTGGCTAAAACAGTGAAAGTCACAGGTGTGTGTAAAGCTGAGTTGTTTTGCCCATCACCAGTGTACAGTACAGCTGTCCTCATCTGTGAAAGGTGAGCTTTGACTAAGCTTAGGGCAAGAAAGCTATTGCAGTAGACCTGGCCCATTCACCTTTCACAGGAGTAAGATTGAACTGCATGTTCACGTTCTCTTCTAGGCATAGGTTCCACCAGTGATGAGCAGTTCGTAGGCAGGATCCCGACTCCTCCTACATAGTACTATACAGGCACACAACATGCCCAGAAGCTATGGAGAAAAAAAAAGAAAACAAGCTAAGTACAAAAGAAGGAACATCAAGAGATTTATCCTCAGCACATTGTCAGCATGCTTCACAAGACTAATTGTCCATAAAATAAACGGCAACAAATGCACTGTTCTTAAAAAAGCTTCATTTCCTGCTGCAAAAAGCAAAGGCCACAAACTCCACAGACTTATTTGCTTGCAAGATTGACTTGGACATCTTTAACAGCTTTTTTTGGTCAGGTACTTGCATTCTGCCTCAACAATTCAGATGGAAGAAATTATTAATTTCATGAAAGGTACAGATTTAGATACTGTATCTAGTATGAAAATTCAAAGTGAAATTCAAATGCATTAGCATCTAATTTCCATGATGAAAGCCAGCAAAACTTAAGATGAATACATCACCACGGACCTCTTTCAAATCTCTGTTAACATGTCCTATTAGAAACCTTAAGTCCAATGTGAATTATTCACATCTAGCATTTTCTTGCTGTTAAAAGTTCACAGTACCATGATCGTGCTGGCAAGTTTGCCAGGAATTTACGTTTGATCACCGTGTGTGTGTGTGTGTGTGTGTGTGTATATATATTTATATATATATATATATATATGACTTAAATCAGATGAATGTCATCAGGGATGCAGGGCATGCTATTTTACAGAATTTGCATATTTACTGAAGGTAGAATAAAACTGCCCCTACTCAAAAAAATCAGGTATAGTGTTGTGTTCTATGGCCTACAGTAATTGGTAATGGATTCTAGTACAGTAAGAGACTATACCGATTTGGTCATATGCACAGAAGCTTATTCAGACACAAATATTTAATAAGGTTCCTGTCATAGCTCTGGATGACAAAGCATCACCCAAGAAGGTAAACATGTTTCTAAAAAAACAAACAAAAAAGAAACTTAAAAACCCTCTTGAAAAGAAAGCAAACAAGAATGATATGGGTGAGCAGACAACCAAGTGTAAGCCTACTTCCTGATACAGCAAAACCCCTGTGAAAATACAGCACTGGGACAAAAGAAGAATTACTCACTTTTAATAAAGTCTGATCCAAACATCACACATGTAACAAGTTTTAAAACTAAATGATGGTACATGCAACATAGTACTCAAGTCTGCTGAAAGGCTGACAAGAATGTTTTAAAAATCCTTAGTTTAAATAAGCAGTGATTAAAAAGAGGCATGATGAAATTCTAGAATGAATTTTTAATTTCCTAGAAAGGAACAGGCTGTAAAGATTAGAAACATTCTTTGTCTGGAGTGCATTATCTGCTTTGGGTCTATAGCAGAAACCAGGTCAGGTTCAAAAACCACATGGAGAGTAACCTAGAGTATGGCACTTCAGGCTCTTGGTAAGAACAGCACCTTTCCTCACTTTCTATCAGTACTTGGGTGGTTCCCATTCACATATTAACTCCCAAATACATGTTATATTAATGTCAGAGAAAAACAGTTACATGAGAGAATTAATATTCATGCACAGAACCCTTCTAAGTGAAGAATTAATATCCACAATTAAACCCCCCTTAAGTTAAACTTGAGATGGAGCATTTATGGTAGTTGCCAGTGGCTACAAAACTCTGAAGAAGGCTCACAGCCTGCAAGTACAGAAACTTCATCTTTCTCCCTGTCCAAATTACGGATAAAATTAGGATAAAAGTGTGCTGCAGAAAAACACCTCCTGAAGTCATTTGCTGTAATTAATTCTAGCCATGTATTTCAAATAAATAAAAGTAGTTCCATCACATATACTATTATTCACAAAGATAATCCTGGTCAATTGGTCACTTGACATTAAATGCATGTAGTTGTGTAAAGTCAAAACCAATCAGTCACTGTAATAAGAACTCATGTAATTAACTTTTGAGATACTGGTTAAGCCATTTACATCCTTTAGGAGGCCAGTGAGCATATTTCTAGAATTCACTGTAAAGACAGAAGTAATCCCCATATTTCAACTTTCTCTACAAAATAAAGTATGTAATTTCTTAAATTATGCTAGCACATTGAACTTCTTCTAAGGCATCTGTTTCTCTTGAGTTGCTGCTTAACATTGTGAACAAAAATACTTTGTCAGTCTGTGTTGAAGAAGGATCCGTACACCCCCCTCTTCAACTTTCAGAAAAGTTTAGCCACATCTCCCAGTCAGGTTTGATTTGGTTTTGGTTTGGTTATTTTTTTTTTTTAAATTTTATTTTAAAATTTGCCTACTAGCATTAACTATTTTATTTGCTTTTGCCAAACCTGTTCACCTTTTTTTAGCACAAAAAAGCTCACTGGCTGTATATACATGCCAAGCTCAGTACCTTGTAAATGATCACTAACTACAAAAGCTGTACTTTAAGAATGAACTCAGCAGCTAACCAAGCAGCTCTTCTATTGCACTGTGATGCCTTTGCTACCTTCAGTTTGCCTCCTATTTATTAATAGCTCTGTGCTGTCACTGTGGTTGAAACAGAATTATTGCACACTGGAAGATCCCCATGGTAACTGAAACATGAACATAAAAATGGCTTCTATGCAGAAAAGACTAAGCTTTCTACAAATTCGAAGCCTTGCAAAAAAAATTCTCCACTTCTCAGTCTTTTCATTTTAAAGACAGTACTGAAGGGTACATTTGTTCCATGTAAGGTGAGGTAATGAACTCAGGACAGTCTTACTGCATAACAAAGTAATCAGTTCAGAGTAGACTCTATGCAGTGAGTATAGGAAAGGTAGTAAAAATCATCAAAAGGTAAGGAAACATAATCACTAGTCTAAGTTTACAGAACATGACCTCGGTTACAGGTCACCTGCTGAAGTTTCCATTCTTACCTCCACATCAATTTCACAAAGGCTCTTTTGCAGAGAATGAGGCTAAGTATGTTCTTAAATTCTGTGTTACAAATAAGGGGATGTCACAACTTAAGACATAAGTTGCAGGAGATAATAGTATTCAACCTGTTTTTTATTTTAGTATATACTAGAGAAAAACTAATGTCTCTTTAAAACATGTGACTTTACAACCATTTGAACTGTGCAGCAGATATACAAGAGTATGACCTCTGATAGACTTAAATGTGATTACTACTCAGTGAATATTACTAGACAGAAATTCCAAGGGCATTCCAAATACCCTGTATTCTCTATTTTCTATTAATTTTCTGAACAGGTATCACGCAGCTTGTTTTAACTTTAAACAAAAAGACTTCAAGATGCTATACTGCAGCATTAGCAAAGAAATTTCTCTGATGTTCTTATTTTCTTGACAAGCTGTTTATACAATATGTACTTTCTGCCAATAGCTGGATTACTGACATGTGGAAACAAATCAAAGAGCACCCACTGCAGAAAGGATACAACTAACATGTTTGCCTAGAACTGATGAGCCAGGAATAACAGAAGGATGCAAGCAGCCACATTTCCATTGCAAGCACATGTCAAAGTCTGGCCTGATCCCAAAGAGGATTATAACTGTGCTGCATTTTGGGGTGAACTGTTAACCAACCAGCAAACTCCAAAGCTAGAAATAATGCCTCCTCTTGGGATTCAGCTCACCCAGCCTCATAACATACATTTTTTTCCCTACATAAAAAAAGCTGCCACACTAATCATGGTTGCAGTAAATACCTTCATTTATATTACACATTTCAGTGTTCAAGCAGACTAAATATTAATTTAACAGTTAAAGTTTTAAGAATGGCAATTAAAAAAATACCTTCCTTCAAAAGGTCAACCTCACCAAATTTAAAGTTCCATGCCTGAAGCAATCTGGTTCTGGACAACATTACTATATACAGTGTTACCTATGAGTAATATCCTTGTAGCATTGAAATAGAAATTTAACCATATTTTCACACAGCTGTTTGCAAAAGATTATTTACATTCAAACATACAATCCAGCTCACAAGATGCTTTTGAAAACAAAAATATCTAAACTGCCTCACTCAACAGGTACAATATTTTCTGAAATCAAATGCTATTAAGGGCACAGAAGTAGCTTTGAAACTAGTTTGCACGTTTCTTGGGATTCAGCATATGTACTACACTTCTTAGAGGCCATAACATTTGCACAATATTTGATTAATACACCAAGCCTGCCAGATTGATTGTGCATTCAAGCTTCCAATTCTACAGTCCTAGTCTTTTTTAAAAGACCTAAATAAATACTGAGATACACATCAGTCTATTTCCTCAGTTACTTTTTATGACCAGGGTAACTGTAACCATTAAGGTTCATGTGGGAGACAGCCTGTTACCAATTTTAAGTAGATAGGCTTTCCAGTTTAGAACCTCTTTTTACTTAAGTCCAGAAACTAAGAAATCTGCAAGACACAATGCAAAGCTCAGTTGAAAAAGAGCAGAGTATGTTAACCAAAAACCCTGGTGTACCTCCTGGGTGGTCCTGACATTATTTGCATGCCAGAAGCAGTTAAGCTGACATACCTCTAAAATGGCATGAAGTACTAGCTATTTGCTTTAAAGGTGGAAATCAAATACTTCAGGTGTTAAATGCCATCAGAGCACATTTACTATACTTAAATACTTGAAGAAATTTCCCATTTACATTCCAGTAGATTACTGCATGTAACATTGACTGTTCAGGTATCTTCAAATCTAACAGAGTATACATGCACATAGCAGTAGCTTTTAGACCCCACATGGTTTAGAAGTTCTGTGTTAAAGCATTTGAACTTTTGACTTTTGTGCATTTATCCCCCAAACCAATCGAGCAGGGACTAAAGTTGTCATCATCCTGTGTATAGCTGTAATAACCTGGACAGTAGTTTAGAATTTCATTTGAGAAAAAGGTTACAGCTAAGGAATATTCTCTTACCTGAATAGCAGCAAATGCTAGTGCTGCCCAGATGACATACATCATGATCTCTTGAAGCTTCTTTACAACCAGAGCCTCACACCCCTGAAACAAGTAGAATTCTTATATATCCATCTGGCAACTGTATTTAGGCACACCAAAACCACCCCAAAAGCATCAAACAGGGCAAAAAGATAATACTAAAAAATGTCATTACTTAGTATACCATAGATGAAAAAAGGAGGTTTTTTCCCCCCTATAGAAAACATGTTTATTTCCTGTTAAAGCAAATACCCCCAAGACTTCATGCTCCCATTAAAAAGAAAACACAATGATTTGTCAGCAAAAGCACACAGCTAGGAAGTAGCTGTCTTTTGTTTGTCTTACCTCAGAATAAAGGTCCATTGGGTGGGTCAAACTGCCAGTACAATTGCTGAGGGCTGCTTTGCAACAGCTAAGTGGCACACTGTTATTTTTAGTTTGTTTGAACCAGACAGTATTCTCCCAGTCTGAATAGTTATGGATCCCACAGCAGCGCAGCTGCAAAAACATGCAGGTAAAGAATCAATGTGTTTATCAGTCAAGTAGTGAGACAACACAGCAATTCTAATTGCAATACCAAGAACACAAGTGTACTTAGTTACCTGAGTAACAAATTATTTGACATTTACTTAAGCTAATTGTAGACTGAGCATATTGTAAAGGGGCCCATAAACCTGAAAACATTTAAGATACTCCTTACAAAATGCAGACTTGAAATTCAAGTTCTTGGGGAACATTCAACAATCCACTTTTTCCTCATGCCTCCCTAACAAGACAAAAGCTTTATTTTTGGCTTAGCACAGTTCTATCCTTAAAGCTTACAACAGATACTTGAAAAAACCTTTGCTTTCTGGACACAGTCCTGGCCTGAACCAGAGTTTGCTCTTGTCACAGAACTGTGGTGCAGAATTAAAGTTCATCTTATATGCCTATGTGGCCATGTAGAAAGCCTTCAGGAATGAACCAATTAAATACATACAGTTCCATTCTGCTGAGAGCTTATACTCTACTGCAGTCCTCAGAGATTTATCGTGTACAGCACAGCCTCAAACAGAGGTACTGCCTTAAGTGTCAATTTACCAGCTTCCTGCCTTTCTCCCTTTCAGGAAGAATTTTAAGCAAGGTATGAATTAGTAGTATCACCGACTTAAATACATTAGACTTTTAGTATGTAAATGCTAGATGACTTTTTAAGTTGATGTAATTGTAAGAGTGTTGAAAGCTCCAGAATATTCTTTAAGTCTGATCAGTTCTTTTAGCCTCAAATCCAGAAACATGCAACACTAGCTTTCAGCTAGAAACAGGAATACCCTTTCCCTACAGCATGTTCTAGATAAATCTGTGCAGATGTGAGAACATTCTGCAATGGAATTTTGCAGAAAAATACCTAAGTACTCAATATTTGAATCCAAACACTGATTTATAGATAGCCAATCACACAAAACGCATCACCCTATGAACAATGCCATAATTCTACTCATTTTAACTAAGTTAACTGACCAAAAAGCTTTTTCCCAAATTTGACAGAATGAAGGAAGATATGCTACACAAATAGGAGTGCCACACAGTGTCTGGGTTTTAAGGACAGAAAGGACTGCCTCAGTCTCACCTGCCTCTGTACATAGTCAATAGCACGACTGGCTGCATCAGGATTTGTCCCATTGTATCCATTGTATACTTTCCGAATGCTGTGATCAACTTCATCCTCCACCTGCGAAGCATTAGGAAAGCATCTGCATTAGCACATTAACAGAAACAGTACAGGTCTAGGTAAAATAATTTCACCCCTACTTACAGCAATTCAGAAAACCCAGGTAACTCCTCACATCTGAAATTAACATACTTTGGTGGTACAGCTGCTTAAACTTCTAATGACTTTTGCAAAGATGCTACTACCTTGAAGCTACCAGACAAGAAAAAAAACAAGCAGCTATCTTCCATGAGATTTTAGACAAAGTAGCTTTGCAATGTATCTCAAAGGAAATTGCTGTTATTATGACACTGCAGCAGACATTCCATGAAGTTAAGGGCTCTCCATAAGGGCATGAATTCACCTTTCCACTTCCTCCTACTCCTTCAGAGTTCCAAGCCAAAACCAGTATAACCATCTGGGCTAACTTGTTCTACTGGGGACCACAAGGATATGAGTAAGTCATACCACCTGCTCTTCCCATTCTGCTTGAACCACAGGTAAATTCTCAAAGATGAGGTCTTTTGGTGGACTTTTCTACCCTAGAAGTGACAAAGCTCCAGCCCCGTGTGCCTCCCCACTTTCTGAAAATTGCTGATGGCAGTACACTGTACATAGCAACAGCTACTGGAATAGCTCCTAAAGCTACTGCAGATGAGTCAAGCTGCTAAAGATGCTGTCAAGTACATGTGTTCGAAATGTATGCCACCCAAGAATCATCACTTGTACCCCAAAAGGCATCTTATAATGCCCATTTTGGAGGAAATCTTACTAGAACCTTTTAAGTAGTATGTTTCACTGTAAACTGTTATTTAAATGAACAAAATGTCTGGTGTAACTAAACATTTGTACAATAGTAACATTAGTTCTGAATTGATTTTTTTTCTCTATCACATTCAACAGGAATTACATGCAAGGAATGTAATCTTAGGGCTGAGCATTAACTAAACATACATATTCTTTAGATTTGCAAGTTACAGTAGGAAGGCCTTGCTAATACATCACTCCCCTTAACTTCTTTAAAGGAAGAATATTCTACAGAAATAGCACAAGCTTCATTTCCCTCCACCCAAGAATGGTATCTTCACAAGTAAATCAGTATCAAGACAGATATGAATAAAAGTCAATTTAGCCTGCATAGGCAACTTGTCTCATACTAGTTTAAAATCAATTGTTTGATGATTTAACTAATGTGATTTACAGCTCTGATTCATACAACAAAACAGCTGTTCAATTTGTCATATAGGTTTTAAAATAATTTATTTCAGTCCTTACTTGTATATCATTTGGCTTATGGCTCAATTAGGGCAACATTACGCCCAAAAGCCATGCAAATGACATACAATGCAAACAGAAATCAATAGCTCCAGCTAACTGGCAAGTTTTATGAAAAATGAAGAGTGAACTACTCCACCCAGAGGAAAAAAGCCACTAAGTCCTCAACCAACTGACAGCCTGTTTAATCCCTACTGCCATTTACAAAAAGCCTTACTTTTACTGACAAGGACCAATGCTAGTGAGATTCTGCAGCAGGTCAGTCAATCACAATACGCCCTAGGCATACTTCGCATTGCTCTGATGGACTAGGAGTCTGAACTGGATCCACACATGCAGGTTACAGGCATGTTGGAAAATTAAGCTATGTCAAGATCAGTCATTCTATCTTAAAAGGGCACAATACTACTTTCTTGAGACATTATACCCAGTCTCACTTGGTGCCAAAAGTTTTTTATGAACTGCCATGACTTCAATCTTTACTTTTGTTTGTGAAGTTTTATTTGGAAGTTTGTACAGTTAACACTAAAGTAATTCTAACACAATTCAGGTGCCTTTTTAAAAAAAAAACCAAACACCACAAAAAAACCCAAAACCGCCACAGATCTGTACATGCCATGTCAGAAACATGAGAACAAAATTAGAAAAGCACAGATCTGCCTTATTTATCCTGGCAAAAATGATCAGAAATCTAAGCAGATTTCACCTCCCAGCTCACTGTTAATAAATTTCTTTCTGACACTTCTGCTGTACTTGAAAACAATTTCTTAAGATGCTAAGTATTGCAGGGTAGTAGAAAACTGCCATTTTTACTCACAAACTCTGTCTTCCTTTCAAAAGGCTTAAGATTTAGTTTTTGAATACTGACTCCCACAAATGTCTCACTGTAAGATGATGCCACCACTAAGAAACTACCTTCCCTCTTCCCCCCAAGCTCTGACCCTGCATTACCTAACAGCTGTGAAACTGTATGGTAGCAAGACAAAAATGAGAGACAACAGAACATGCACCTGGAACCAATCCAATTTTCAAGTGTTTGATTTCAGATGGGCTAGGGAAGAAAGATCTATGCATCTGTTTTTATCTGCTCTGAATGCTGTCATCCAGAAAAGAGTGAGCCACTTTAAGATGGGAACACAGAAGAAAGTAAGCTGACCACAGCTTAGACCCACTCAGATGCATGGTAATTCCTGAATAACTATACTGTAATACACTAAGGTTCTCCAAGTACTGAAACAGAAGGCAACCATCAAGTTAACATGTAAGAACTCAACATGTTCCCCATTCTCCGGGAACTGTATTGATCTCCTCAGTTGTTTCCAAGGACTACTTGCACTACAAGCTTCAAAGAGTCCCAAATAATCTCCTCAGTGCATGGCCAAGATGCCAGAAATCAAATGCAGACCATGAGGAAAAAAATGAATTTAAGCATTATCAATAGAGCATTTTCTGTTGAAGCAACCTATTCTAACTACTAAGCCAGATTTATCATGCATAGTTCAAGGTCCTTTCATTAGCTGCTTACTCAAGGGAGACTTCCTTCACAAAAGTTTTTTACTTAATGGTTGTCTCACCATTTCTTCCAGGATAGTAGGAATGAATACTGAACTAGTAAGACCTGGGCTGTTTATATACATACAGAGGACCGAAGAAAGGTAAATGGTGCTTCATTTAGTAGTAGTTCAGCTTGCTATTAAGATATTACTGGGGAGTCCTATAATGTGATCATACTACACATCACAGCTAAAAACGCCTTTTCTGCTAATTTTTTGGCAAAATTTAGATGTAGACATAATAAAAACCATTGAAACTGTGCAAGTTAGAAATTTCATTTCAAGCTACATTATAGTATCTCTAATACCTCATGGTATATATTTCTGGCACATATTATGCTGGTAGAAACACAACTAATTTAATTTTTCTGGTCCTGTTTCTTAACTTCTGTTAAACAAACAGTGGAAGAAGTCACAGTTTCTTTAGCCATAACCCTTGTCAACAACCTGTATAAATCTAGACAGTATATATTAACACATTCAGTCTATTTGATTTTATTACGATGCAGTGTTAGTTTGTATACGAAAACACAAGATAACATTTAAGTTACTCATATCAAAACAATATGCCCTATGTTCAAATATTGTGCAACCAAAATCATTTACAAAGTCAAAGCATAAATAAATTAGAAGACCATCTGGAAAATGGAATGGTACCAATTACCTTGACTCCCCTCTACTATTCAACTGATAATGATATATTCCAGCTAGTTTTTTTGCTTCTGAGAAAACTTTTGCTTTGCTTTGAAGAACACTGATGTTCTAAAAATGTAAGATATTGGTATCTCAAATTAACCCACTTAGAAGTTTGGTTTTATTCCCTTTAATACCCATTAACAGTTCTACAGAACCAAATACAGTAAAGACTAGACCTCAGTATTTTGGTCAGTTTACAACAAAACATTTACTGAAATTGAGAAGTTATTACCTTTGCTCTGTAGATGTAGCCAAGAACCACAACCACAACTTCAGTGATAAAAACCAAGAGCAGGATGATCACAAACTGTAAAATACAAACCAAGAGTGTTTGTGCAAAGAGGTTTACTCATTTAGTCTCTGAAAGCCACCATACAGATTTTGCTATTTAAAGTAATTGTTCAGGTGAGGTTTTGATTTAACAGATAACTTAAAAGCAGACAACTGAGTTGACCAAATGAGCCAAATATTAACTTCATTCAAGAAGCTTCAGTGTTCATAGCTTCACCAAGTAATAAGCAGCTGCTCAGCCAGACAACTGAAAACACCATGCTGGATCGCTTTAATCAAGCGTTTCTTTCAATCTTCTTTCTGTTAGATAAATAGGAATGTCACATCAAAGAAACTACTCAGGCTGTAACTAAGAGTGGTAGATGGACTAAGGGCACATTTCTTCAGATTAAGCCCTGTAACAACTGACAGAGACAGCAAGCTATGCATTTGCCTTGGTATATTTAAGAGCACTTTTAAGATAAACTGTTAAAAAGTCTACACTGTGTCCAACAAAAAAAAAAGAAAAAAATGGAGACAGTTTAAATGCTGGCCTCTCTTCGAAACACGATACAAAATACTACAGTGTTCAAATTAAGTTATACAGAAAAATACTGAAGCATCACAACAACCCTCTGTCAACCTTGATGCAAGATACTTAAAACAAGAAGGCCCCTACCTCACCTTTCTCTCTATTATATTTCAGCTTTTTAACCAGAACAGATAAAAATGAGATTTAAAAACTGTTATGACTTAATGATATGGTTTTACATTTTTTAAACAAGATAACCACAGTTCTAAAAAATGTAAAACAGAGGAGCCTACCTGATGCCAGAACTGGCTAATTTAGCACCATTATTTAGAACAGAAAATTGAAATGAGATGTTCATAACAAAATAAGGGGAAAACATATAAGGCCAAAAAATAAGATTAGAACAAACTTTTAAAAATAATTCAGAAGTTTATTAAAAGGGAATGCAACCAAATATACAACAGGCAAACACCATCATATAAAAACTCTACAACTTACCGTAGCTAGTCCACAGCGACTTTCTCGAATTGTGGCACAGCACCCAATAAGTCCAATAATAAAAAGAAGTGTTCCCACAGCTATGATAATAACTGCTGGAATTAGTGTGTAGACATCTTCAAAGAAGTGATCATAGTCATCATACGTGATGAACACATAGGCTCCCACGTAGCACAGTATGCCTGCTGCTGCCTACAATACATACAACAGCATGGTAAGTTGCTTTGAACACCAAACCCTCCTTTCAGCAAGACTACTTTGCAACAATTATTTTATTGAATACCATAAAGTAGTCTTCCTCAGAATTCAGACTTTTTAAAGTTTAAGCATCTTTGAAAGGTCACAGCATATGTTTATTAGGAATATCTCAAATGGAGTCTAGCCAGTAGTTTTCAAACTGCATTTAATCTAGCAAGATTTAGCATTGACTACACTGTGGGAGTCTTCCGAGGCATGTGGTCAAGAAATGAGGGTAACCCTATTATGAACACCAAAATCTTCCTCCCTGTTCTCAAACACTTCCTTCTTATGCTGTAAAATAAAACCTTCTACACAGTCTAACACTCACAAACACATACTTTTGAGAACAGGATTCCAAGTCATCCAAGCAGCAAGTTATGTGCTATTCAACAGCTTTTCAGAACATGTATGCAGTCCTTTAATCTGCCATTACTTACCTAATACTTAGTCTTCTATTTTACTCATTACCTATGATTTAACATTAGACAGAATAGATACCCACATTGCAAACTTTAACCTTTGCTAGGGAAAGGTGAACTGCGAGAAATAACAGCTTTCTGAAGCATTCACAGCACTGGAAAATCTGATTCTAACCAAGAAAGCAGGTAGGAACAGATAGAAAACACTAATTATTAAAAGACAGAACCAAATACCCAGAGACACATACCACAACATTTTTGAGATGTTCTTGTTACTGATTTGCCACTGCAAGTAAGACCTGTAGGATGGATCTTTCACTATATAGATTTAAAACACTAAGACAAAGCACTTAAATCAATCTGGTATGACCTTACCTCCCTTACAGTTACAGGGATCCCAACACATCAATACCTTCATTAACTTTAAGCCGAGCAGATCTAGTGAAGGACAGACCGGGGTTGCTCGAGGAGCCAGCTAACATACATTTATTTCAAAGGGCCTTATCAAATTTTGTTTTACAAATGTCTTTCACAACTGTCTCCACACTTGCTGCAGAATGAAACAGTCCTGCTATATGTCAAAATGAAACATCCACAATGACGGACAATATAATTTGAATATTTCACGACACTTTTTTGTTATCCCAATACAAGGCTAAGCTAAACCAATCCACTCAGAAGCTGCAATGACTAAGCTAAGACCTGGGGAATTTAATTTTCATGTTAAGGGTAGCATCCCCATTAAAATCCAATCTATACTCTGGGCACAAGAGTTAACTGGAATATTACACACTTCAGCTCTGATCTGAGAAAGAACACTGCCGGCTGCCTCCAGACCTCCTTTCCCTCTCAGTGGCCTTGTAACTACCCCTATGCCTGCGTTGAAGAGAGCTGACACACACACATATAGCTGGTTCCTGTAGTTATAATATTACAGGACTGGGTCATGCTATTGTAGAATCAAAGAATCAATTAATAATTCAGGCCAGGAGGCATCTCAGGAGATAATTTAGTCTGATTTCCTGCTAAAAAAGCAGGGGTCAACAATTAATTCGGACCAGGTTGCTCAAGTCTTTGTCCAAAGTTTTGAAAATCTAAGGATGGATACTCCGCAGCCTCCCTAGGCAACCTTTTCAGTGTGGCACAGAACAAGACAAACCACAGACAAGCGATACTCAGCATATCAGCACTATTTGCTACAATGTACTAGGTGTACTGCATAACTACTGCAACTACTTCCTATAAAATAATACTGCATAAATACTACTAGAATAATACTTTACATATGGAATATCCCCTGCAGCACTTTGTTATAGAAACACTATGTCACAGAAAGTTGTATTAAGAGCCAGCTCAAAAGCACCATCCATTCTGTGTGGATTTGAGCAATGTATTTCACCTCTCTGCCTCTCTTTCTGCAGTGAAGGTGTGTACTCCACAGGAATCTTAAAAGCATCCAGGAGGCTCACATTCATCCAATAAAAGGTGCCATAGAGATACAATGCTAACAAAACCAAAAATTCAGTAACAAAGACCAACAGCAAGACATCTTCTCCAGACAAGAAAATCTGAAGTGAACAAGCCATTACAAAATTGCCCCTTTGCACAAAAGATGTTGAAATGCTAATCCAACAACACAAATCCCGCCGTGTTAGGTACAACATGGCAAAATGCAGACATACAATTTCCGTACACAAAGCAAAGATTCGAAGTAGTGTCACTGAACAATGGAATTACATTAACTGTTGCCTAGCAATGAAGCATGTGAATGACAGGACAGTGATGTAATCTCCCATTTCTAAGAACTAAAATGCCTGTTAGAAATATGGTATATTGCAAGGTGGCAGATGAAAAAACACAGCTGTGGCTGGCATAAGGCACAGAAAATAGACCACAAAACTGAAATCAGAACCATTTGTGAACCCTTTGTCCTTCTCTGTTGTGTGAAATTTAAGTGGCTTCCTTCTTCACTAAGAAAAAATCTGGTTCATAAACTGCATGTGCACATATATTTAAAGAATATTTGAAACAAAAAATTGTAATCTTTAAAAAATGTCTACAGGTATTAGTTTTCATTCCCTGCTTCAAGAAGCATACACATTTTACAAAATTTTGCTCTTCCAATATCATGCCAGACAAGGTGAGTCTGACAAGTATAAATATTGTCTCAGAAACTACTTGTAAAAAAAAAAAAAGAGTATTTTGTAATTACTATTGGAAAGGCAGATTTTTCTTAGACTTCTCAGATTAAAGCACCCTCATCTGAAGACTTCACTAAATCCTTTCCATAATGACTAATCAGCCACGACAGCATTTGACCTTAGGTTCTGCTTTTGAACAATGTTGTGGAACTGGTGTTTCTGTGGAAGAAGCTACAGAATTTGGGGAACAGCGGTGTGCATGCATATGTCTATAAACCTTGCACTAGAGTAATGAGGAAGTTGATAAAAACACTTCAAGTAATTTTCAGGGGGAAAAAAACAACCAATAAACAAAGTCCTGAAAGCAAAGGTGCCTTCTGGAGCTCTCAAGTTTTAAAGCTATGAAGGTTAAAACTCCTTTTCCATGTATCACAGTCTAACACTATCTCTGAACAGGTACAATACCTAGTCTATCACAGAACAATGAAAAAAGCAACACTAGCCAGTCAGTTTGCAGGAACATAAGTTTCATGTGCCTTCCCTTTTCCTTTCATATCACAACCACGGGATGCTTAGTGTTTTCTTCAGACTGTCTCTAAACCAGGAAGGGGGGAGGTCTCTAAATCAGCATTTTAGCTGGGATTAGGAATGTCCTTTTGAAGCCATCCTTTTTGCTCAACTTCTGATAATTTTCACTTACTACCTTCTGGTTTGCATCACCGACTAGTTTTAGGAGTAACAGGACTCAATTTTGGATGAAACTAGACCAGAAGATGAGTGCATCTACTGTGCTAACTGCTGACAGGTGTTCAGCTGACAGGACCAGACTAGCCTGAGGTCCTCCCTTCCCTCCCCACAACTCAGTAGTTTCAATATCCACATCTGGATCTCAGCACATTGCATTTTGTTTTACCTCCATAGTATCATGTTATATGTTAATGTAAATAAAGCATAAATATTGTAACAACAGATAAAGACAAAGAGCTAGTCTTACCTACCAAAGTATGCAACCTACATCGATCAGTGCTGCACCAGTTAAATGGACATTACCTGTTGCAAGCCAAGAATAAAGTGTGCTTTTTAAAAGAAAAAAAACAAAATAAACCCCAAAGCAGTACCATGTGCTTAAATAATTTGCTTCTCAAAAAGGGAATCACCACAAGTAAAGACACAAGGATAATTAAAAAAATAAAATCCAAATCTCAGTGCTTACTATCCTGCAGAGCAAATAGTAAATCTGCAGAGCAAAGAGTAAATAGGTAAGTCTGAACTCAAAGATATTTAAATAAAATAAATAGGTAAGTCTGAACTCAAAGATATTTAAATAAATAAAAATACCATATTTACAATCATGCATTTCCTATCATTAAATGGAAGCCAAATACATGAACTGCACACAGTTCAAACAAGTCTTTGATAAACAGGGCTTGAAGGCAGAATTCTCGAACTTGATCTGCTCAAGGCTCTGAATAGATGGCAGCAGCTTCAAGAATGTGTGCCAGGTCACATGTATGCTCTGGGGAGATGATTGGTTATTCAGCATTCACACATCCTTTCAGAGTTGTTTGCATCTGACTTGTAGTACTGAACCTGAAGTGGCATACTCCTATTTCAGGATGAATTAACCTTTAAAAAGACTGAGAAGGTAAATATAGTCAATGAAGCCAGTTTGTTGCAAAAGGCTTGAACAATCAGACCTCTTTTTCATCAGAAGAAAATTTAAAAGATAGAGACCTCTTGTAGTTCAGAAAAAGCCTCATATTGCTTTAGCACAGCCTCTAAGGAGTTATTAGAAGCCAAAGAAATATCCAAAGAACTGGAGGGAAAACTGGAAAAATCTAATGACACATGCAATGATAAACATCACTCAAAGCATTATAGGCAAGCCTATTTAAAACCTGGGGTTCTTAGAGTGAGTAAACTTCCCCCCATCTTTGGGCTGGTATAAAACAGCCTTTTAAGCTCATACCTATTTCACAAAGTCAGCTTTCACTCTTCACATGCACTGAGGTGTATTCAAGGCTACACACTGTCCAGATGCACCCTGAAAGAGTTTCAGGTTTGTTTTGTTGTGGTGGTGGTGGGTTTTTTTTTCAGTTTTTGTTTGTTTTTTAATAAGTATGCTGCAAGCACACCAAGAACTGTTTTCATGTTTTCAGTAATGCTCACACACTGCAGCAGTTCAAAAGCTAAAATTTTGGCTAGCTAAGATGACAACTGCTAAGATACTTAAACTAGTTGTTTTGTTGATCATTTATTTATCAGCCATGGACACTGCAACTCCAACGTACGACTAATGTTTCCTTATACTACCCTACTACTGTTGCTCCTTAACAGATACAATGAAAATTTGCCCAATGATTTTGTATCTGTCCAAAGTATTGTTCCTCAGTTACTTTTGCTGTTTACCTTGCTACTGAATTTTCTTCACTTTGGGACCACAACAGAACACACACAAAAAGTTTCTGAATTTCTTTTGGTACTCTTAATTAATTAGGCTAAAGAATAGTATTTGTCCCTTTAGAATGCATTTTATTCACTGTTTTAAGAAAAACACATACTCTGTGAACAAGAAAATGAAAGAGGCAGCTAAGTATTATATGTTAGGAGGAAACACCTCTGATGACCAGTTAGATAAAGGAATATTTCACCTTTTTGGTAAGTACACCTACTTATAAATTCCTACCACTGCCAACTTTACCACTGCTGACTGGCAAATCTTAGTATTAATACAGATACCACTCTAAACCCCATTATTGTTCATTCCACTACTAAAACATCTTTCCCCTTCACCTTTTCTGCCTGGATCTTGTCCAAGAATCCCCACCTATCCACTGACCTCCTTATGTTAAACTTCGTCGTATCTTTGATCACACTCACTGCCTCTTCTAGTCTGCAAACATCCTTTTTCTTTTCTTAAAAAAATCCCCATACAATTCAGGTGAGATTTTTGAGGGTCTACAGTTACACCGGTTTTGTTTTCAAAACAGTTACTCCTTTCCATGCTTACCAACACCTGAACATTTCCTACCCATTAAGCAGGGACACTGGTATTGTAGTTTGACAGCTAGTTTTCGGGCTTCTCAGAGCAGTATCTTAAAAAAGCATTTTTTTACACTACTCCATTATTTAACTTCTGCTGTACTGCTGACATTTTCAGTTCTCTCCAACACAGCCTGATTACTGGGGTTTGTGTGGTGGTGGAAGGGGAGGGGTGCAATGGAGTGCACCTTGTGTGGCAGGGTTTTTTGGTAGTGCAGGAGGGGGCTACAGCAGTGGTCCCTATGAGAAACTTCTCACAGCTCCCTCGCTCCAAGTCAGATCCATCTCTGTGCAAGGCCAAGACAGTTAGTGATGGCAGCTGTGTCTCTGTGATAACATATTTAAGGGGAATCTTGAGAGGGGGTTGGGGTGACTTGTGAGGATGCACAAGGACACTTATATGAACACTGAGGTCAGTGGAAAGAAGGCCGAGGAAGAGGGGGAGGTGAACTGGAGCAGAGTACCCCCCACCCCGTAACCCGTGGAGAGACAGCAGGGCCATCCCCTGCCACCCATGGAGGTCACTGGAGGAGCAGAGATCCGTCTGTGGAGTGGCCCCAGGACTCTGTGGGAAGAAGCAGCCCCCACTGCTGTAGTCTAACGCTGGGAAGACTGACACACGTGGAGGTGACCCACGCTAAAGCATCTCGAAGAGAATGCATCCCGTGGGGAGGACTCACAGCAGAGAGTTTGCGGAGGACTGTCTCCCATGAGAGGGATGCCACGTGTAGCTGGGGGAGGAATGCAGAAGAGTTCTTTCCTCCCACCGCCCTGCAGGAAGAGGCAGCAGAAGATG
>NW_020799112.1:3065191-3071359 GCF_003259725.1 Athene cunicularia | reverse complement strand
CCCCCCCACCCCCTGGGGCAGAACGTAGAGATATCAGGAACAAAGCTGAGCCGAAGGGAGGGGTGAGGGGGGGGTGTTTTTAAGATATGGTAACGCTTCTCACTGTCCCATTCTGTTGTTAAGTGTCATTGTTAGCATTTTGAATTAAAATGATGTCCTTTTTCTTCCCCTAACAAGCCTGCCTTTTGCCGATGTCCATAATGGCTGAGCTACCCCTCCCTGTCCTTACATTTCTTTTGATTCATTCTCTCCTTCCCAGCTGGGCAAGGAAGGGGTGAGTGAACTGCTGCGAGGCCCTCAGTTCCCCTCTGGGCTCAAACCACATCAGATAAAGCTTTCCTGATCAGCTAAAGTTTTTCTTTTCAGCTTTCCGTCTTTCAAACTCTAGTTTCTCAGTTTCAGCTTCAAAGGCCCTACGGGGTATCTCTGCTATACCTTTGTCTGACACTTTTCAGCACTTCACTACTCCGTATCTCCTTCTCCACTCCCCTCCAAAACAAATACACACCGGTATTTGACATTTCTACTTTGTTCTCATCAGTAACAACTTAACTGGAACACTGCCTTAAAAAATCCTTTAGGAGAAGAAAACCAGCAATTTCATTAAACTTTGTAACAAAGAAATATTTTAAAGGCTTATAAAATTCAAGTAAGCCACACTGCTTTGTCTATACTAGCCAAATTCAATTCTGTAACACTACACATAATCTCAAATTCAAATGCTTTTGCAGCTAAAGCAAAAGGCTGCTTTGGCATTTGGCATTACCTGTTTTAAGTATCACTGATTGCAAGAGGCAATGCACCAGCAGACTGTGTTTTTTTTCCCAAACTAGAAATGTTAATAATACAGCCATTCTTTTACACCTCTTTAGTCATCAGGGTTGTAACTTGACCTGGCGCCCCACTGTTTTCAGATTCCTTGCCCTGCACAAGAACAATAATGATTACTCCATGCTACAAAGTTTTGCCAGGTAAAGAGATATTTCAAATTAAATGTACTAAAAAGATAACACATTTAGCTTCGCAAGTTGTTTTTGCTTCTATTTTTAAGCATGAGACCAGATGCAAAAAAATCCCATATAAATACTTGAAACTCACCTTGTAAAGAATCTTAACAATACTACTATGTTACTTAAAAGCAAATTGAAGCCTTACCAAAATCATGGCCTGGCCCACATTTGCTACCTAAAAATTCATATCCAACTATTCTAAGAAAAAATCACTCAGAAAAGGCACAACACTGAGTCTTAAATACTATTTTTTAAATGAAAAATTAATTTCATTAATGCATGAGATTCCAAGCCATTACACAATCCTGCAATTACACCCCACTACCATAGCAGCTGAAGTACAAAACATTCAACTTTCACATCCACAAGGGACTGTCCTCCAAGACAAAAAGGCTTCAGTCAAGTAATCCCCAACAGGTAGCCTTTGGGATCACCTGTCAATTATAGTCTTTGATCACCAAAAAACTCAAGAAGTTTCTTCATTACCCCATCTTTTAAAGTCCAGATCAGAAACAACTCTCAAGCTCCCAGTAAAACAGAAAAATTACTTGGCTAATTCCTACATATAAGGGGAAGCGAACTCTACTTTTCTACTTTTTCTTTCTGCTGCCAAATTTCAATGAATATCCCCTTTGCTGCATTTTCTTTCTTCTTTTCTACCAGAAACCCAAAACACACTACATACACACTGATAGCTACAGCTCATTTTAAAAGATAGCACAGATAGTTCCTCTAAGATAATACTACATAATTTCTAATACTATGTTTTCTGTACTGTGGTGAGCATGTATATGTTGCAAAGTGAGCACAGAACTGTAGAAAGCATTCTGGCTGGACAGAACTGAAGCCTTGAGACTTCTCTAAACAATCATACCAAAGAATGTTTTATAGTAGCTTAGTCAAATGAACTGTAAAATTAATGATTTCAATTCAGTTAAATAATTGCAAGAGCAACTTAAAAAGTTATTCACAGTTACTGAGTTGAAAGTATCGCAGAAACAGAGTTAATTCCTTTTCTCAAGGAGGAGGACACAGAGGTTAAGGAAAAAACCCTCAAAGCAAGCACAGGACATTAGGTACCGTTTTAGCAGAGCAGGCTGTCAGAGCACATATATTCTTTGAAAATATAAAATCGAGATAGTCCCTATTTTGAAGCAAGACTACAAGCATCTCCAAATATTTTATCCTTCTATCCTATACTGTAAACACATTTCCCTAGCATTTTTGTCTTCAACTCGTTTCTTCAAACCACTTCCAACTGAATTATGTGTACCACCTGATGAAGCCTTAAATTAAAGAGTTCACAAAACCACATTTGACAGTAGTCTTTACATATTTGTTCCAGGTAGATTTATTTCTTTCACTTTCAAATCTATGCAGACTTGTACTGTAACAAAAGGTTTTTATGAAAAACATGCTATTCTCAAATACTTTATGATCATCTTTTATTTGTAAATGGTCATATTCAACATTTAATCTTAATCAAAAATTATTTTCTCATTATCAACTATATATTTTTTAAAGACTACAGCTTAATTTTTTCCTGTCATACCAGTCATTATAATCTTTCCCCACAGAAAACCTCAACAAACCACATCCTAAAGCTTGACAGATTGATCAATGTTGGGATTTCCACTCCACCAGAAGTATTTCTGAGTATATGTACTAAAAGTTTTGTTATTTTATTTCCAAGATGCACTGTCCTTCACATCACAATTACTTCCTATGCAATACCTTTCCTTAAAAAGATTAATTTTCATTTAGATGATGCTAAAGTCACTCGTTGACCAAACAGATCTTGTGCAAACTTAAGGCAAAATAAAGGTCAACTGAAGCACTGCTCTTCCTTTGTTATTTATCATATATACTCCAAAACTAATTCACGGCAACAAAACACTAGTAAAGACATTAATCTGTTATGTTCTCCACACTTCTCTGATCTTTCTATTAAGTGCAAGTTATAACTTCCTATCAATGCATTTCTTTGTAAAGTACCTTTGAGCTTAAGGACTCTTTGCTGAATTATCCAAAATCCAAATGTTTCATGCAACATCTTATGTTACTCTTGATGACCGTTACTCACGTTTTTCTGCAGTACTGTTTTTAATGCAATACATGTGTATACAGTTGGATGTACCTGATGTTTGACAACCCTGCTAATAAAACTCAGCTAAACTGTCAAAGTACCACACCAAAAAACTTTGAAAGGTGCATACAGCCCATGCAGCTTTCTATATGATAAACTAGCCCATTTTCTTAAAAAAAAAATCCTGTAGTAATTAACATGTAGGAATACAGTTAATGTAAGAATTTAACAGGATGTGAAAAAAGTTCAAGCAAGACTATACCAAAACAAGATTACTTTTTTTATAGTGCCAAATAAAAAATTCAGTAGGTAGCACAAGACTTTTCAAAAAGAGATGAACTTGTACAATCACTGGCAAATTGAGTGGAGTTTGGATTATTAAAGTCAGCAGTCATAGATAATGAATGAGTGGGTGGGTATGGCTATGACCTGTCAGCAAGCCACATCTGACTTTTATTGAAGGCTTAAAAGAAGTTTTTTAAACAGTTATATCCTAGACTACAGAGTCTAACAAAAACAACTCTTTTTCCTTCGGCAGCAGAAGTGATAATTTTCTAAACATCTCACATTCGTAACACAGCTACCAAAGCACTGCGAACATTCATGTCCTCACACAAATATGAGACCCATGGCAGGGGTGAGGTGTCAGGGAAATTATAATTCATTTTGATCACCTACCGCTGCGTAAATTTCGATAGCAAACAACACAGAAGCAACTTGCTATTACTACAGATGACCATGAAGATCATAGAATCATAGAATGATTTGGGTTGGAAGGCATCTAGTTCCAACCTTCCTGCCATGGGCAGGCACACCTTCCCCCAGATCAGGCTGTGAAAAATGATAATATGTAAGATTTAGATATACTACCTTAGAGACACATTACATTTATAAAAGCAATTAAGGGAGGTTTCATAGTTACTTGACCAATTATAGGCAGTTTTCTATCATCAAGTCTCAGTGGAAATCTGCATGTTCTAATTATCAAAATTGGAACTACATATGAATGACATGCGAAACACTTTTGTAACAGCACAGAAACAATTACACTGTCAACTAGATGGGCACCAAATGTTAACGCACACAATCAGCTCAGGCAACAAGTGAAACATGCTAGATCAAGAGTTGGAATTCTTCCTCTTACGCCATTTAAAAATGAAGATGTACTACTTCTGTTCTTTCCTATTTTTAGCCTATACCTTCCTAAAGCGAGGAAAACCACCCACTTTTGTAATTCTCACTTTTGGAAAGCATGCCTCACTCCACATGCAGCTTGTGTGCCAGCACAAGCAACCCAGGTACCTATCCACCAAAAAGCTATCACCACAAGTTGACTTTTTAGGCTGGAGATAGTTTACAGAATACAAGACTGGTGACATTTTAATTTGACATAATTAAGACAAGTTTGTCTCGAAAAAAGTTATCAAAAATTGTAAAGTGCTAGGTTCACAATTACACAAAATTATTTTGTACCCACCACTGTTTAAGCTGAATAACTGCAAACTTCAACATGCAATTAAATTACTAAATGAGCAAATAACAAACAATACCTTTCAAATACATAAAACATGAAAACTATCACTAAGCTTTAGGAGTGGAGAGAAATTGCATACAGAACTTATGTTCATTTATTCAAAACAGAGCCTAATTTGTATCAGCAACTAGAGAAAAATCTACTACAAAATGCCTTCAAGAATGCAACTCACAACTACACGTCCAGTCAAAAACTTTAAGTATGACGTAGCAGCTATTAAATAGCTTTTTTAATATTTGCAACTAGGCATGTAACAAAAAGCCACACCCAGCTAAGTAGATTCCAAACAAACGGCTGTACTAAAAAGGTTGATGTAACTACCTTAAACTTCAAAGATAAAGAATGGAGCCTATACACCTCAGTCAAAATTAGACTTCTAATATGCACTAAAATCAAATACGCCTCACATTTACTGCTCATCCCTCTGAACAGCTGTATACACAAGTCCTGGTGAGCCTGCACAGATATGCATTTTCCCTGACCATGATTCATTTTTAGGCACCTATGAAAGGCATTCCTTTATAAAAATTTCGACAAGAACGTTTATCCTATAACACTTGTTAGATTTCATATGACTTTCAATATTAAATGATGTAGCTATATATAGCCACATTTTAATGTTCTAATATCTCATTACCCGCTATTACTTTTTCAAAGCTGAAATCTTTGAACAGCTGGGACAACAGATCTTCTGTTCCTGGAGCTGGGATTAGATGTTGAGAAATGAAGTAGCTAAAAGCAGAAAAGTAATTCTTAAAAGTCTACAGAATATTCTTTAATTTGATTTCATTTAGAGTTACGTCGTTCTGACAAGCGAATTATTACAGTGACCAATGCCAAGCTACAGCCTGTATGCCCATCCTGAGAAAGGTCGTTTAGAACAACTTACTGTTCCACCAACCCGGATAAGCTTTTGTCTGTCAGCACGACTGTAGTTGTGGGAGGTTTAAGAGACACATAAATACTACGATGCAACTGTGGTTGCTGCAAGGAGGGAAACATAAGATTTGCTTTTGGACTGTTAAGTTTTACATATATCCTAACTTTGCGTTAATAATAGGAGGAAGAAAACGGTGCTCTATACTTACCACTAAGTATTAGGGACAGACGTCCTTAAAGTAGGCAGCCTAAAACTAGACTGCCGTAACAACTCTACAAAAACTAAACCATCAGAGACCTGAAAATCTCAAAAATGCAACTCAAGCTGTAAGCAATTACACAAGCGTCTCTGCCTCAAGATCTCTAATGCTCGTTAAACCTTTGCTGTCAGGCTGAGGCAACAGATTCAGCTTCATCCACCTCCGGACTCTGGGGGGGTGGACTGGAAGGATAGAGACTGCGCCCACCGCTAAAACACGGGGCCCCGCGAAGGAGCACAAGACGTCCGTTAAATAGAAACCGTTTAAATACGAACTGAACCGGCGAGGCGGCGCGGGGGTGCTCCCCGCTACTGTCGTACGTGAGCGAGGACCGATAACGGCGAGGCGGGCCGGGCCGGGCCCGCAGCGCCCTCAGGGCCGGGCCCCGCACCACAGCCG
>NW_020799112.1:2984260-3065141 GCF_003259725.1 Athene cunicularia | reverse complement strand
GCCCCCCTCACGCACCGCTGAGGGAGAGGCAGCCCCACGGCCGGAGACCCTGACCCTCCCCAGCCGCCCCCGGGCTCACCCAGAAGATAAGGTTCAGGAAGACCAGGACGGTTTTGGAGGAGGTGATGCCGCACTGCCCCATGGCGCCCGCCGCTGCCGCCCCTCAGTCTCCAGCCGCGCGGCTCCGCTCCGCTCCCCTCAGCTCCGCTCCGCCGCCGGCCCCGCCCCACGTGACCCAGTCAAGCCGAGGCGGCGGCGCGGAGAGCCTAAGATGGCGGCCGCTTGCGTCACGTGGCAGGAGGGGGCGGAGGGACCTAAGATGGCGAACCGCTCCCCCTTAAAGGAGCCGGCGCGCTCTGGGGCGGCCTTTCCGTCCCCTCCCTCAGGAGGGCGGCGCCGTTCCTCTGCCTCGGTGGCAGCTTAGCCTGGAGAGAGGTCTGCACTCCTCTTGCCCTCAGAGACCCCCCATACCACAGCAAATGTCATCTCACAGGAGAGCTTTAGGTCATGAGAGAAAAAGAAAGTCCACGCAACTGCGGTCTGAGGAGTGGTTTGATGTGCCTTCAGGAGGCTGAAGGGTGGCCTGGGGCGGGAGTGCTGGGGGCAAGAGGTGAGGCGAGGCCGCAGGAGAGCAGCTGCCTATGAGGCGTGAGATGACAGCGGGATCTCGCTGGCCGGGTTGCCTTGCTAACCCCCCACCAGCAAAGGGCGCAGAGGTGTGCGCTCTTGGGCCGTGGGGAGATCTCTTGGTGCACCGATGGGTTTTAAAGGAGAAACTGAACCTGGCTCCCCGTGACTATGTTATTTGTGCAATCGGCATGGCAGGCAGGGAGAGCAAATGCATTTTACAATGAGGACATTTGTCTAGTGGGAAGAAGGAACCCTTCCAGTGTAGTAAAAGAAGATGGCTCTTGTTACACAACCCAACATACCGTGAGGAAAGTGCAAGCGTTGGTAATTGTTAGAACATTTTTGATGCAGCCAAAGAGGGTGGGATTTACCAGTGAAGAACAAAGGAAAAGTAACTTAAGAAATTATGGGAAGATGTGCATGGTTTCGACAAGCAGTGCTTTTGCTGAAACTGCACATGTACTCCGGAAGCGAGGGCAAGGTAACAGTATTTATCCGTCATTTGCTGCCCTGTTTATTCATAAGGTTCTCTAGCATGGACAGGATCCAGCCCTTCATTGTGAAGGCCCTGTTTGCTGTCTTGCTAGTCAAACCAAACCCCTCCTCCCCTATTTCTTCTGGCATCATGGTATCTTTCTTCTTGATCTTTCTTTTATTCTCTTCCTCCTCTCTAATCCTCCACTCTTCCTAGAAATATCTGTTGTTCCTGAGCTGCTCTCCCCTGCTTGGTGAGCTTGCTCAGTGGCTTCTCCTTGTTCATTTTCTAGCAGATTCACTTCTTGAGTGAAAAAGAAACTACCCATGTTATTGAAGGCATTTTAAGGATCGGTCCTGTAAAGGCAGAAAACTAACAGTTATATTCCACTGTTCTGTTTCCATGGTAGCAAAGTTAGGTTTTTTACCTCCTACAATTTTGGGAAGTTATATCCAGAACCAGTTCCTGGATACCATGGAGATACCAAGTCTTTTTTCAGCTTTCTTTTCAAGTCCTTATATGCTCATGGATGAAAGTTCCCAATCTTGCAAATCATTAGACCATTTTCTGTCACTAAAAATTAATTTATATACCCAGAAGATATGCTCGAAGTTGGTTGCACTATTAGTATGGTTTTGCATTGAATTTATGGCATTTAGAGTGTAATTGTCTTGTAATTTTTGCTTTTTAATGTGCCGTCTGTGCTTTATATATTACAATTCTGTGACATGTGGTATTCTTTAAAGCATATATAGATTATACTATCAAAAATGCCATTAAGAGCTGATAGAAAAAAAAAGGGCTTTTTAAGAGGAGTTTGATAGATGATGGATTAATGATATTTAAAAACTCTTACAAAAATTTTAGTACAACAATGCTGTTACACAATTTCAATATTGAACTTAACAAACATAACAGCCTGCTCTGATTTTCTGTATGGATTTTCTCTACTTTCACAACACAGTACCTATTTTGATACAGATTCATAGGAACTGGCATTCAGTAAACGCTCTTCAGTTTCTTTTTTGCATCTAGCTTTGGTAACTGAGAATGATGAAGAGCATACAAGAAAGGGCTAGGTCTTCATCTTGGAAAAGAGACAAGTGTGGTTACGCAAGGGCCTGTGATAGGTTTGCAGTGTTACATGTGCAGGGAACAAAAGGGGCTTGTGGGGAGGATGGCCAAGGGCACTGGGGAGAGGAGGAATGGAGAGGCTGCAGTCAGTCCTTTGAATTGGCAGAGGGGTTGTGTGGGCTGGACTCACACTGCCTGAGATGGCAACATCAAGCACCAGGAAAAAGAAAAATGCCAAGTGTTCCTCTAAGCATGACTCCTGAAGAAAAGTACATATAACAGTGCCTGGCATTCTTTGCAGTGCTGTCTCGCTGCTCTCATGCACAGAAAGCTGGCTGATAGTGGGTACCAGTGTTGTCAGGCTCTTGTGCAGTGAAATACTCTTGGCTCTTTGGAGAACACATGCAAAACTTTTGGGTATCACTAGTCTCTATAACTTCAAATCCACTGACTCTCTCCGGAATAAGGTGTGGGCCTGTGCTGGCATCTATGAGATGCCAAGCATGGCATGCCAGTCAAGTGTTATTTAGGGGAAAGGTGGGACAGATAGTAAGGTGCCATCAGAAATTGCCCCTCCTCCCTACATGGGCACGTAGGCAGGAAATTCTAGGTCTCTGCCTGTGCAGGTAGAGGAAGAGGGATGCCTTGCTGAACTACGGATAGGCAATGCAGTTCCCAGGAGAGTGGGGAGCAAGGCATGCTCGAAGCAGGTTGTAACAAGTAATTTGAAAACCGGCTGCAATTTCAATAGCTGGCTTGACTGAACTGAACTGTCTCCAGCACAGCTTTGCTGCTTAGATCTTCTCCATCTTTCTTCATGTGGACAGGTAGCTTGACTGCAGAGATGTGCTTCTGTCTTTAATACAGTTTAAGCGTCTTTGAAATTCTTCAAAGAATGTTTATTCAGCATTTCACAGCATTCAGCTTGAGCTATCATCATAGCAATATTTTCAGAAATGTGCACCAGAAATGTATACAGGGATATCCTGCACTTCCACTTCTTTCAAGAGAGCGAGAGGATCAAAGACTAAGGATGGGTGCAGGGCAAGGATGGCCCCAAACTCTCAAATACAGAATGCAAGTGTCCTAGCAAGATACTAACTGCATAATTTGTGAACTCATAGAAGCTCAATCTCTAGCATTTAATGAAAGATGCCATGGTGGTACAGGCCGGACATGTTGGCTGAATGGCTGGTTAAGGTAAGTATATTGAGAAGTTGTTTTGCAGACTTGGAAGTGCAGAAACAAGTGTACAAGCAGATACAATTATGATGTAGCTTGCCCTTCATTTTAATTATGCCTGATTCAACTCTCTATTCTTTTATATAAAACTGGGAGTTAAACTCTGTGGGCACAGTGCATTTTGCATTGATGCAGTTGAGTCTAGACTGTTACAAATTGCTCATCTAGACAGGCCTGTGGACAATTCCACAGCAGTGATATTTTCCATTTGCAGGTATGCATTAGAAAAGTAAAACTATATTCTTGCTTTTGGGACAAACAATGTAGTAAATGTAATAGAAATGAGTTAATTCCATTTGAATGAATTAGGTAGTAAAGAATAATCTCATGCCTTTCACCAGCTCCTGAGGAGGCAATTGTAAGCTTCTTCAAAGTGTGTAATAGCCTGGAAAGCTCCATGAACATTGAAGAGTACATAGTAAAAATCACTGATTACCTCACAAACATCTTCCTAATCAATCTTTTCATTCATCATTTGGAATTACAGTTACCAAACGAGAGCATCCATTTGTCAGAGTTGTGGTTTAACCCCAGCTGGCAACTAAGCACCACACAGCCACTTGCTCACTCCCCCCCATGGCAGGATAGGGGAGAGGCTTGCAAGAATGAAAGTAAGAAGATTCATGGGTTGGGGTAAAGACCATTTAACAGGTAAAGGAAAAGCCATGCACACAAGCAAAGCAAAATGAGGAATTAATTCACCACTTTCAATTGGCAGGCAGGTGTTCAGCCATCTCTAGGAAAGCAGGGCTTCATCATGTGAAACAGTTACTTGGAAAGACAAATGCCATTAACTCCAAATGTCCCCACCTTCCTTCTTCTTCCCCTAGCTCTTTATGCTGAGCATGATGCCATATGGTCTGGGACATCCCTTGGGTCAGGTGGGGTCAGCTGTCCCAGCTCTGTCCCCTCCCAGCTCCTCGCTGGTGGGGTGGGGTGAGAAGCTGAAAAGGCTTTGACTCTGCGTAAGCCCTGCTCAGCAGTAACGAAAACATCCCTGTGTTACCAACACTGTTTCCAGCACAAATCCAAAACATAGCCCTGTACTAGCTACTGTGAAGAAAAGCAACTCTATCCCAGCCAAAACCAGCACAAGAGTATTGTAAACCAGTGACTAGAGGTGGGAACTGTGACTGTCAGTGTTAAGTAGGGAGGGCAGCAATGGTGAAATTCAGTCTATTGTGTTTTGGAGCAGGAGACATCTCTTACCACTTTGATTCCCACCCATGTGATTTTGTAGCTCCCAGTAATACCAGTCATGACTTTCAATCCATTAATTGCCCTTTACTGGTAGTAAATGATCTCACAGGAGTCACTCCATGCATTTTTTCACTTTTTGATGGACTCACACTGTGAGCTTTCAGGTAATGATCAAATGATGGCATCAAGGTCCATTTTATTGCCATAGAAGAGATGTAGAAGGAACCAGGAACACTGTTCACAACTGAGGGAAGTGGAAAAAAAAAGGTTGAGATTATTTATTATCTTTTCTTTATATCATCTCTCTATCATCTGACAACCCCCATGAAATACAATTTTCAATAATGACATACATAACCACACATATACACTGCATTTAAATACAATTTTAATGAACTAATTATGTAATAATATGTCCTTGCTTAAATACATTGGATGGCATGTAGGATGTTTGTGTGCTCTAATCTGATTTATTCTAACACATATTTTATACCAGTCATTGTGGTGTCATGGTAAGTGTTGACATGCTGGAGGGAGACTTTTCAGATTTGAGAAGCATCACACAAAACCAATTTAAAGCTAAAAGCCTCTATATGCAGCCAATTCTGCATATAGATGCAAAGGACTGATATAAAAGTTCAAAAGCAAGATAGGGAAGAATTCCTTTTAGAAACATGTCACTGCTATTGGCAGCTTCCCCAGAGGTACATTAACACTGTTTTTATTAAGAACTAGGTGTAGATTGGCCTCCAAGTCCACTCTGATGCTGGAGAATAACTGAATGTGTGTAGTTAATCCATTTGATGCTGTGAGAAAAAGGGAGAAATCATGGCACTGTCCATTCTGTTCTTTGGAGTCTTTTACACCAAACTACAAATAGCACCTTCTTCTTTCTCACTCCCCCATCATTACATTTTCTGTATGAGCTCTCTGCCAGCCCCAGTCGGCTCGTTTTTCAGGATCTATATCCTGGAAAATGGCTTCAGTGTAACATTACTTTTCCTGTGGCAGCAGAGCCTGCTAACAAAACCCTTCTGTCTCCACACCTGCAGGCATACACTCCTGTCCTTGCACTGCCCCACTCCCTTTCCAGCTGGGCCACTGCAACTATTTGAAGAGGGGGTGATGCTTTTTAATTCATGAATAGGTGGGCACTGCTGAGGAAGAGCATGGGGGACGGGAACTTCTTAAATTGGACCTTCTGTAAAGGAAAGGTTTGTGAAATCTCAGAGCATAGTTTGATGAGATTTCCCTTTCTGCAGCAGTGTCTGCTTCAGCAGCCTTCTGCTGGATTCTCCGTTCTCCCTAACCCTTCTTCACACAGCAGTAACAAAGGTACCAGTATAAGTATTTGTGTAACCATGGAAACCAAGAGGAGGGAGCAGATTATGGTAAAAAATAACTCAGGGAAAAAAAGTTGTATTTTTAACCTGAATTTTTCCCCAGTCTGTTCACTGGATGGTCCCCAAGAGAATGTGCACCAATCCACCTGTCAGGGCCATGCATAGGCAGAAATGAACAGTGGGCAAGTGTGGGTTATTTATTTGCTTTTGGCAGAAATGCTTCTCAGACTTCACCCTCCAAGAACCTGGAATGTGTGTCACCTTATCTGATATGCACCAGTTCCTGTCTAGTCTTGACAGGTAATGTAAGCTACTTCCCCCAGGTTGCTTCTGTAATCGATAACAAGAGAAAGGATGGTTCATCCCATCCTAAAGAAGGTGTTGAAGATAAAATGGATCACATCCTGGAGGGACACATCTCAATCCATTAAACACAGAGGACTCTAAATGAGCAGTTTAGGTGTTTGGCCAGATGAGCTCTCCTGAATCTAAATTGTTACTGTTCCCTGCAGCTCTCAGCCAAAAGTATGCGTGATTTCTTAAAGATTTCCAGTGCAGTTATTATTGCTGTTAACTAAAGCCACATCTCTCATGAATGACATAATACATGCAGTCTTTCAAACCATTTCCACTAGTGTGAATTTAACATGCTGTAAACAGATACTGTGTAAACCATCACCACTTGATGTTTGTTTTTTGTTTAAAATTCCGCTGTTAAGGTCATCCCTCGCAAAAGCACAACGCTTTTGTGTGCTTTGTACTATGCCATGCCTGTCCCTTGTGCATATTTGGATTGTGTGCATTGCCTTTTCCCTTTTACAGCATCCACCCTGTCAATTCAGAACTCTCTCACCCTAGCTATTTAAGTTTGTGTTTTACCTACTAAGAAAGCATTTCGCAAAGAAAACATAGCATTTTAAAGCTGATGTAAAGATAAGACAATAAGTCAGTGACAGGCAGAAAGACAAGTAAAATAAATAGGCTTCCTTACACTTTGGTCTGTATAAGCACTGCACGGGCACCTCATCCGACATGCATGTCCCTGTGTCCCCATTACATGATGGGTCTGGCTTCAGTCTGGTTATGTGGGGGCATGGCTTGGGGGACACAGGGCCTTGGGGTGTCTCTGTTGTGGGGCCTCCCTGCCTCAGATGCTAAGTACCATTGTCAGAGTTCATTACATAATCTGCAGCTGAAGTGCTTTTGAAGAAAATACCATTAAAATATTTAATTCTTGTAACTGGTGTTTCTCTAACTTGTTTGGAAAACTGATGAATCTTTTAAAGAAAACCCCAAACTCCCTAAAAAACCCAAGCTATAGTCACCAACCAGTTAGCAGGGCTGCCTTTGCTTCCACAAAACAGCACTACCAAACTGTTCTCTTGGTGCCATCTACTACGAGCTACTCCAGGATTTATCATCTGTGTTTGTACACACCCCTTTTAACAACGACTTTTGCAGTTTACTAATGGTTAAACCTATTATACTGAGAGGAAAGAGGGTATTGCAGGTAAAGCACATGCTCCATGGATGGAGAACCTTGCCTGGATTCACTTTATGGTACTAGGAAATTCATGTAACCTCTTCTGATTTCTTCACAATTTCCCAAGGCTGCAGTTGTACCTCATGGGTGTTTTGTGAGTCTTTAGTTGATACCTAGGAGGTCTGGAGTTTCTGGAAAGCAGGACTCCTGTAGCTGTTGAGCTCCCTCCCATGGATATTCTGCCTGTCCCGTTAGGAATGATGAGGGTGATATCTTTATGTTTTTTATTGACTGGCTTGGAGCAGATGCTCAGCATAATCCTGCCAGGTGTTAAGTGCCGTGACATAGCGCCAGAGAAGTGTTCAAACATGTCCATAGATTCAGCTGTGGTTCCAGTAGAGTGAAAGGTCTGGAAAAAAAACCACTTGGTACTTTCCAACTGGGTAAGGATAATTAAAGGGAAAGTAACTCCTCATGTATTTATAAAAGCAATGTTTACATCTGTACTCCGTAAATGTCTCTTTTCCCTTCTAAATTTTGGTGTTTCCCAGCTGGCAGACACTTAGTCCTCCTCAACTGTTACAAGGCAAATTAAACATCTTCCTTACCGGTTGTAGTCTGTTGAGTTGCAGTCTGAAAGCAGCACTCTGTATAATTCTAGCATGCCAACTGTGGCTCAGTATCCAGAAGTAGCAACAAAGCAAACAGGTATCAAGTAGGTGAATCCAGCTAAAAAAAACCAGAAAATGTTAAGCTTTGTGCAGTACCCACACCATTGTTTTAGCACATCTGCATAGGCCAGTTTATCAGGGGAATAATTTATGCCGGCCAATATTACTTGTATTTCAGAGCTCACTTAATGACGACCTAATATTTCAAACAAAATACAACTTCTGTAATGAGATACCTCGTTTCTGCCAGGATGTTATTAGGATACCTGCTACAGTGATCTAATGAGATTGACCTTCATTTCATAACGAATTGCTCTCCTCCTGAAACTATTTTTAATGGCCTTCTTGATTTATGCAAAGGGCCCTATAGCGATGGCCTTCATTTGGGGAAATAAATGGTTCAAATGATTATAAATTTTATGAAAACGCCAAGTGCTACGATATTTTTAGCATGCTACACACCGGTTGAGTGCAACATTGTGAAAGTCTCATGTGGCTTTGTTCTCTCTGCAAGGGAGTTTCGTTCCTAACGAGTGGAAGATCCACCCCCCCGGTCAGAGCCCTCCCGGAGTGTCGCAGCAGCGGTCGGCCCGGGGTCCCCCGGCTCCGCGGAGCGCCGCTGGCCGCCACCTGCCGGACACTGCGCAGCGCTTCGGGGGCCGCTCGCCGCCGTGCTCCTCCGGGTCCCGGTACTCACAGCCGCTGTGAATTCTCACACCCGTTTTAATGAGATGAATCCTTTCTTAAAGGGTGATGAAGGAGAAAAAGATGAATCCACATTCTGAATATTTCTGCTGTCTTAAAATCATTGTTTAGTTGAAGCAGGATGGCTATAGCACTTTAGAGGGAAGATGAGTAGGAGATGGATACAACTGGCATTATGTTGATAACAGATAAGAATGCTTTGCTATGCTGTACTTCTTTTAATCTGAAGAGCCCACTACTTTACTAGTACTATTTAATCCTCACCACATCCTCACAAGATTTCTTCTATTACCTTGTACCGGTTTTATGGACTGATGTCACATATCCACTGTGAGGCAGAAGATTTTCAGGCTTTGCATATGTATTTCCCATTGCAGGAAAAATAAGTGATATCAAAATTATATGACTAAATATTTTCTCAGTGCATCTTAGGTTTTTCTCCCATATTTTACATACTTTCTGCAGACCTGGCTGCAAATGTCATGCCTGTAAATTCCTTTTCAAAAATCCCAACACCAAGACTGTTCTGAATAAACAGCTTAACCAAAATGTGATTTTAGATGGAAAGAGTAAGATGCAAATTAAACTTTAAAGGAAAGGTTTCATAGAAATAACAAGAACAGTGTATTTCCTCAAAGACCATACATGTCCCACATTAAGATAACTTCCAAGTCTGTATGTACAGCACCATCTGGTGACTTCTGCACAGCAGGATCCCAAAGCAGGGATTTATGTATTATACCTTGCACATCCAAGACAGTGAGTCAGTCGATATCCCCCAGCAGACCTGCTCCTTGTGTTCTCACTGCCAGATACAGCTTCCTCACAAATGCAGAAATATGTTTTCATTCCTTTTTCCAGTCTTTGGCTGTTGTCATTGTTATTTGTGCCAAGGAGCAGGAAGATTCGCTGATGCTTGTGGCCTCCTCCTCACATCTTTCTGCATAGGCGTGCTTTCCTTTTACCTGGGAAGGGCTCCACAGGCAAAGCTCACTGGTTAGTCCCAGTCTTGGTAGTAGTTAGCAAGTACATCGATCATTATCTGGCACCTAGTCTTCCTGCCTGCCTGAAGCAGCAGTTCAGTCTGTGCCTTTCATTCCTGCTGCCTACTGTTCCAGGCTGTCCTCTGTTCTGTAGCTGTACCATGTAATGCCACATTCACTTTGCTACAGAACAAACAGGAGAAATCTGTCTAGATCAACACTTTTCTATAGGGTGTGGATGGTGTAGGGTGGTTTTTGGTGGTGTTTGCTTCTACAAAACCAATCAACTGGGTGATCCATTTGTAAGCATCATCCTTGGGTGCCTTAACTATTCATGGATACTTGACTTTGAGCAGTCTTGTCACAGAAAGAGAGTCCAAGAGATTTTAGTTTTCCTGTAAGCAAAGAGCAGGTAAAGATTCAGAGCTTAATTCTCCAATGCATGACACCATAGTACCATTGATTTCACTACAGTTCTATTTCATCTTAAACCCAAGGTAATTGACTGGAATATCATGTTTTAACTCATAAATCCTCTGTATCCCACACATCTCAGGCAATCACCTCAGCAGCTGTGGATCTCTGAATCACTTAGATGAGTTTCCTTACCACTGGAGAAAATACATCTTCTTTGTTTTGATAGAATAGCCCATGGACTTAGCAAAAACATCATGTGTCTGTGTCTAGATACAGCATATGAAGTCCTTCCTCCAGCGGTAATCACACAAATCCTGCAGGAATGAAATGCTGTTACTAAGGCTCGTTTCATTTTTTTCATGTAGCAGCTTTCTTAATTCATTATAGAACAGTTTCTTATAATTTGGCAGAGTGGACTGAGCTGGTTATAAAAATCAGTCAGTATTGTAGGTGAGAAACAGTAGAGTGCCAGCAGTTTATCTGATGACTTGTTCTGCTGAAGCAGACAGATGTATCTATTTTAGCAGTATGGGAAGGATGAGGATCATGCATTTGCCAGTGCTACTGCATTGTATAAAATCTTCCTCCCACAGTGTCCAAAGTCTTTTGCTTTCTGATGAAACAACCTAGCATGACATATATGTCAACCTGCATGGCTGTGAAGCCTGCAAGGAGGCTGTGAGGATATTTTGGAAGGGTAGAGGACTTGATGAATGTTAAAATATAGCTTTACACCGAGATTAAATCTGATAAGGGATGAGCCTCACTGTAAATACAGAAACCAGTAGCTTTGTAAACCATTGAGGAAATCTATATTTCATCATCTGAAAGCTCATATTTTCATCTTCATTTTTTGTTGGTTTAATCCCTTGGAAACTTTTCTGTAGTGAAAGACATGGCATATATTAGTGTAGGCTTTTAAAATGTATTTATAAATAAGCAATAGGGAGAACATGTGCTATACAACTGTTATTGATTAATGTTGATTAAGAAACCAACAGTAAACCCCAGTGAAAACAGAGGGAAAAGATTGTATTTGGAAATTCCTAACTGTAATAACACAGTCCCTTTGAAATATATTTACAAGGACAGTCCTGACCATGCTGGATTTGTCCGATATACCTTTGGTCTCTTTCCCTTGTTGACAGCTGAAGTACTGATGCTCCCAATAACCCGAGTGGTATGAAGGGACAGGAATCCTTTTGCTCTTTTTTGGAGGGTAATAAGCATCTCCTTTTACCCACACCTAATGGAAAGTGGCAGGTCCGTGTTGAGGACAGATGCAGTTTACTAACCCTGTAAGGAGCGCAGTGCCAGCCTGATCAGGTTGCATTTCTTACCTTTTCCTATTCTGAACCACCAGAACACTGGGACAAGGCAATATTGATGTGGGGCACGTGAAGCTTTCTGTTCACAGCAAGCATTCTACTTACTGCACATCTTTTCCTCACTTCACTAAACCTTGGTACCTCCAACCATGGGTCCCACCACAGGATAGCGTTTTATTAAGAGCTTCTAACTTGTGAGGTTTTATATATAAGCCATCTATCTGTCTAGGGGTTCCTAGGCTCATGGCTATGCTGTTTTACCATCTGACACACTCAGCACATACGTAAGAATACGTTACAGCTGTTCCTTTCATATCTTTCATCTGCATGTCATAAACTGGGCTCTGAGATGTTTTCAATCAGCATAATTCTGTGGCCTTCAGTGGAGCTATCTTAATTTACATTCGCATCTCCACAGACAAGAGATTCACCTTTGTCAAACAGACATCTACATCCAAAATGGAGCCTCCCTGTGCATGCAGACTCCTGCCAAGCCAAAGATCTGCCATATGCAGGGGGATTCTCTGAATCCAGTGAGTTGCACACTGAACTTGGGCATTTTTCCTGACTCTAATTGCAATTGATTATTCAAATCAACAGGGAAAACTCATTCTGATGTAAAGCACTCCAGAGCACTATGTTTGGTTTGTGTTTCAGAGGGTTATGTGTAGTTATGGCCTTTATTCTTTAAATGACCTATCTGAGTAGAGAGAAGAATTGTCCTATATAAGGGCAGCTGTTTTGAACTTACAGTGTTTTGGAGAGAGGAAGTACAGTGAAGGATAGAATTAGGTCACAACTTCAGGATGCCAAGATTGTTCTCTTGATTTACTTATTGTTTTTGTAAAGCAGGCTCTCACATTTAACCACACTGGAAGGAATAATCTTTTCACTCACTGGATCAAAGTACTAAAGAAATTCATTGAAATAATAAAAAATTTAATTTTCTACATTTCAGTGTGAAAATATGGCAATAAAGACAAACCAATCTTCTCAGCTATGTAATTAGCATTTATGAGCAGGAGATAATAAACAATCAATCGTAGTCAGTTAAAGCATTTCTCAAAAGAAGTTTAGAATGTCACTAAAATGACAGAAATGCGGTGCAACACAAGTACTTCTGTGATGAAGTCAGATTCAGGGCAGGAATAGCAATGGGATTGCTGATGATTAGTAGGATAAGAAGTTGGATTAGAAAGAGCACTTTTAAAACCGAGGAGCTCAGTTCAGTCAGACAGTGTCCTGAGCCCACTGATTGCTCCCTGCAGAGAGCAAGCTTGAAATCTTCATTCCCTGAGCTATTTAGACTGATAAATGCATCCAAATTAGAAACTAGTGAAGTGTTTTCACATCAAACCCCTCATTAAGACACTTTGGGAAGTGTGGAAAAAATAAAATTATTAAAAAGCAATCTTAATGACTGGATGATTGTATTAAATTTGCCTGCATCCAAAATGTGGCACACAGCTTTGGTTTTAGGAATTCTGTGCACCCACGTCTCCAAATCTCTATCGCAGCAATTGTGTACCACGTGTATGTGGGAGTGTGTGGGTGAACAGATAGCACTTCGGAAATGTAGCCTACATTGTGTGAAATAAGAAATTTGCAGTGACCTCGTGGCTAGTATTCAGATAGAATCTTTTGCTATTACATTCTATCCCCTTTCAAAATTCAAGATTTTGAGTGCTTATCTAACTATATCCATGATAAGGCCCACTTCCCAGATGCGCTTAAAACAAGCTGTTCTTTGTACTTTTTCATGGGAAAACATAAATTCACAGTCATATCACTGTCTTCTTCTGGCAGTTTGGAGATGTAGGAAATATTGCAATCAGATGTTTCTAATTTAATTCAATCCCTCATTAATTTGATCTCTCCTTTAATTCAATCTTAGTCTCAGGACTTAAATAATTCATATTAAAAATAACATAATGGCCACCCTTTCTTTTAATCAATGTTGACTGCTTTAGGCAGGTATTAGCAGATAATCTGATTACCAAATACACAGTGAGTTGGCATTTAGTTAATAACTAACGGGGAAAATTTGGAAAAGAATCAAAGGATAAAAAAATAAAAAGAGAAAGAGGGAAAAGAGAAAAGAGCCTTGCAAAGACACACAATGTTAAAGAAAATACTATGGAAAAGTTCTTTTTGCCAGTGACTGTTACTGGCACGAGCCTCTAAGATGCACAGCCAGTGGTGTCAGCCATGGGTGACAGGCTCAGCCCAGTAGGGAGAGTATTGACAGAATTCCAAAAAGAATTAAGTCTATGGTGAATCTAACATAATTTCCTCTTAGACTTATGAAAACTTACTAATGGGATTTAAACATTAGATGCTTAGTGGTGTAAGCTGGTATAGCTCCACTCAACTCTGGCTGCATCATTTGCAACTTTCTGATTGCAGATAGACACCATTTGCCTGCCCAGTAGCCTTTTTATGGACAAGCCACTCCCCTTGTTGTCCAGTGTATTGTTTGGGAAAAATGCATTATCCTGGCAGAGCCCTGGGCCAGGGCAGGAGTGAGGGCTGGCAAGAAAACTTCTGATGTGCAGATAAATCCAGGTTGTACATGGAGGAGTGTGGAGCAGCTCTGCATTTACTTCATACCAGCTCGTGGGGAAGTCACCAGTGAATCTCACTGGCTGGTTCTCTGATCATCCCCAGCTGACTTATGTCACAAGGTCCCCAGTTCTCCAGAGACTGAGAGCTGCCAGATCTGGCAGTGCTTGCAGAGGCTGACGGGGGCTTTGAAGAGACTGTGCTGCATCTCTCATTTCCTTACAAATACCATGTTGAGAATGCACCTGAAGTATTTTATTTTTTATTGTCCACTACCTTTTCTCAGCAAATTTGCAATACTGCTGTAATGACAGCCCTTCTGGGCAGCTGTGGCTCCAGAGGAGACTTGGACTGGCTGTTTTCCACCTGCCTCCACTGTGACTCTTCCTGATGCCTGAGTGATCATGGTGAATGGAGCCCATGGTCTGCTGCTCAGCAGATGGCATTTTTCCAGTGCATTGGTGTTGGAACGATACCCAGCACAGTATGAGGGATCCCAAGCTGTTAAGGAGTCTGCCTTTTGACTAAAGCAGGAGAAAGAGCCTTGACAGTTTGCTGTTTTGCAAGTTGCCCAATAGCAAAAAGAAGGTTTACACAGTGTCCTGACATGTCCAATATGCCCTTACTCTCTGCCTAAGATCTCAGCACTCTCATTGCAGCTCCATGCAGTGTATTTTACACTGATACGGTGATGAAAGGTATCATACACCATCTCAGAAGGGCCCACACTCCTTTTGGACAGCAGTATGAACTGTTTGTACTAATCACAGGAGGGCCTTTGATGCTTGCAGTAGAGACTGCCTGAAGTCATGAGCATAATAATGTAGCAGATTGGGGACTTAAGAAACACACAGACTGATACACTGATAGTGTGTCAAGGCAGTGGACTGCTGACTCCTATTCATGATAATGAGGCTCATTGCCCATGCCCTCCGTGTAAGAAAGGCTGCTCAGCAATGCCGGGAGCAGGGCTGGTCCAAGCAGAAGAGGTGCTCCGAGGCAGAGTTGTCTCCTGCAAAGCAGAGATATTGATACCATGCTGGGAGACAGAAAAGGATGGTGAAGTGGCAGAGGACTCAATCTAGATGCATATTGGACCTGAAATGGATGTCAGAGCAGCTTGATCTGCTACTCCAGTGGTATAGCATTGGATTCCTTTCTTTTTAGAGGCTGTGTAATCTTGTTACTTTCTTGTTTGAGCAAATATTATTAAAATTGACAAAATGAATTTATATTTATATAAAAATCATTCTGTGATAGATTTAATTGATGGAGGCTCCCAAGCCATAGCAGACAGTTGTGAGTCAGTGGTCAATAACATGTAAGTATAAATACTGTAGGAGATGGTTTAGATGAATGGGTCCTGGATTCTTGCATACTTTTCCCATCAAATGGCTTGCTGTATCCTTGAACACATTCCTTTGCCATGCTGTGCATCTGTTGCTGAATCTGTGACACAGGAATTATGCCCTTCTTGTAAAGTGCTTTAGGATCAGGACAAAACTCACGTTGTATTTGTATTTTACTTTTGCTGAGTGGAGAAAATCCCTTCTGACTGTGGATAGAGAACAAAAATTCTGTAACAAGTAAAAATTCTTTACGGAAGACTGACAACTGTGTCCAAGAACTAGTCTTAGTTCAATGTTTCCGATTGCTGATTTGGAAGGAGAAGTGATTAATCACAAATAAAAATCTGTTCGAGATTTGCATAAATTGCAGAAGCTTATAGAAGACTCCAAATGGATTTGAATTATTTGAAAAAGCAGACAAAAACAGAAAAGGAAATCTTGAGTTGGATGAACATGGACTAATTCCATATACAAAATAAACTAGTCTAATGTGAACATCCATAATTTTCAAAAGTCAAGGCTCTATGCATGAAGATGTCTGCCCAGAACAAACAAATAGGGTGCTGATAGGCCAGAGATGAAATATGTTCTACAGAATACTGATACTCTTACTCCTAGTCGTACAGTTTGAGCTACATCACCTCAGAAACATACAGACAAAAAATGTCTCACTCACAGCAATGAAGAGAGTAGGATTGTGTGCTGAAGTTTCTATAGAAGGACATGTTGAAGCCTTCAAGGTGATGATACGCCATAGGGAAATTATTTGAGTGGTTCACTGCTGCAAAAGGGTTAATGACGGTAAAGTTCTGGGTCTGGGTTTTATGAAACAGTGGATGTATTAAAACATTTATAACTAATGTCATTAAAAAAATTGCCATGCGGTATCCTACAGCATCATCTGACCTGTTGTTCCTTCTTGTTTGAAGCCAAAGCACACCCTCGTGTCCTGTGATCGCAGCTTTAGCAGTAATGCCCGTGCAAACACAAATACATAAGATGAAGTATTAATATGAAAGAGTGTAAACTTCTTTTGCAGTAAAATAAATGGAAAAAGTTTGGAAGAAGACTTTCTCTCCTGGACAAGAGAAGCTGCATGACTGACTTGCAGGTTATGGGATGTTCCTTTTCTTTTGATGATCGAGGTAGTGGCTGCACATGGGCAGACTACTGGCCCATTTCCAACAGTAACTTCATTTAAATTTAGTACCCATGTAGGAACCAGGAGAATTTTATTATCTTGATTTAATTCTCTGTTTTCTTTAGAGGAACATTTATGTTCTTTTGCACTTTGGAGAGGTGCAAAGTTAATAACTTGCTTCTTATAGAGAAACTGCAGAGATTTCATGTTTTTTAAGGTTAATTTTCTGCTGTTCACGTAATCTGGACCATTAAGACTCCAAAGAAATCAGGCAAAACCTAGCATCTGATGCTAGATCTGTAACTGCCCCCTGCGTACAGGTGCTATCCCTGGGGCTGTCTGTCTTTAAATGGCAGCATGGTACTGTGCAGGGGGGTATGGGCTCTCCCCCACCCCAGGGAGCCAAGCCAGGTGCTTTGGGTGATAGCAGTGACATAGCACATCTCAGCACCTGGAAAAAAACACACAACAGCTTCAGAAGGCAGCTTTCTACATGCTTGTTGGATGGGGGCTACTGGCTGATACCAAAAAGAAGAAACATTGGTAAATACCTTTACAATAAACCTCCCCACTCCCCTTCCTTTCTCTTTTGGAGTATAAGATGTAGTAGGGAGTTTTGTGGCTTTACTTTAAATGACTGTCAGTTACTTCCAGTGTCTTCTTCTGTTCATGTCCTGACTGCTGCAATGTGACAAAAAGAACACCTTAATGACTGCAAAACAAAGGGGTGAGAGCGGGAGATGCTAATAGAAAATGCACATTCAATAGCTATAATTTTGAGTTCTCAGATTTCATATATGCAAATCTGCTTTAGAGCCTCCAAGCTGCCCTCCCAGTGGCTCCCCCAGTGTCTGTTTGCCAGACAAAGACTTTTATGCTATTTGAAAGTGTTGAGCTGATAGCAAAAAGCCAGCCTCCATCTTCCAAGTAAGTGGGTGGGTGGGCTAAACACCAGGATCCAGTGTTGCCTCCTGAGATAGCAGCAGCAGTACTGAGTGTACTGTGGTAGATTGAAGGCCCAGCGTGGTGTTTTAATGTGTATCTTTCTCCAGAGAACTAAGAGTCTTAGCTCAGAGTTGAAAGGAAACTACAGGCTTTGTCTGCAGGATAGATGTGGTAGATGTTTAACTTGAGCAGCTTGCCTTGGGAGCTAGCTGCTTCTGTCTGACTCTGGTTAAAACCACTGCTGGGTAAGGAGGATGGTGTGATTCATATATGGCAGCACAGAAGCTCACTAAACTTGGGCAAAAGCAGTAGTTTGCAGAACTCAACTGATGCATGGATATTTTCTAGAAAATAAAGGTTTATCATGTAGAGGAACATAGATCCTTAGGGCCCATATATCATAAGGTGAATTTCTGAGTTGGTGAAAAACCTGATACAGACATTCTTGCATCAGTCGAAACCAGGCATCTGTTGGCTTCGCTTGCATTCACGTCTGGCACAAGCTGAAATGAGAATGCCAGACTGTGACCGCTTAAGGACACCCACAAGAGAGTTTGCACTGACATAACTAAGTTAATTTCAAACAGATTTTAGTTGAACTAGTATAATTATCATGCCTTGACAAGGATTCAGTCTATTTTTGCATATTTTTTCCCTACAGAGTGGTGATTGCCACTGCCAAATGGAATAATCTAACTGTTTAGCTAAATCCATGGCACTTTGTTAAAGTGAACAGGGATTATGCTAGCAAAGACAAAATATCTCCCAGGCTGTTAAACCTGTTGCATATTTACTGACACCTCTGGAGTCAGTTAACCTTGTATTTTTAAAAGCATGAGGCCAATAGCTTAAACTGGTTTTGAAAGGCTTTGAAACAGTATCTAAGGAATGAATGTGAAAGGCCTGTAGTAGTTACACTCTAGACTAATTCTGATCACATTTAAATTGATGACATACCTGTGCAAAGCCATAACTGTAGAAGAATATAGCCCTCAGGGTCCTTTTTTTATTTGTTTGAGTTTGGGGTTTTTTTAAAGTATTTGTGAGCAGTGCGATTGTCCCGCAGAAGCACAGCATTGCTCCGAAGTATATGGCGTCATCTGCTCTGTGCTAATAAATTAGCATCTGCAGCCACCATTGCTGCCTATCAAATCTGGGTACAAAATTGAGCTGTTTGATCTCACTGCCACTGAAGTGTGTCTGCATGATCGTGGAAGATGCATATTATCCCATCTGTTTTTCACAGACACTCCATCAGGCTGTATGCTTCAAGGTAACATCAGACACAAAATGAATTCCACTGCAGACGACTGCCTCAGAGGCATCCTGCTTTGTCACAGCATATAGACATTTGACATAAAAGTCATTTTATTCCTTCACAGCAGGTCATGTAAGCCCTGTCCACACTAGGGAAATTGCTACCTTTGGCTCAGCTCCTTCAGTGATAATGGCTGCCCCAGTGTGGACATGTGGCTGTCTCCATTTCATTCCGTGTCGTCACTTCTCTCCAAGAAGGCCTTACAAGACAGACACTGGTTCAGTCAAGAGCAGCTGCTGGTGGCCAGTTTATTTTTGGCCTGCCACTGCCACTTGTCCAGATGGAGCTGAAATAGTGCCAGCCACGGTGAAACTTCTGGGGAGAATGCCAGAGGTGGGAGGTGGTGCAATGTCCCAAGCACTGGCAATTCCAGCAGCTGGGATGCCCAGCCACCCTGGTGGCATGTCTGGAGGTGCCGACTGTCAGACTCGTCAACCAAAGTTTGTATCTGCCACATTTGCACACCAGCTGCTGCTGTAAACCAGCCAGCTATTCTTGTAGGACAATCTTTTGCTGGACTTGCCACATGCATTTTCCTCAGAAATACACGTTTTCATCTAATTGCCTAGGAAGAGAAAAAATGAGACAACAGCAAGTTTGATTTTGAGTGTAATAAAACTAGTTTATTTACACAGTAACATGAATGCCACAGAGTACACAGCAAAGTACCACAGCAAACCAGAGTGTAACTGCCCCTGATCACAAAGGAAGGCTTGAATTTTATATACTTATTTATATAAAAACGTGTAAATATCAATATGAAGCACCAGATAAAGCAATGCAACCAGGAATTCCAAATACAAATTACCCACAAGAATGGAGTTGAAAAAAAAAAAATCCCTTATTCAAGGGATTTAAAGAAATTCTGTTATAAAAGTCCATTGATTTTGGAATCCCTAATTGAAAAATAAATTTCCCCCTTTTATTAAAAACAAGAACATATTCTTAAATGCTCAGCATAATTAAGTTTTAAAAGAAAAAAACCCAAGGATTTCAACTGCAAAACCTTCTAATACCACCAAGCCAAAGGACAAAGAAACAGTAGTTTCAAGTCGGTTTTGAAGAGGTGTTATTTATGAAATGACTATATTCAAATTTACACACTCTTAAATATATATTATATATACAATATATAATATATATATTTTCAAGCAAAAAGGGGCAAAGAATGCTTCTGGGATACAAAAATTTATATACATACATATATATATTAAAACATGCCCACACACACATATATATATATATGTATGTATATATATATATGAACAAATATTTCCTCCATATAAAAAAATTCCAAACTCTTCTAAATCCCTGAAATCTTCCCCTTGGATTTATGAAAAAAAAAAAAAAAAGTCTAAAGTACAAACCAAATGCTCAAATTCTGTAGAGTGGAAAAATGCTTATGTACAGGTAAGTTCAGTATTCCATTTCTCACTGGCAACTCTGATCTGAAAGCATTCTGTGGTTTCCAACTAAATGCTGAGTGGAGTACCAATGCAAGGAGACTTACAGGAAATTATTTAAATTACACTCTACACCTATTCAAAGTTACCATCCTTCTAATACTGCATCCAGGTGAATAATAAAATCCAAACAAACATCTACTAGAAATTCTCTGCAACATCGCAGTGGGAAAGACTTGCTCCTCCTTTTGGAGTTGAGGGTGCCCTAAAGAAATTTCTCCCCAGTATTTCTTTTTAAAAGTATTTTTTGTGAATTCATCCCTTGAAGTGTTTGGAATCCAGGTGGTTGTTTACAGAATATTTCCACAGGTGTATTTTTACAGAGGTATTTAAAATTCGATTCTGCACTTCTCTGATGTTATCTTACTGCATAACTAAATCACCATCACATCTCTCTCTCAGTGGGCTGAAGGGCTCAGACTGTGCTCTAGGTTTTACAGGAGTCTGAGCAGAACCAACACTACCTCTGCAAAATCAGAGTGAAATAGATGACCTAGTCATGCAGGGAATAATGGTCATGTACTGTTTCTGCAGAGAAACAGCTGAATTCCTATTTGGGGAGAGGAGGAAAGGAAAGTGCATTAAAAGGTCTGATTCAGTTTCCATTGTATCCCTCAGAAAAGTTACATTTAATTTAAATAAAACCAAGACTACTTAATTTATATTTACATATGAATTTAATTGCTATTACAAACAAAAAAAAATTAGGTGGGGCATCTCAGCACAAGAACTGAGAAACAGATACATTTCATTTCAGCAGCAAATACTATTTTTACATGCTAAAGTTAAGGACCTATAGTGTGAAGCTGCTGAATAGATTCTCCAAGTAGCTGAACCCTAACACACATGTGATTTATTTAAATAATGTATTTTTCTTTCGAATATGTGGGAATTCCCCTGTGTTAAAATGTCAAGATGATCCATTCACACCCTGGGGGTGCTGCCTGGATGTGTGGAGCATAACAGATTTAAGGTGGAACTTTTCAGTAAATGCTACATGCATTCTTGTCTGTGGGCCAGCAACATGATATCCTAGCTTGAGTTATTGATTTCAGCATGTCTGAAATACTGAAGTGAGACCAGGCTTCTCTATTTGGACATTTCAGAGGCTCCAGAATAAAATTCTGGATTCCTTAATTTCTGAAAATTTGTAGGCAAGTTTTCACTAGTAGGCTCTTTTTATATTCACCTGGTTATGCGTATTGACTGGATCAGATCTGAGGTTTGAAAGATAATTAGTGAATAAGTAATTCCCATTTAAGAAATAGAAAACAAAACCATTTTTCCTAATATCTCGGGAGTAGCATGGTGTGCAGCACATCCACTACCTATAGCAGGAGCAGCACATCTTACCTTCACCGCTTCTTCCAGACGAATCAGATTCCTCATGTCCTAGAAGCTGAGTGTCTGCAGTAGATTGTCAAAGCAATAGGCTTCTTTTGATCCTGTGGTCAGTCTAGACCAATTGACTTGTTATCCACTATTACTCTCCCTGTGCAGATCCCAATTTGAAAGCCCACAATTTTGTTACTGCATGTTTATGCTGTACCACAAGCAACTTAAAGGAACTTGTTCATATAAACTCTAAAACCAAATCTCATTGAAGAGATCAACTCAGTATCATAGGAAGTAGAGCATTTAGTTTTGTAAAGTTGTTTGCATTCTAATGTGGGCAGTATTATTTTTAGGGCTATTATAAAAAGAGTAAGATTTCCATCAACTGACCAGCTACATTTTAGGTTTTTGACAAGGCACTAAACATTGTGAATCCAATCACTGTGCTCTCTCTGTAATGTTAGAGAGGTTTTAAATGGCTCTAATAGGATCAGAAACCACTCATCATAATTCTTCAAACAAGCGTTTGATTTTTCCAGAAATTAGTTTCCAGTGGAAAAATCTTTAGAGTTCATGTTAAAAATATTTGAATGACAGCTTTTATTCATAGAAAAATATATATTTACAGGCAATACTGTTATCTTAGATTTGCAGCTCTTCCTATTTCTTGAGCTCAACTGAAAGTGCGACATTGCTAAAAGAAAATTCAAGATCTGTGCACGTATTCAAGTAAGTTATTACATGCACAGCCAGGGGTTTTGTTCCTGTCATACACAGGATCCCAGTTACAAACAGAGCGGGTTTTTTTCCTTTCGCTTAGCAATTATGCTGTAGCATTCTTAGGATTTGTTTACAATCAGTTTAATGCATACATTCTCATATATTTATGTGGCACAATCTGTTCCCAGTATGGAGAACTACCACAAACACAGTTACAATCATCGGCTATGGGCGTATCTGCAAAGTCAGCCTCAAGCTCTCCAAGGATTAGCTCAGGCCGGATTGTGTTTGACTACTTTGACCATTCTTTCTTTTTTAAAGAAAAAAAAAAACAACACACAACATCACAAATTGCTAAAGTTTACCCAGTGCTGCACAAGAAGGAGATTGGTAGTGAACATCTATCCATGCTTGATTATACTGCAGAGCTAAAATGAGTATTGGTTCATCACAAAAGGTACAAACTGAAATTAGATAGCTAGAGATACAAAGGCTTCGGACCAGCTGCATTAAATACGTATGGCTGTAAAACATTCAAAATTCAACTTTGCATGTGCGTGTTGACATGAAAGTGACACTGAGAACATGTGTCCTTATACACGGAACCACCTACCAGCTTCAAGGAACGAGCCCACTGCAATGGCAAGTGGTCCAAGAGTTGCTTGTACGGCCTATGTGAGTTGGGTGAGAAGTTATGTGTGCACATGCGCTACAAAACAAACACAAAACCAGACCACAGAGAACAAGAAGCCCTACTTGTAGCTCAACACACTGTGACTAATAGCTAGTAGATAGTAAGCGAGTGTCTTGTCATGCTCGGTGTTATTTAAGCTATGAGAGCATTGCCCTCCTGTGTCCAGATAAAGCAGGGCTGCATTGAACGTGTGTGTGATACTTTGTAAAGGTTCTTCTACAAGCTGCTCAGCAGTAGTGTAGAAACTTTCTTTCCTGATGTAGTGGAAGTACCTCAACTACATACATTGCACTTGGGCTTTTAATGCACTGTCCTCTTTTTCTGCATCAATGCTGCCATCCTAACCTTTTTGCCAAAAAGAGAAAGAAAAAAAAATCACATTAAAATATATGATCCTTATCCTTGCCTGATCCTTCACTGATACAGGTGAATCAAACAAAAGAACAATAATCAGAAGTTTCAAAAAAATCTTTAGAAAGGTCACAAAGACAGTCTATACTACAGCACAATCGATGTAGGCTTCCACACACTATTCAGCTTAGCTCTGATAGATGCCAGAGAAGAACAATAGAGACATTTCAACCCCTCCAAATGTACGGTGTGGATCCAGAGCTAGTTTTGCTGACTTTAAGCCTGCAGGACTGTTTGTTCAGTTTCCATGCATCTGGTCCAAGCATGCATATGCTGTATAAAGTGGCTATTTGTTTCAAGGCTGAAGTGAATTGATTCCTCACAGTTTTAACAATTAAAATGAAACATCAATCCATAAAAAGAACACACGGATATCTGTGCATTTATGTGCCAGGAAAGTAATAAAGGAAGGGGCTGCAGATCTAGCATCAGGTAAAGGCTGGTTTGTAAAGTGAACACTGTAACATACAGCTTTAAAAAATACATACAAGAATTGCACATAGATCCATAGGAGAGAAGCACAGGCTCATAACTAGGGCTGTCTGCTTTCCATCACCCGGGTCAGAATATTCGGTATCATTTTTTCCCCTGCGTCCAGATCAATTCTTCAGAGCAATTCAGGAAACAATTCAGAGCCTAGCAATACTGAGCAAAGATACCGTTGGGTACAACTGCAGAGGTTCCATAGGAAACGGCCATTAAGTCAGGGAAGAAAGTCAGCAGCGGCCTCTAAAAGTGAAAAGCTCCTTCAGGTTGAGGTTTTAAAAATTCCATCTCTTTAATCCTCACTAATTCCTGTTCTAGTCCAAAATTCTGTCTGCAATGCTCAGAGCTATTCTGACAACATTCCATTTTTAGGGTGTTGTCTATAGCAACATTAGAAAATACCAGTTACAACAGACGAAATACGCAGCCAAACACCGCTGTGGGGAAAATGGATCATGATACTGTTAGTTGTGGCTGCCAAACTTAACAGCTTCCTCAATAATTAAACAACAGTGTTTTTGCCCCCTTGTTTTCACCCTTCAGAGAACTGTGTCTGCAGTAAAAGTGTCTCCATGTGGCCTGTTAGCTACACACAGACAAGCTCTAAACATTTCTATCTCCTGCCAACACACCAGCAGAGCCAATTTCTGTCCCACTTTGCAATATGGCACAAGTGACAAGAGCAGACCAAAATAAAACAGAAGAGGTGGCTGTTATTTTCATCCCTGATTCATAGCAGTGATTGTCAGAGAAGGTTACGTACATCCTATCCATTTCAAGTCAGGCTTTAGTGCCTTTGCAATGGAAGGGAAATTTCAATTGCCCACCATGTGTTGTATTGTTCTTGTATAAATGTGATTATAGCTACAGTACATCAACAGTCCAGACTGGTGTATGTCATGTAGGAAATGGGATAGACAAAGCGTGCATATTCTGCTTTTTAATGCAGAGGTCTTAAGCTAAGGGTAATGGTCTGATTAAGGCAGCATTGTTGAAATCAGGGATCTGTGGTTATATGGGTAGGCAGTGAGTCAGAGGCAGAGAAGGAGGAAAGAGGACTGAACACAGATGCTTACTGCCCACTGACACTTGTCGCAGTCAGCAGGATAACCACCTCTGGAGAGGAAAAAGAGAAGGTGTAAAGCATAAGAGAAAGATCAGAATCTGTTTGGTTGAGACCAAAGGAGAAAGGAGTTCAGTCTGCTTGTGGGGGACTAAGCTGAGAGAAAATTTAGTGTGGTATATGGAACGGAAGCAAATGAGCGTTTTGTGGCATGGTGGATCATTCCTCTGACATTTACAACTAATCCATCTCTGCTTATGGTCACTCCTATTCATTAACCAATGCTACATACGGAAATGACAGAAACTACCCAGAAGAGGAGGGCAATTTGTTTACTGCAGTGGTAGAAATAGTGGTATCAAAGTTTGCTCTCCTTTTCAGCCAGATATTAACAAGTTACATACTGTCTCATCCAAATTAAGTCATGTGTATATAATCAATCCCCAACAGGCCTGGCAAAAAAGTAAAGTTTCTGTCATATTTGGTACAGGATTCAATTTCTCCAGTTGGAACCTATTTGCTCAGAGTTGCTGGCTTTGACATCTAGGCTATTTTTTAACACTTATACAAAGTGTGAGCCCTAGGGCAGGCTGGAGTGAGGGCTGGGGTGTAGGTGTGGGGTGCTTCATGAAAAGCAACAGGTTCTACAAACTAGTGCTGCTGCATGATTCTCACAATGCGGTGAAGTGAGTCTATAGTGGCAAAAGCCAGATACTGACAACAAAGCCAGTCTTCCAGAATAACTCCACAGTCCCTGTCCAAGGACTTCTCTGCAAATTTGATCATCAGCAGCGTCCTTTTTATATCCAGCCAGTTCTGAAGTACAGCATCTCTCCGTGAGGGGTTGGAAGATGTACTTAGAGCGTGGAACAAGTCCTCACGTGGACCCCAAAGCAAACACTGAAGGATTCCCTTGGCTTCTGATATCAGGATCCTCTCTGAAGGGTTGGGATTCAGCAGGCAGCTGGCAAGTTGCTGAAGCCCTTGAGAGTAGAGGGAACGGCAAGGAATCTTGGGGAGATCAGCACGGGTATACTCCTTCTCCTTCAGCTCTGGATTCTCATCAAAGGGATTGGGTAAGTGCAGCATTTCGTAGATGAGGATGCCAGTCTGGAACTCATCACACTTTTTGTACTGTGTTGCAGTGATGATTTCTGGAGCCAGGCGGGACTGATCCCGTAGAACCTCAGGATCCACCATATGACTCTTCTGCTTGGCCTGGGAGAAATTGCTCACTATTAGTCTGGCTGGGCAGGCAGTGTTGGGACTGGGTTCCATGGACTCAGAGCTCAGAGGGCTGCTTCCTGGCCTAGAATGAACCAGCAGCAGGTTCTCTAACCGCAGATCACAGTGTGTGATATGATAGGGTTTCAGGTGCTCCAGGCCCAAACACAGCTGTAAAAGCAGTAGACAGACCTGCCTTTCATATAAATCTGGGCTTTTTGCATGGCGGGGCGCAGATTCTCGCACAAAGTCGGCCACTGTTAGGTATGGGACCTCCCGCGTGATGACCACAACACGGCTGCGTGGCTTGCTGATGGTCCCCTGGTTGCTTGAGCTGTCTTTCTGTGAAGTCTCTGTGTTGGAAGGAGCATCTCTGTTCTTTTGCTCAGGCTCCTTCTCCTCTTCTTCCTGCTCTTCTTCTTCCACCTCTGGTGCATTGGCATCCTCCCATGGAAGGAGACGAACTGGTACTTCAGCAAGGAAATGGCCACAGTCCTGTTGGATGTTAAAGTTGATAGCCAGACTCTGCCGGATAGACAGGCTGTGATAATACTGCTGGGATTCCTTAGCTTTGCTCTTACAAATCTGGGGGAAGAAAATAAATAGAACAGATATAACTTAAATTTCTAAATTGGATATCCTTTTATTTTTTTTAGTTTGTACTTTGTTGATGGGTAGCCACAGTAATCCTAAACACAAGCGCTGCAAAGGTCACTGAACTGACCTTGGCACATGGCACATGAACAGTGAAGGCACATCTTAAGGCACACAAACAGTTTCCATTGGACAGTAAGCAGCTGCAGACCAATATGTGCCAGCAGCTCTCCCCATGCATACATTATTCAATGGAAAATAGAGTTCAGGCAGGTCACGCTTTTGGTCAGAAGAGCAGCTGATATATATGGTAAATGCACAGTGAAGCTTGCTTTATGGTTACTTATTTATTCATATCGTTTTATTTTGTGTTCTCTCAGCTTTGTGTGAAGCTTGAACAAGCTAAAAATAATCAATAGCAGTAGGAAATACAAAGAAACACCCATAGAATATTTGAGGATATGATCAAAGGATTGCACATGACTGCGTTAGCATGGCATAACAAGTTACCACCTGTCAGCTGAGTTAAGTGACTGGATGCATGCTCCTTGCCCACTGTAATTGGAAACTGAAATCTATTAGCTGCAGCTGTGTCAAGCCAACACATCATGTCTGCAGCAAGGGGTGTACCTGTGCATGGCAGGGCTGCTGGCAAGCGAACTTGCTGTGGCTCAGGTGATGAACGGAAAGTCATTAGAACATGGTACCTTAATTGCTTTAAATTATTTGTTAAGATCCTAAGTATATGTTTTTATTTTGCCATGTACAGATGTATTTAATTTCTGTCCAGAAATATCTTGTTGATATACACATTATCACCATAATAACTAGCCTTATTAATTCTTTGCACTGCCATAACAACTGGCAGCTCCAACCTCTTATAACAGCCACTGGACAACCTCTATCAGGGCCTCTGTTCTAAGGCATTCACTGCTTAAAATTACAGCCCTACAAAGACTCTGGTATGTTGACCTTTGCATATTAGCCTTAGTTCTACTGACTTTTGTGAGATTGTTCAAAGTGTGTAAGGTTAAGTGTAAGTTTTAATCTTTAAAAGGTTAGAGCCCAAGTATTCAGTTGGTATAATGCACCAACAGGTCTTAACTGCAAAGCTCAGAGGAAGACAAAATAGGAAGATATCTCTCTTTACATGAAATTACAGCTTCCCTTAGGTCATCTCTGGAAACCAAAGAAACCAGATAAATAAGCTTAGTAAAAGTCAGCACTAGTTCTACAGTTACAACCACCAAGGAGCCCAGATCTCATACTAGCCTTAAATATAAAAGGATAAGGTGACTTTTCTTCCCATTCCTCAGTTTCCCCCTTCTCAGGAACTTATGTAGGGTAAGTTATAAACTTAGCTTTCACTAAAAAAAAAATAAATAAAAAAAAATTTTCAGCTTTTCTGTGCTTATGGGGTTAAGAAACATGTAGTTTAATGGGAGATCTAGTCTTTTATGCTTGTAGATTGGAAAAGTGCATTGTCAGATAATCATATGGAAGCAGACACAAGTAGTAACAGTATTCTGATTGTCTTCCTGTCTTTAATACTGTGCATATTTCCATACTTCACAAGCATTTAAATTCCCCTACATAGTATGTAGACAGCTTAAACTGCCTGTTTATAACTGCCATGCACAAACAAAACAAATTTAAAAAATGCAGTTTCTGGTTAATTGTAAGAGAGAAAAGTCATCATTTTCTGGAAATGTTGGTAGTTATCCTCTTTGTACAGTGGCTCTTGCCAATTTAAATTTTCGACTGTATTTCATGCTGTTAGAGGTGAAGTGAGTTATCAATGGAAAGTTGTCCCCCCCTTCTCTCAAGAGTTACAAAATTTTAAACAAATACAGTAAAAATACAGCATTAACCTTTGAATTATATATGAAAAGAAAATGGGGAGAACAGCTATTAAGGAAATAACATTCTCCAACGCTAGTGGACAAGGGAAGAACAACTGATGTCATCTACCTGGACCTGTGCAAAGCATTTGACACTGTCCCACATTCTTGTCTCTAAATTGGAGAGACATGGATTTGATGGATGGATCACTCAGTGGATAAGGAATTGGCTGGATGGTCTCACTCAAAGAGCTGTGGTCAACAGCTCGATGTCCAAGTGGAGAGCAGTGACGAGTGGTGTCCTCAGGGGTTGGGACTGGCATAGTTTAACATCTTTGCTGGTGACATGGACAGGGGGTCGAGTGCACCCTCAGCAAGTTCAACAACGACACCGAGCTGTGTGGTGGGGTGACACGCTGGAGGGAAGGGATCCATCCAGAGGGACCTGGACAGGCTGGAGAGGTGGGACGTGCAAACCTCATGGAGTTCAGCAAGGCCAAGGGCAAGGTCCTGCCCATGGGTCGGGGCAATCCCAAGCACAATCCAGGCTGGGCCATGAGTGGATTGAGAGCAGCCCCAGGGAGAAGGACTTGCGGGATTAGTGGATGGAAAACTGACTGTGAGCCAGCAATGTGTGCTGGCAGCCCAGAAAGCCAACGGTACCCTGGGCTGCACCCAGAGCAGTGTGGGCAGCAGGTACAGGGAGGGGATTCTCCTCCTCTACTCTGCTCTTGTGAGACCCTCCTGCAGTGCTGGGTCCAGCTCTGGGGGCACCAACATCAGAAGGACACAGACCTGCTCGAGTGGGTCCAGAGGAGGCCACAAAGATGATCAGGGGCTGGAGCACCTCCCTTATGGGGACAGGCTGAGAGAGTTGGGGTGTTCAGTTGAAGAAGAGAAGGCTCCAAGGAGACCTTAGAGCGGCCTTCCAGTACTTAAAGGGGGCTACAGGAAAGGTGGGGAGGGACTTTTTATCCGGAAGTGTAGGGATAAGATGAGGGGTAATGGTTTTAAACTGACAGAGGGGAGGTTTAGATTAGATAGAAGGAAGAAATTTCTCCCTGTGAGCATGTTGAGACACTGCCACTGGCTGCTCAGAGGAGCTGTGGCTGCCCCCTCCCTGGCAGGGTTCAAGGCCAGGTTGGACGGGGCTTTGGGCAACCTGGGCTAGTGAAAGGTGTCCCTGCCCATGGCAGAGGGGTTGGAACTAAATCATCTTTAAGATCCCTTCCAACCCAAACCAGTCTGTGATTCTATGAAAATGAGAATAGTTTTGTATTCTGTGCCTTTCAAGTCTATGGCTTTTTTCTTGTACAGCCAGCCATGGGGATAATCAATTCCAACTGCAAAAAAGGTTTTGTGTGTTGTAATCCAGCCTTCAGTTTTTAAAAACACTTAAGTGACCTAATCTAAAATATAAACTCATTCTGAAAGAGTTTGATTTTAAGGACGAGCTTAGTTGCTGATAAGAAAAGTACAAAAACCCACTTTCCCTTAGCTTCTGTACTATATTTTATGTTACCCACAGAGGCTTTCTAATGCCCCACCAGCTAAAAATAATATTCTGTTAAGAATATATAATCCACAGAGCATTTACACTTAAAACAATTAATACATCTCAATTTGGTGAATACGAGGCCTTTTTTAAAGTTTATGAAAATGATTTCTCCTTGCCTATAAAACAAGGAATTAAGATTTATTCCTAATTTCTAATTTTACTCCTAGGCAGCCTCTTTTTTACTTCAGAAAAGGCCTCTCATTTATTACTGGAATTTAAGCTAAAATAATAGGAGATAGACCTTGCACCTCTCAAAATCAGCCTTGGTTCACTCCTTTTAGAAAATATCGTCAATCCTAGAATTGTGATAGTACAAAAGCACACTTTTGTAGGCTTCCGTGGATGTGGTAATGCTTCCTTCTAATTTAGAAATGACTGGCCATGCACCTCTGCACCAAAAGGCATTCAGCTGTTAGGGCAGAGTACGCTGCCTTTGCACCCATTCCCTTTTCCTCTGATCTAGCAGAATTGGCCTGCAAGGCAAATCTAATCTGTACGTTGCCAGCTGAAAAATTCCTGAGTTGGAAAGAACTGCCTTCCCAACCTACTAAAAACACCCCAAAAGAGACTTGTCCTTCCCTATCTTCTCCTTTCTGTTTCTTCCTGCTATTCAATCCTGTCTATTTTACTTCAAATTAAACCCATAGCCCTTCTTCTAGCTGATATTAAAAAATATTAATTCCCATCCTTTAATATTACACATTTACACTTGGGGAGATGTTTTCTTTTTGAAAATAACTAACCCTCATTCCTTCTATCCTTATTCCTAACCCTCTGACTCTTATTGCTCTTTTCTAGATTCTCTCCATTTATTACATCTTTCTGAAGAGTGGTACCCTATGATGAATACAGTATTCCAAGTTTAAGATCTCTCCAGCATCAAGAAGAACAGAGCTTTATACATAATGATCCTTTTAACACTTCCCAGGGTGAATGTCACATTATGAACTTGATTGTTATGTGGTTCATGAAAACCTGCAGAGCAGTGTCCACTCTAAAGTCTGAATCCACAACAGAGCCAAACTTTCCCCAATGTCGGTTCTTAAATACGAGTTTTTGTTTCAGACTCCTCTCTTTATATTAACAAAAGAGAAATTAAAGACTAAATAATATTATGATTAAAATCAATACTAGGATGACTTCATTAATGAAAACAGCTTTTCCACTCTTTATTCTGCTGTTAAGATAACCAATAAAGAAAAAAAACCCTCTAATCTCACAACTGCCCAATAGTGACGGCTTTTGGACACTTTAACTTCTCTTGTGTAATACAGGGAAGTTATATGGGTACATGAACATACATGCAATATGTACAAAGACAAGAGAGCTGAGATCTGATTAGACATGCATTTTCTGCTTCTCACTTTTTGTTTACAAACAACCTGAAGTGAGAAGTGCAAGAGGCAGCTGGGTTATTTAAGGCTCATTAAATTGCTGACTACACAAACACTAAAATTGGTACACTAGATACTTTGTCATTGACAAGGGTAATGGAAAGCTAGACTGTCTAGAAGCAGCACCTGAAAAGTGGAGTATGAGAACAAATTGGCCACCTGACTAAATTCATTAAAGAGTTTCTAAAAGACAGACCTGCAGTAGTATATATTCCTGTAAGCATCTGGCTACTCTTCAGACTTTCGCTGTGAAATACAGCTCCATGAGTCCAAATAAGTACTGGGGTTTTGGATTGCAGATTCTGATTTACCAGTATCTTACTAGAATGGGGAAGATATACTGTAAACAGTGGAGACAAACTAAGTTTTCTTATTGATCTGTTCAAAGACAGTTCATAGAATGTAAATTTTAATTATGGAAAAACTTACACTATTTTACATTTTCTGAGTTTCAGCTTCTACCCAGAACTCTATTTTATATTACCATTTTGCAGTAGAGTAGTGAACACTAGTGTTTAATACTTTTAATAGGTAATAATGCTCACCCTGGTGTTTTGTATTGGAATAACTCCACTATCACCTAAAACTATCAGCTGAATGACTAATTAAAATTTTCAAAATGTTTGAGTTATAGTAAGTTATGCATCCCAAGTCTATATTTACATTTGAAAAGATTTAGGGAACAAATTATGAAATTGGATGGCCTCATTAGCAGGTGTTTTAGACTGCTTGTGATAAATTGCTAAAGGAGTGGATAAAGAGCTTCTTTTCTGTTTGTGAGAGTTAATGCTATGTCAAAACTGTGAGTAAATACATGGCCCAGTTTTCTCTGCATGATTTTTAAAGCTTTTGTCTGTTCCAGTCATCTGGTCTGAAAAAAAAAAAAAAAGAAATCCTGTTGCTTTCTACATATATAGTAAGTTGAATTCCTATTTTTGGGCACAGGAGAAGGAAAAGGTGAAAATACTTTGACTACAACACCAACAGAAAGTGGGATCAATCAGTCATTTACAAGTTGCTTTAATGAAATACAATCAGCTGAGCTATGAAGATATGGTATGTGATAATAGCTGAAAGAAAGGTGTTGATAAGGGCTTGGCAAGTCTTATTACTAATGCTGATAAAGAGCTGGTTGTTCAAAAGATGAAGCATTGCCGGGAAAAAGCTCTTCCATATGATGCAAGAAAGCAATGAGAAAAAAGAGAGAGATGACTAGGAAGGAATGGAAAGTTTCCATCTTCCTTTTCACTGGAATGCACTGTCATCATGTATTTTTCCTTTAGTGCATCCATATGAACTAGACTTCTACAACGTTTATAGGGACAGGACAGGTTTCTTTATATCTTAGCATTTCAATTTTCTCCCCCTGCCCCCATCCCTAAGAAGCATGATTTTAATGTTTCAGAGGTTCTAAAAACTGTTCAGCATTAGCTCTTATTTTTTCCTTTATGAGTCCAGTAGCCTACTGTGCCATCAGCTGACTTCCACTTTACCAGCAGGGAATCTCATTTCTACTCTGTCCTATGCATTTTACAGGGCGTCAGTGAACTTAAAGTACGATGAATATTGTAGAAAATGAATTTACAAGTGCTGAAAATGAGAAACACAGAAGATCACAAAGACTGCACCATCTGTGCTACTTGGTTGCATTGCGCAGAGGGACAACTGCAAATGAAATTCTGTGTAGAATGAAATCTTGCTAATCCCAAATTGATAGCTTGTTCTTGGCACAACCTCGTTTCCCAAGGAGGCCAGTTTGATCTCTGATTGACCTCATTTTCTTGATCTGGCCTTGGAATAGAGCTTTGACTTTTTAACAATGTGCCAAAATACAGAATTCTATGCTGCTGTGACTGAACTGGGAATGGGCTAAAATTTTAACATATATAGCCTTATTTTGATCTGAAGCATGAAGTTCTGGGATGCCCTTTAATAACACTTCCACCAAGAAGCTCCACTATAGAACAGTTACCAAAAAACTACCTTAGCTCACTGTAACAAACTAAACATAACTAGAAAATAATTGTCAGATGCAACTAGGAAACTTGTCAGCCAAACTCAGCCCAATACTATTTACTTGTGCATTGCTCTATTTTATACTTGAGACAGAAACCTTTGCAGAAAGCCTAAGCTTTTATTGCTAGAAGAAATTCTGCTGCCCTGCAGCAATAAAAGCAATAAATTGTGACTGCTCCTTTTGAGCTGTTTGCACCTTTGCAATTCCTGTTATCCTACCTGAACTGCATTGCACCATGTACCGGTGGCCAGAACACACATGCTGCAGGCCATAACCCTGCTGGGGTTTTATGTCCGCATTGCTCCGTGTGGACTCTGAATCATGATTGCTATGTGTTTATGATATTGTACAGTAATTTCCTTGAGAGTTTAATACTGAAAGTGGAAGTAGTTTATGTCACTGGCACAGTAATTATCTTGTATAATTATTACTCATTCTAAGCAATAATTTTAAATAAAATAATTATTATTCATTCTGAGCAATAATTTAAAATAAAATAAAAAAGATCGCAGTCATATCACAGCCTTATTCAGTCTGTGCAGGGATACTAAGAACTTGTCCAATTCCCTTTGTAAAAAACCCTGGTGCTCTCTGCTGCTTTTACTTTAGTGTAACCTTTCCACTACATATTTGGAATTACTGATAAGGCTGTGGTTTCAGGGGAATGTTTATCCATACTGTCCCAGATATACCAACTACTTAGAAGGTGCTACTGCACTTAGTGAAGGAGAAATACCTCAGGGACTAAAATTTTATGGAAACCTTTCTTGTAAGGGAACTTGTTTCTTCCATTTGGAAAAGTAGTTTTCTGTTCACCACTTATTTACTGTTTTTAGTTATAATGTTTCAATCAAAACAATTTCCACATGGCTTCCTGCAACTTTTTTTTTTTTTTTTTTTTTTTTTTCCACAGGATGTTTATTAGCAGATCAGGTGAGAGTGAAGCAAAAAGCACAATACAACCCTTAGAAAACACACCCCTATAAACAATGTTTCCTCTAATATCCACACTAACAGAACAAGTTGTGCTCATTCCCCACCAAATTTAGCAGAACATCTTTTGCTGGTGATACCACCAGAATGTAAAGGTGCATGAGTACATTCATCTGCACAAAAGATTCATTCTTCTAAATTTAATTCAGCAGTAGTCAAATGGCTAAAACTTAATTTGAAGTTTTGGAATTCCACTTTTGGAGCTATAATATTAAAATGTAAGTTTTGCTTTTGACTTACGCATTAAGACTCAACACCATTTGGGGGTGAATCTCTTGTTTTTTACAAAGAAAATAATAATTAAGAAACCCCATTATCCCATTTTTTTCTCAAATGTAATATTAACATCATAGAACTCATGAAGTGTCTGAATTAAGCCAGTGTTGCTTAGGTAGTTCTACAAAACTCAAAAGAGCTACATAAATTTACACTGTCTGAAGATGTGGCTCCATATACACTTTCAAAGTCTATTTCTAAGACTTGATCAAAAATAACAGGAAGACTATATTTTGGATTCACTAGGCACACCAGTAATTTTAATCTCATAACTTATTGTTGGAGGTAGATGACTCTGTAATTTGGCTCACAGAAAAAATACTAATGATAGTAAACTGATATATTCGTTAAAGCTAAATTCCCCGAATCTCTGCATAATGTAATAGCAATCTGTTGTTAGGAGATTTTCTACAGATCTGATCCTGGACTCATAAGTCAGTTCAACTTGGGGCAAATGTTAAGACAAAGCTAAAATGTACTAGAACTGATTTTAAGGGAAAGAAGTCCAGTAAACACAGTTTAAACAATGCTATATAAATTCAATATATTAGCATAGAGAATGAAGTAATAAAATATACATCAAAGAAACACACAACTAAAGAAACCCCAATTTAGCTGAACACATAATAATTAAGATACGTGAAAGAGAAAACAAAAAGACAGCAGTAGTCCTGTATGCTGGCTCTGCTTAGCTTATAAAGACAGCAGAGAACATTTGTAGTGAGAGTATCTTCCTGTATCACGTTAAGTGCTAGGAAGGGTATTTTCTAGAGTAACTTTTCCTCTCATCCTAACAAAACAACTCATGGTGAACTCCAGCTCAAGGCTATTTTGTGGATACTTCAACTCATTCTCAATACCATCACCTATTACACTGCAATAAATTTTGTTAGTCTGAGAACTATTTTTAGTTCATCACAATTATGAGAGAGAAAAAAAGCGCACATATTTGACTATGCTATGTTGCTGTTCTGTCTTCTCACTGGCCTCCTACAAGAGAAACTTATTTAGGAGGACAGCAGATGAGAAAATAACTACATAAGTCTTGCCTGTCAGGGAGTACTTTAAGGGCACATCTATGCTGTGCAAAGAGCAGTTCCCTTAGTGATAACCCAAACCTGACTATATAGAAAAATACCGCTTTGGGTCCTAGGCGCAACCATTTTAGCATCATTGTATTAAAACCCCCAAAAAGAGTAATGCCAGATTGTTGATTCTGCGACCAGAGTAGATTGCCAGCTATATTCATGGTCTGGTTCTTGGCTGTTTCATACCACTGGATGTGGCATCCACAAGACATCCATATTTCATTTCACATCTTTTCAAAAAGAGGTCCTTGATAACTAAAGAAATATAAATGGCTTTACCCACTGATCTGCCTTAAAAAGATGCCTTTTCAAATTCTAGAAGAACCTATCAGTTGCACCAATCTTTTATTTCCTTATATCTTTCTTGTAAACAATCATGCAGGAATGGTAACAACATTTTGCACCAACCTCCTGAGAATGTCAACATGCTCTATAAGGAATAATCGATTAAGCCTCCCACACCTGTGTTGGGTAATAAATGTTTTATCTCAGTTTCAACAAGGAGTCATCAGAAGTTCAATGATTTGTTCAAGGTCACACAGGAAGCTGGCAGGGCTATGAGTCTCAGCTGTCTCACTATCACCCTACCAGATAAGCATTCAGAACAGTAGAGATACAGCTCTCAGAAAGAATTACCTATACAAAAGTCCATAAAGTAACAACATTTAATGAGATAGCTGCCAACTATTCATTAATACATTAGCAGTAAATCTAGTAAATCTTATTTCTTTTATGTGTCAGCTGGAGAATAAACTAGACACAAATCAATTGTTTGTTTAGTAAAAGGCCACAAAACTAACACTGACAAGTTCCACTTTTTTTTTAGTATGGTCATAAGGCAACGCTGATGGCTAAACAGAGCTTTTGAAAGGCAGTAATGAATGCTGATGAAAAGATAAGACCTTGTATGGGAACATAAAGATATATTAGCCTAGATTTTATATTTAAAATTACATGACTCTGAACATGGAAAACTTTGAAATCTTTCCTAAGGGTGATGATTTAGAATCATCTGCATGCAGATGTACCTAAGGATTTCGTTAATGGAAGTTTCTAAAAAAACACGGGCACAGTTAATATAATACATATTTTCCTTCAATATTTAATTACTAAAAAGTTGTGATGATTTTAATAATTTTGGAGCTGCAATAAAAACAGATGAAACTTAAACAGCAGATACCACTGCCACACATGATAGAAGGAAGAGCCTGTATTTCTGGGCATCTTACTTTTCACACAGTTCTACTGCAAGCAGCACACACTTCTATTTGTAGGACTTATCAGTCCTAGGCATGTGGCAGATTGTGGTTACTGTTGTTATGTTTTGTCACTGATTGTCACGGTTACCGTTTTTCAAGACCCTCTTACCTTGACTGCGTAATTGTTGAGAGGATCTTTTGCGTAAGAAGCCGGGTAGTAAACCGCATCGCCTGCCTCACAGCATGGCTTGTCACTGGTTAGCCTGAAATCTGACCAGCTGTCCACCCCGAATCGCAACTGGTCTTTTTGTCCAGCCATGAACAAGTCTTCACATTTAAGTGCCAGCTTCTTCAGTGAATCAGCATGAAGGCTTCGGATTTTACCTACCACCTCTTCTCGGTTTTCAATTCCTCGATAAAGTGCTTGCCTTTGTGGCTTCTGGACACCTTTGCCCTGCTTAGTCTGCGAGATGCGTCTCCCTGTTAGAGACTCCATGCTATTGGAACACCGCTCCTTAATACTGATAGTGGTTAGGCTGGAAACACTGTTAGTTGCGGAGGTTGTTGCCCTTAGTTTTTCTGTAGGCCTGTCCAAGGAATCTCCTGACTCATTGTCCAGTACTTTGAGCTCCAGGCTGACCGAAGAGCAGGCGCTGCTTGCTTCCCAGTTGGTGTCAATATCGTAGGTAGGATTGGCCACGATGCACAGGTTGTTCTCCAGAGCCTGCTTCTGGAGATCTCTGGGAGTCGGCTCTGTGTTTGCTCTCAAAATGGTTTTCTTTGGCAGTGGAGGTGGTGTTGGCTGTAAGTTGTTTATTGTCTCCTGGTCTACTAGTCCTCCAAAAGCAATGGCATCATCCAAAGCCCCCTTCGGTTGCCTTGGCTGTTTTGGGGGTATCATGGCTGCTCTGGACTGTCCTGCATAATAAAAAGATAATAGAAGATTAAAGTACTTTGCATCTGCTGCTCATACTTGCACTCTGCAAAGAAGTTTAAGGCAAAAAACCTCCCAAATCTGACTAGGACCCCCCCAATATCTGAAGAAAACCTAAATACTTATTTGAAAAGAGCTAATTAGAAAGCAAAATGACCAAATCAGCATCACGTATGTATTGTCAGACACAGCCAGTCTTTAGTTGACCTTGGCCTATATATTAAAATCATTTTCAGTGCTAGCAATGCTGACATCTTACATCACAGGGGATTAATGACAAAAAAGCACAAGCAAAACCCAAACATCAGTTTTGGCACTCCAGCCAAATTCCTGTTTCAGTAATTATGCCCAGTCTCCCATAATTCCTTCTGCAGTCAACTGACTATAATATTACTCCTTACTTCCTATTCAAATGTGCAAAAACTATGGATGTAGGCTGCTAAGTGGCTTTGTATACTATTTCTCTGAGAGGTGTATTTCACTGTCAGTGAGGTGATCTTTTTTTATACATCCTCACAGTAGTCTCTAAAGCACTTAGCATTGCTTGGATTTGAAATGTGCTAAAGAGCCTGAAAGCATTACTTCAGAATGGAAGCCAGAAAACTTCAGACACAAATAATGTAATTTAGGTACTTAGGCGGTCACATCAGAAAGTCAGGACTGCCCTACTAGACTCAGGAGGTGAAATCAAGGAAGTTAAATGTACTTTCGCTCCGGCTGACAAATGTGTTGCCACTGCTTTCGGTGAGAGTATGATCATATTTTGAGATGACAAAAACAGAAATATTTTTTAAGCTGCAATGTAAAACTCTGCCCCTGCCCCTTTCTCTAGTGCATTTCCCTTACTCACCTGCCATAGGTAACTTTGTTGGCAATATTATGTTCATAGAAAATCTGACCTAGACTCAGTCAAGAGATTCCAAACAGCAGGTTACATATATGAAAGCATGGGATTTCCACTGACTGACTGGTTTCAAACATTTGTGTGCTTCTAGGGTGATAAACTTCCTATCATGTGTTTTGGATGGCTTTCAGAGAGGACAATTATGTTTTATAACTGCCAGAGTCCTTGGAATTGAAGAATAAATAAATGACAATAATATAAGAGAGAATAAAAACCAATAAACAGACAATACAAATGACCAACTTGCTGCTCTGGGACAATTAAACAGTTGTTTCTCATATCAAAATGAGATTTTTCCACTCTTAATAATCAACTGCTATTTTCAGAGAAATTATTTTGTAAGTTTTCTACTACTCCTGTGAGGTTCATTGACCAGCATGGTAAGGTAGGAAGCCAATTTTTATAGTTGCAACACAGCCGACATGAACTGGATGCTCTGTATAATTGCAGCTGATCACCTTTTCTAGTAAGGGAACAGCAAGTAGAAAGACACTACGACTATTTGAATATTTATAGTAAGTGCTGAATCCTTGTAAAGAGAGGACTGAACAGGAACATTGAACCAAACTGGGGGATCTCAGATTCAGATTGAAATTATGTAACTTTGGTCCATAATTAATAATAAATGACTTTGCATCTATGAAAAGAAAAAGGATAGCTTCCTTTACACTTCAAGATACGTTGTTACAACTTTCATGAATACTACAGAATCTAAGATCCTCTTGGCCTGGATGCACAAAAACCTGGAATGCTGGGTTAGAATGCTGAAAAGGACTTCCTAATTTCAGAAGATGAGAGGACTGTAGTTTTAGATGTATCTACAAACAGAATACCCTGGGCTGTTCTTAACAGTCATTCTCTTTTCAGTCATTCCAAGGAGACGACATCACAAATGGAATTTATATCTCTGTCTTTTGTTTAAGCTCAAGAAACCCTCAGAAGAGCCTTATGGATTTTGTGGTAAGCCTGGATATTCCAGTGTTTAAAAACTTGAATTTCGAGCAGGAAATTCTCTTAGCAATGTACACACCTGGTTGTTAGGGAAGATTGTATGGACTAACTCCTCTGGGTCATCGCTTTTTAGTTACCACAAAATAAAAATGCTGAAAGGCTAGAAATATTGGAGAATCCCTGCGTATCTCTCTCAAATCGACAACAAGGTTGCCTGAAACAATTTAACACTCAGGGGACCCTCTACTGCTCCTTTCTGATCTTGGCATTGCAGCGAGTGTGCTCTACAGTAGCAGCTCTTCCTCTCACCATTTGATATGCTGCAGCATGTAACACTGGTGCCAGTTGAGCAGTAGAGGAACTCTATCAGGTACCTTTTGCAGAGACCAAGAGTAGCGTGATTTAGAGTGAAAAGCAGAACTGATATCTGCATGCCAGGCACACACATCCAGATGCCACAGCTGTTTGCATAATCCTGAGACAAGTTAATTTCTACTTTGTATCCAATTTTCTTACTCATCCAAACGTGTCGTCTTCCACAATCGCTTACTCTTACAAAATCTGTGACCTATGTACTTTTTCCCCAGCAACACTGTGTGTTAAAGATCACTTGCCTATTTTCTCATTCTTACCCTCTTCCCCACTTGAGAAAGGCTACTACTATTCGAGGAGGCAGTTTTCTAACATGCATTGCTTGGGTGACTTGCTAATCCAAGGACTGCACAGATGTTGGAGGGAAACAGCAAGAAAACAAATTAGCACAAGATGCGTATCTCAAGCAGTAGCAGCAGAAGCACTGTCCAAGAAAGGTGAGATTTATAACAGCATTTCTTCTTGATTCTTCTATTTTCTGTCTGCTTTAATGGCCCAGCCCTATAAAAGCCATTCATACAGAAGAGTGTTGTGACTGCAACCAGTGACTTTCACTGCTTTTTCATAGCTATTGAAAGTGTGACATCAAAACATAATTGAAGAAGGTTTTCATAACCAGAAGTTGTCTTTGCAGATGTCTGGTGGGGGTGGCAGGATCCGGAGAACTGCATGTACAAGTCATTATATGTAGTTACTTTTTCAAGTATTCTCAGCTGAGGAAAAGGAGTTTGTAAAACATGTCATGTCACAGTATAGTTTCTCCTCACAAGAACAAATTTTCCATACTGAAATCTATCTATCTGTATTGTGTTTGAAAAGCTTCATATCTGGACTGTTTTTATGTCAAGTTCTTAATGCTGTACATGTATTTCATGGCCACTGGGCCAGTCTTTCCAGCTCAGCTGTCCCCAAGCATGTCATAATACTGCATGTCCCACATGTTTTTAAATTGTCTATCAAGAAAAAGGTTGTCTTAAATTTTGTCCCTGTCAAAGGCAAAAAAATGTGCTTTTGAATTTGCTTCTTTTTCTAGCTTATCATTTCCTTCTCCCCTTGCCTGCTTAAAACCCACCATTTTCTTACCTACTGCATAGACTCCAACATTAAAAGGTTCAGCCTGAGCTACACTCTTGGGAAGCAGATGTAAAGGAGGAACAGGCACAATACTAGGCTACCACTTAGAGATCTTTGAAGTGGCTTCCAGACTGTTCAAAGACAGAAAAAATTTAACTCTTTATAGACAGCAGCTTTCCAGAGAGCTTTAAGGAATTCTGCAGTTCAATACAGCTCCATTATAGAATCTCAGTACACTACTTAATTATTAATACTTAAGTCTCCAGACACCATGCAGAGGTCTGAAACTCTAAATCAGCCCTAAAAAAAGCATTTAAATTTTACTTTTCCACGTAACTGATTTATCATCACACTTTGCACTGCAACCTGTTTATGTTAGCTCATGAAGCTATCAAATGTGACACACTGAGCTCAGATTTAAGTCAAATTTATATTCCATAAGCATGTTTTTTGTAATGACATGCATAATTATTGCTTATATTTCTTGATAATCCACACATCTTTCTTTTTTGCTTAGACCAGCAGATCAGCAGTATATCAGAACTGTGAAGGAAAACACTTCTTTAATTGTCAAAGCAACTAATTGTGAATTAGGCAAGTCAAGTGGGTGACACACTGCATGCTTCCATCCTTCCTTGAATAGAACTATTCCTGAGACATATATTGCTCCAATACCCCAGTGAGAGCAGGCTGCTTCTGTACTTTCTCCAACCTCATTTTACTCTTGACATGGTAATCTATCCTACATTCTCCTTTATTCTTGAAAGTGTTTTTCTGATTATATGCCATTACCATCTCTTATCCAAAGATAACGTCCCTTGTGGGAAGATGTGAATTTGAAAACAGAGCTGAAAACAGCAGTAGCTAGGCTTTGGTTATGATCATTAACTCTGTTCTCAATTTTAGTGACCGTTATAGTACTCCTTAATCCCTAATCCCCTAGTGCAGGGATTTAGATGAATGAACAGGACCCAGAGGGCAACAATGGGCAAAATGACTCTCACCTCTGCCATTCTCCAATTTATCACATCAGTTTGACAAGAATTCCACCTTTTGCATTGCCAAGAACAGCGAAAATTAATAATAATGCATGTACAGCATGGGTAACCAATCTTCCAAGACCACATCTATCAAAACCCCAACAGAACTAAAATCAAAACTGTGGACTCTCTATAGTGGAGATGAGTGAGGAAGAGGAATTTTGAGTGGTTCTTACATGTCTGCAGAAAACCTGCTGTAAGAGAGGGCTGGGCTGATCACCTAGCTGGATCTTGGAGCAGTCCAGCTTCTGCTGACTTGTTTCTCTCCACAGCCAGGAATGGAGTCAGATGTCCCAGTAATTCTCATGTCAGTACATCTCTATTTCACATTCCAAAGTTATAAAGGCTGATTAAAGTATTCACTAAATCCATAGGTTGGCCACCTCCACTATACAAATTCCCTTTCTTTATCCTTGTACTAGTACTTTCCCCCCCCCTTGTACTTGGATATTGATCATCCTTTGCAATCTGCATTTTTATTATAATACAGAGCCTGGAAAAGATTTCTCTGTTTAAGTAGCAGATCAATTATACTGAGCTTTAATACCAGTACAAAATACATGACTCCTTAATAAAACCCTTACCCTGACTGATAAAAATAACCAAACCATGAAAAAAACCACAAATGCATAAACATATCTTGCAGTCACTGCAAAAGCAACCAGCATGCTTCACAGCCCCAATTCCAACAAACACAGTACAACACTATTGTATAATATTAGTCAGTACAGGTTTACATGAACACGAATTAGTCCTGTATTATACTCAGCTGTTTACACATTTACTGTTAGTTTAATAGATAAAAAGCTTACCGGAATGATCATACATATAACAGAGGAAAGCTAACATTTGTTAAGTAACACTCATGATGCACCTCCAGTTTCTCACCAGTAGTTTTGAGACTGTGCACAGAAATATAGTAAGATGGGCTGCAGGTGCTAAATAAATAAAAACTTGAGATCCAGCAGGTTGTCTGCCTTGGTGACTTGTCAGGTCTTGCTACCCATCCTCCATTACACCATGTTAAAGATATTACCTGTACTTATTATATAAGATACAAAAATGTATCAGACTGATACTATAATCACTGTTTGTCACTGAACTGTCAGTTCTAGTCAGTAACGATATCATTACCTTATTTATAGCCTGGCTTAAGCACACTGCCCTGATCTAACTTACTGAGGCAATACTCCATGGCAGATGCTGTGATCTGGGATTTATTCCAGTGTCAGCAATCATAAAACCTAGAAACTTACCCTCCTTTTTTCACATTTTCTTTGGGTGTAAGGAGAAAATAGCTCATAATAAAATAACCAATTCTTTTTTAAATGATAGAAATACAATCCTGAATATATTAAGACTATCTTAATTTACTTAAAGCAATACAAATCCCATCAAGTCAATTTTTCCCAACAAATTCAGACAAAAATAGAAAAATTTAAAGATTTGTAAAGGAAAGGATTTTAATAATCTACTCTATTGTCTTCCCTATCATAAACTACAGGGCTTACCTGAAATAAATTCTCTTAGAATAAGGTCACACCTTAAAAAAGAAACATCCAGGCCATACCTTACACATCTGAACATTTGTTTCTGCATGTAGATTCAACTGGCAGCCACTGAATTTTGTTAAATCTTTTGATAGTTGATACCAAAGGTATCCCTCGTTACAGTTCTGCATGAGCAACATATGAGCATCCACACCCTGATCAAGTCAGACTCTGCTTCTTTGATAAACTAAACAGATTCAGCTTCTTGAATTAGTCACTATAGTGCCTGTCAAAATAGGCATTTTCAAAGCCCTTCTTTAGAGCCTGTACGATTTTTTTAAAATGTTCTTTTTAATCTGTGGTCATCAGGGCTTGACTGTGGCCATGGTAGTTGCAGGGTGAAAATGAGATACACATAACCTCTCAACTCCTGCTGAAGTTTCCTGCTGTAGTTTCCTGCTGTTCATACACACAGGAACATACTGTGCTCTTTTAGCCTATCGTCATGGTGGGACCTCAGGATTCCTGAAAACCTCAAGTCTTTTATGTTGTATCTGATTTCCAGAGGGGAATCCTCCATCTTGTTTGCCTGCATTTTTTGTTTTTAAATTCCTAGATGTGTGATTTCACATGTTAGATGAACTAACAGATACAGCCCGTATGTTATAGATGAGCTATTCTCAAATGTTGCACGTACAATTTAGACCTTGACAAATACTGGCACACCTGCAATTTTTGTGGGCAGAACTGTAAACTGATGCTGGGACAACTCCTGTGGGAGCAGAAGGCCAGAACCAAATATATTTGAGAACAGTACCTGATTATAAACTATTGCTGACAACAGATGAAAATTTACCAAAGCTTGCTATTATTTCTCTTTATAAAATTTCATGTGACATGTCACAACTGGAGATTAGACATTTATCAAAGTAAGGACATAGTATTATCTGCTTTTTACAAAAACACCCATAGAAAGTGTTATTAGATTGTATAAAAAAAGTTAATATTGAGCATTATGTTGCACATTGCGATGTTTACATGATATATTTTTGCAAAATACAAGCTATAGTATGTAGCTATAAAATGTAAGTAAATACAATTGCAGTTGAAGCAGAAGTCAAATAAGATGTAACAATTACAGTCTCATATTTAGCCTTTCATTTACACACATCAGTATTTGTTAATTCTAAAAAATATATGATTTTGGTGCTTAGGTGATGTAAGATGTGAAAACAAGTAGGAATTGTTCTACATCTCAACCTAGTCATCTCTTGATGGCTATCTGAATTAGAAAGTGAGGTAGCTCGAATAAATCCGAAAAAAAGTTTGAGAGGCAGCCAGAGAACTCAGTGCCATTTAGGGTAGGCAATGCTTTTAACAACAAGCAGCAAGCTTGCCAAACCAGACCAAGTCAAGCCTAAAAGTTCATTTAACTCTTTCATACCTAAAATTTACTTTGGTGACAAATCTGAAAATGACCCAAGGATGACAAGAAGATTTTTAATAAAATGCTATGGGGTTCAGTTTTATATGGTTTTACAAATGAGGATTCACACACAGGAACACCACAGACAAAAAACAATGACCGAGGAAAGTGATTGCAGAATCACAGAAGCATTTAGGTTGGAAAGGAACTCCTGAGATGATCAAGTCCAACCTTCCCTGCTCTGGCAGGGTCACCTGGAGCAGGTTTTCCAGGACCATGTCCAGCAGGTTTTGACTGTCTCCACAGATGGAGACTCCACTTCTCTGGGCAACCTGTTCCAGTGTTTAATGGTATTTCATTACATCTCCCATTAGTTTACTACTCCCAGTTTGTGAGATGCTGTGGAAAGGACAGAGATCCATAGATCACAGCAGTGCATCTAACTGTATGATGAAGCAGCTGCCATCAGGTGTAATATCTTACATAAGAAAATTGAGCTAAATTGAGTAAAGATTTAAACAGAAGATTCACAATATCATTACTTTGGCTATGAAATACAAGTAATCCCCTGACTGCTTCAGCACTCTGGCTGAAAAATAGCTACCTCACCATGAAGAATAAGGGATATTTCATACATTAAATGATACCATAGCTTGATCCTTTTATATGTCAGTCTGGTTAGGAACATGGGCTAACCATGCTATAAATATTCTGATGTAGCTAGATCTACTGCCTGGATTCTATCTGTAATGTGGATATGTCCTAAATATAGAAAATATGTAGATAGATACATATGTATACCTCAGCAAACTGAAAATAATTCATTAGATCTCTGAATAATGCCACCATAAAAAATATTTTCGCTTTCCTCCCTGAAGTTACAATTTCTTGGTAGATGTTAGTCTCACTCTTGGGCAGGATGTTTTTCCTCTGTGCTTTAATAAACAATACCTAATTAATGTTTCATTAGCAAAACATGCTAATAAGTTCACAATTAATTCACATTTAAGCAAAAAAATGCAACAATATCACTAAATGTCTAAGGAATGTATGCACATGAGGGTTTAAAATTTAGGCCTTGATCCCTCAAACCTGTGTTGACATGCCAAACCTCTGTATTTGTGAGCCACCCCAATGCAGTCAGTTTACTCTTGTCCAAATGCTTAGTAGGTTGGTGTGCTTACAGGATTGGAGTGTTACTCAGAAACATGCATTCAGATATTCAGATGGGATTTTTGTCCTTCTAGAAAATCTGGCTGTAGGTATCCAAAATTCGCAGTACTTCAAATCAAAATGCTTTAGAAAATTAGGCTGATAATATTGATACTATATATTGGGAAATGCTTATTTGTCTGGCTCATTTATCTTCCAGAGAAGCCTTGCATCTATTTATCTTTTTAATATGAGTCAGGAATTCAGTGATAGTTGAATAGACTGTGCAGTACCTTCAGGACATCCATCCATCCATCCATTCATTCATTCATTCATTCATTCATTCATTCATTCATTCATTCATTCAGGTTCTTCACAGCCTGGAAAGGGATCCAAAATCTGACTTAAATTTTCTTCTATGAGAATACACTTACCTAAATTGCTGTATGTAGCACTGCAGGGATTTAAGTCAGGAGAGTTTGAAGCTTCTTCCTTTTCTTCCTCCCCTTGTGGGACACGGACAGATGATACTGGGATGACTGAGGCACTGCCACCATTGTCCTGCTTCACAAACACAGCTCTAGGAACACGAGGGGACAACTCCTCCAGTGTCGTATCATCGGGCACTTGACTGAAACAAATAAAACAAAATCACCTGGAGACCAAAGCTGGGTACTAGATCCTACTGGCAAAATACCAGATTAGGCATTAAATACCTTCAGGAAAGGGAATGAACTGGTAAAGAAATAAGCTCCTTTCACCCTCCTTTTTTAAAGAACTTTCTGCAATATTTATTTTCCTTAATGAGAAACAACAACTTCTGACTGAAATAGTAACATGTAGTAGTTCATGCCTGTCATACAAAAAGGGATACAGCTGACTACAGTGAATGTATGTATGCATATGTATGCAGGCATGATTCTGCATAAAACATGGGGGACTCATAGGACAGCAGCAGAGTTTAAGGTGCTTTTTGCCAGGCAAGACAATTTTGCTTTAGTCAACAATACCCAGGCATAGCAAGGGGGCTGTTAAGTCTTAATAAATGAATAAAACTTTAATGATACATTTTCATATACTAGTAGGGTTGTAGGAACTGACACTTTGGGAAACAGAGTAGCAGCTCATCTAAGGCAGTAATCTATTTCCCATGTAAAATTAACCAGGATTAAAATCCATCTGCATTAAGGCCAATTGCAGAAGGCCATAAAGACATTCTTCTGTGCTTGGTATTAACTATGAAGTTTTAATCAAACTGTGATGACTTACAGCACAAAACTGTGAAAATCATGGATTCGGTAATTTTTCATGGATATATTTATTGCAGCATGATTAAAAAAGTATGTTATATATATGTATATTAAAAATGTTTGGGTTTATTAAAAAAGCCCAAATCCTACTGAAAATGTAGCAGCAATTATCTATAATATGCCACATTAAACATGTCAGAGGAAAAATATTTCTGTGCCTTTATGTTCTCTCACTCACAGAAACAAATACTCATTATAGGCCAAATCTCAAGAGCCCATGTCCTATTCACTAGTTCTCATTATTACAGCCTGATCAAACAGAACAGCAGGAATTTTAAGTACTTGTGACTTCCACAAGGGATAGGGGTAATGCACTTCCTTTAAAAGATGATCACATCATGTATTTGTACAGATACTTAATTTTTGTGGTAAAGATTTTAAACCTAATATAACTTCTGATGGACAGAAACACAAGTTATGCATTTTCAAATAGACATAGCAGCTGAGTTTCTGTAATACAAATCCTTATAGTGGAAAGAGAGATTACATCCTCAAAGAGTTAACATAAATTATAGGCATATGTCTCTCTATGCCAAAGCCAAAATACTGAAAATCATGATACACAATCTCCTAGCAATCCCAGACTACAAAGATTAAAACATGCCAATACTTTGCATAACACAAGACCCCATGTACGGTGCAGCACGCACATGCTGTTTCTACTCAGACTCATGAATTTTAACTGCAGGCCGATACAAACAAAACTCATTAGAACTTGTTAGTAAAAGAGAAAAAATGGCATAAGTTCAAAAAGATGTAATCTTTAATCAGCATAAAACTTTTTGTTCATTTTTAGTACCATGCATAGGAATGGTGTGAAGAACATTCCATGTGTCATAAATGTATCCACATTAAAAAGTTAACCTAATTTCAGAGTAAAGCATACATAAAATTAAAGCAGTAACAAGGCTCTCAAGATGATGAGAAATTAAACTAAAGACTTGTAGTTGCTGTAAATCATATACATACCTGCATTCCTCAATAAGACTGTTTTCTTTAAGAAGAAATAGGTTCTAATAGCTTTATAGTCTGTCATTGCCACAAACCAGGAATTATCATATCTCAAAGTAATTTTTTTAGTATCGATTGGTGAGGTACAGGACAGACTCATTCTCCAAACCAGACACATGCAAGCACATACACTAAACCTCAGCTCAGAAGCATTTTGCCAAAGTAAACCAACAGCTAGAAGGGAAGAAAGAAAAAAAATACCAACTCACCCACTGTACTCACTCACACAATTCCCCATTAAAGGAAATTCTTTCAGGGCCTTCTTGAGTCTTTTAATCATGTCTTGAAACTCTGGCGAGCCATTGATTCCACAGTGTTCTGATGTGCTACAAGTTGTGCAAGCTGTAAGCAACAGGGCTGAACTCTGCACAGAGTGATACACCTACTGCACCTTAATGTTTACCTTAGGGGGTTGGTCCCACGGACTTGCCAAAGCGCCCCAGGCAACCAGTCAGTTACAGCCCTGCCTTCTTAACTCTTCCACTGCCTTCGTGGATGAAAAATAGTTCCCTGTCTACTACATCACTGTTTTGGTATGACAACTATGGTCTTAGTCATGATAATTAGTTAAGGAAAAGCAGGTTCAAATTTCAAGAGGAGTTTTAGGAACTTAGACTGATCTACTGTTAAAAGTAAGTGAATATCTCAAATCTGTATTCCAACTAGTTTTAGAGTCTGAATTGAACACATTTGAAAGCACAGCAATTAGATGTCAGGCCATGAAATCTGTAGGGAAATGCTTCCCTGTATCTTAACAGTGAAGACGGAGAGATCAAGCACATGTACGCAGTGCAGTGACTCATCGAGCAAAATGCCAACCCGACACAACACAGAAGGAACAAAAGGCGAAAACTCCCCCACTCCGTAAGCTACAAGAACCAAATTCCCAGTTGCTTTTGCCTCATGAAATAGTCTGAACAGTTAAAACCCCTAGTTTTTGAGAAAAGCAGAGCAGCTGATAAACAGCTCTGAAATGAGAACCATTAAAGCCTGGTAACTTTGTATCTACTTGTTGATAGCAAGTGATACTTAAAGCTATCTCCTTATTTGGGATATTTATACATATTTTGCCAGGATGGATTCTTTGATGCCTTGCGTAAGAGCCCAGATTTAGCTTTTACCATAGTGGGCGCAGCCTCCTCTGTCCAAGCCTTTTTCTTTTCCCTTTTTTATTTCAAAAACAAACTTCATAAGAAATGAACTACCTGAGAGAATTCTGTTCCTCGGGCACATGTGGCTGAAACAACTACTCAGTTAATGGAGGGAGCAGCCCTTTGCACACAGAGAACACGTTTGTTTTCCTAAAAAGCTTAGATTATGTGCAGCAAAAAAACTTGCCATAAAAATGACTGTCCTTCAGATAACATCCCACTGAATTCACATACTTGTCATTCATATGTGCACAAACTCAAAATTGTTTTAAAAGTGTTTTTCCTGCAGGGACAAATGCCCCTAACTTCTTTCCTCAAGCTCTTCTGCATAATTTTTGGAGGACAGCCAAAAGATGATGTGGTTTAACTTGCCTTGGTCTTTTTGGGAACAGTTAAGAATCCAGAAAGCAGCCTGTGTACTGTTCATTTTTGTAAGGACAGTGGAATCGGCTATTGTGTGACCTGCATTTTCCTCTATTCAGAGCATGCCTTCTCAGAATGATTAATAAACAGCGATGAATATGAGGGAGATAAAGTGGAAACAATTGTAAGTCACTTACAATAAGTGATTCTGAGAGTGCATTCCTGAATTCAGGTCAGATCTAGAGGTCAAGCTGAGGGAGTACAGTTCTGTGTAGGACAGCACATAAATCCAAGTGGTGAAAATCAGTGACAGAAACATGGAGAGAAGCTGATGTGGCCTTAGACCCAGCTGAGACTCTGATCTCCCTGAGTGGACATCAGCAAAGCAATAATCAGTGGCAGTCATACAGTTTGAGAAGAGAGTCCAACAAGGAAGATGACTTAGTTTTACACACAAAAAAAAAATATCTGTGTAACTTGTAGATATATTTAGTTTCAAAGGGATCCCTTTGAGATCCCCTCAGGCCCTACACCTGTAAGCTAATAAAGCTAATATAAAGCCTAAATTGACTGAATAATCCTTGAGGAAAAATGCAGAGAGGTTAATGGCTTGAGGGCAGTCAAAGGCCACCTTACACAGGAACTTCTACCCAGAACACAGACTGCTTTATTTCTGCAAAACACTGAGCAAAGATGATCAATGCCCAGGTTTCAGAGGACGTTATGGGTACAGAAAAGGCATTGCAGTGGGGCTCATGCAGTTCCGTTCCTTATTACCACCATTAGCCAGAAACAGTCACTTGAAAGTGAAAGAAACTTCTCAAATGACAATCTGAAATAACTAAGCTATAAAGTTTATTCCTAATTCTTATTATTTAGAAGTTGGCTTAGTCCTGAAGCATAAAAATTTATATTTCTTTTTCTTTTAAAATCTTGTATAATGTGATGCTTGCATGGATAAAGGGAATACATTTGATAATCCAGTAAAGACATCCTGCTAATCTCTTTAGTGTCAGCAAAACTTAATGGCAATGAGTTCCACAGATAGACTGTGCATTATAAAAAAGACATTTTTCTTTATCCATTTTAATTCTAAGTCTTTCCATTTTACAGACTGTATTAGAGGAGTTAAGGACAATTATACACGATTTACCATTTCTTAAACTAAATTTATAAAATAATAAATGGTAAAATCCCTTCTACTTTGTTCTTTAACAGCCCTTGGTGTTTACAAATCTTCACATAAAATCTTACCAAACTTCTTGCTTAATGAACATGTATCATTTCCAATTCTGTTAGCATAGAGATATTAAAGAGAAGAATCTCACAAAAGTTCCTCATTGACAAAACAGGGTAAGATAGATTGGTAATGGTCTTAAAAGCACTGTTGGACACTGTTAAGTAAACCTTGCTGATATCTAGAAAAAAGCAAATCAAGATAGATTTGGGGAGAAGGGAAAGTTGACAGTTCCACCTGAACTTTTCAAGGTGAGGATTTCTCCCATTTCAGTAGACTTGCTCAAGCAAGAATTTTCTTTTCAGCTTGAATTCTCCTCACCAATTTATGCAAGCTACACTTAAAAGGTTTTGGATTCACCTTAAAACTTATACAAGAGGTCCTTTAAACTGGGAAGGACTTTGTTTTAAACAGAACCCTCCTGTGATTTAAAAGATTTTGTTCTCTTCTCAAGTAGTTCCTGAAGCAGCTGTGGAATCTGCAGGATTGGATCAATGACAACGAGAAAGTGGAATGTGGCAGTGGTGGTTATTCCTGCCTGTGGATGTGATCCTGATCTTAACATATGACTAAGTTTTTGAAAAACAATGATTCCAGTTGTTTTTACTGAGTAACCTCTTAGAGCATTCTTATCCCTCTAGATATACAGAGCACTCAAAGAGTAATTTCATGGCTCCTGTCTCACTGAATCAAGAAAGCCTACCTGTAAGCTTCATTCCCTACACTGTCCAGGTTCTTGAGGTCCACACCACAGACGATGTGCACTGTGGTAAAGCCCTAGCCCCATAGTCTCCTCTATTTTTTTCCTTAACAGTTAGTGGCATAACAGAAAATACTAAAAAAAACCCGCTGAAGAAATAACCCATACGGGGCCTTTTAAGTCTTGATGCTCTAACTCACCTCATTGGAATTGTCTTTCTCCATTGCCTGTATTGTGGAAATTCAAAGCCTAACTCAGATTTTTGAGGTCAGGTTTGTCTTACTGTAATTTAAAGCAAAGTGTTGAAAAGTCATCAGCAACCTCAAGGCAATCAGCACAACAAAAAGCATTTGAGGATCACTTACACTACTGAAGCATTTCCATGGCAGGACACAACTGGGCAAGTTTTTGGCCAGTTTTCTAAAAGATTCTCATCTGTCATTGACATTTATGTTCATTTTAGGAGCAACAGTCTGTCTGGAAGTTACTCAAGGTGAACTATTTGTACTATGAGTGTGGCACTGGAGTAAGATTTGAAGGATAACAAGACATTTCCAAAAGCTTTGATATGAGCCCATGAAAGTGTCCAGTGAAATGCCAAGGGGCTATTTTAACAAAAAATAGCCTTAAAAGAACACCAATTGATGATGTAGTGTGTAACTGCAATGGAGAAGCATGGCTTTTAAGAAAAACATTCAAACCAAAACTTTAAAATATGTGTAAGAATTTCACTCCTTTTGGAAGCAAGATACAACAGGATCGTGATGTTCTGCAAATGTGAACGATGGAACTCATATCTGTCGACTGTGAGCTCAACTCCCTTTGACTAACACCATTTTAGGAATTGGATTGGTAATCCCAACTTTAGCTATGAAGAAAGGCTATCTTATCTAAAGCAGAATGGAATGAATATCTAGACCTCACTACTTGAAGGAAGTATTTCAGTAAACATACAGTTTTCTCTTTAGTTCATCCAAGACTGGCCCAAAGATCCTCTAAAGGAAAGTTATGGCTGACTTGTAGCTATGAAAGGAAACTATTCAGCTTAATACATAACTGAAATGGAAATGGCTGTGCACAAATCAGTTGTACCTTGATTTACAAAGGCACTGCCATCTAAACCAGTGCTGAATGAGGTTGTAGTTCAGCTCTGATGTGGTTTATGAAGATAGGAAAGGAAGAATCAGAAGGCTGTGCTGCAGTTTTCTTTCAGGAAACGTCTCAATTTAAAAAGCTGCTACTGGGTATAAGCAGTGATCTTTCAATGAAGAAGAGAAACCTTTATCTTCTGAAACTCTACTAGATAACAAAGCCTTTGAAGAATCTTTTTTTTTTTTTTAAACTTCTGAGTGGACTCCACACTGTGCTGTACCACCTTCATCAATTACAGCGACTTGGGCCAAAAATATCATGTTCTCTTTTTAGAGGTCAGTTTTAGGTTTTGCCTGAGAATAACTGCTGCATCATGAACTACAGGTGTTCTAAGAACACCTGATTTTCATTCCAGTTAATGATAAAAGCTGATGTGAATGCTGATTTTTAGCAAAAAATGTATCCACAGATTTTTTGTAAATTAAATACATTAGTATTTGCTAGCTCCTTTTGAACCACCATCCTGGCATCAAACAGAAACAATCACATGGATGAAACAAAAGCAAGTTCTTTTGTATAACAGAGAGATAGCTTTCAGCTTTGCAAAGAACTGAGTATTTTGCAAGTGTTGTTCAAAGGGAAAAACTGACCTTTCTAGTGATAACTTTAAATACATTCAGCCCTGTTTTGTAGTTATGTTATCATCTTTAGCAGCCTTGTAATTCATTGCAAAGGAAGGAAATATTCTATCTTAATTTAATTTGATTTCCAGACCCCCTGCCAGTAATCTGACATTTTAAAACTTGTTTATTTTCTGGATCATCAGTTCGGTTTTTCAGTGAGCTTACTGTCGTTGGCATTATGAGCTAGGAAAGCATCACCTAACCTGAGTTAGGAAAGTTAAGTGTTTGCAAGTTTAACTGAAGTTTTTAAACATCTTTTCCATGCACATATTTTAGCCTGAATTAACACTAATCTCTTACTAATACCTGAAGAGTTAACACAAGACAAATATAGCCTCTTGTCTGTTATGTTTCCTGCTTGTGCCAAAATGGAAGTTGACAATCCTGATTCTCACCTACTGAGATATTAAAAACAAAAGCTAAAATCCTTAAACAAACAAAAAACCCCTTCATTTTTTGGCATTATAAGGTTTCACTTGGTCTCTTTAACAAAAATTAAGTAAAAAACAAAATAACTTAAGGCATCAAATTGCATCAAGGTAATTAAATATAACTCCTGAAGGATAAAGATATCCACTGTCCAGTGTTCCCACAATGTGTTTCTCAGCACTTCAGTGTATTTTCTTTGAAATTTGTAGAAAACATAAAACAATATTGTTAGAAAGAAGAAATTCCAATTCTAACATTTGGAAAATGCCAATTTTCACCCGGGAAAACTGCAAGATATAATTTTAGCTGGTATCATCATGACTTGCAGAAAAATAAAGAGTAAACAAACGTTTTGGAATAAGTGAATGAGACAACAGAATAACCAATTGCCTTCAATAGTAAGGGCAGAAGGTATTCCAGTAACAGTGCAAAAAAATAAAACATTATAATAGCACCATCTCTAGGGTAGCCTAAGAACAAGTGCCCACTATGACTGCAGCCATTAATTGCCCTTTTACCACCGAGATAAGCAGCTGCTCCTTCCTGACTGTTCCCCCTGTCAGAAGAGCGAATTGATCTGGCTGAAAAATAACTGCAAAGTTATTTTACACTTGGGTCACTTCCCCAGTCTGGTTCACCGCAGGTGACCACATGAACTGCTTTGCCAGCACCAGAGTGGGTCACTAAGGAGGTGGGAGCAAGTGAATCTGCTGATGATGGCAATGTATTTGTTAATGCTGCTAAGAAACCAAATAATGTTGGTACAACCTAATTTTCTCTAGGTTCCCCAGGAGATAACAGAAAAAATGGGTTCCTCTAAAGTGGGGTGGAGAGTACAGACTTCTCCAATTCTTTAAGTTGCTCTCTAAACTGTCTACTTCTCCCCATTTCATTTAGGGTAAGTCTAGAGAGACTCGACTCCTATCAAGGGTTATTCTAGCCCTGGGTACATTCCCCACTGTCTTCAGTCTTAAACTGTAATATGCACTGTAAATGCAGGGACACTCCCTTTTGTCACTGCCCCTCCCCGGATCATTGTGGTACTGTACATCTTACAGAGATGCTGAGTGCTTACAGCTCCTACTGAGTTTAATACTTTGTGAAAGTGCTTAATGTTTCTGAAACTCACACCCACAATTTGTAATGGGATTAAAAAAAAAAATTCTATTTTTTAATTTTCACATACTTTAAAAAAATTTTTTCTAAATAAAATTTTTGACCCTGAGATGACGATTCATCTACCTCTGCAGAAACAGACAGTACACTAAGATTTTGGACACCATCCTATCTTATATTTGGGGCAATTAGTTAGAATGGATATCTACAGAAACCAGCTTCATATCATACTATGACAAACCCTATCACCACCTTACATTACAAAACCCAAAGCTGTCCACATCTGACAAAAGGCAAGTAAGTCTGAAAAGCAGTCCTGATCTTCATGAAAATGCTGTATCAGTGTTCCCAACATAAGATATAAAAGTGATTTAATTACACTTGATGCAAATGGTCACTCTTGGTTAGTTTAAGACATAGTTATTTTACTTTAAGACAAACAGCAGTCAGTTTATGGTAAACTCAGACTATGCTCACACAGATTTCTGTTAGTTTAAGTCAACTTTAAAGCCATTTAACTAAAAATCACTGCAACTTTCTTGTATAGACAATGGAGAAAGAAAAACAAAGAACACTGCCATGATACATTTTCTGAGGCTCACACATAGCTCAAAGATTATAAAATTTTTCATTTCCTACCACTAATTGTTGTTATAATGAACTAAATAATGCAAGTTTGAAGCTATTTTTGAATTGGTTTGTATAATAACATTGGAAGACATATTCTAATACATCCAGAGCTGTGGTCTATACTCACTGAAATGCATACTATGCCCATGTGACCAACTGCAAGAAATGTCTGCAGCCCTCTTAGGTTATGCACTGTCATGAGCTATAGGAACTCAGTGGTATGTTCCTATCTGGAACTAAACACAGTTCTTTGTGTTCAGAGACAACCAACAAAGCATGGGTAACCTTGATAAGAGAACAGACCTAAACCACGAGACAGACCTAAAATGTTCAACTAGCATGAACCAAATACTTACACAGAAATTGAAACAATGAATCAGTAAATTCTGGTTTTAAAAAAAATCAAAAATGAAATCACTGAACAAAATTGTCAGGCAGAAATGGAGTGACCAGCTCTACTGAATCCAATACTGTTAGGGGACAAAGTATATTAATCTCTAAAGATAGATTATTTTACAGATAATCTAATTCTATTTTTACTTTTTTATATGGTTTGTTTTGGGAGTGCTGCAGTGATGTTGCAGTGTAGCATCAAGTTCATTAGCATCCTTTGTATTCTTAGGTATGTGAGATAAAGTTAACATACCACCTTTTATGAGTCACAGATCTTTTAATTTCTATTATACTTTTTGATAGTTTCCTTCTGTTTCTGTGGAGAAATTCTTTAGTCACCTATAGCATAAATTAGAAATTCCAGAAAATGTATCTGATTCAATGTAACGTGTCTATTATGAGAGATTAGTGAACCTGCAATGCAAACTCCAAATATCAGGTGCTGTTTCTAGTGACTTTTTTTAATCTTCTCTAATATCCAGTGTAACACAAAGGTTTTAAAATTATGCTTTAAGTTACCTAAAACAAATATACTTTGAAAAAATTACACTTAATGTAACAAAACTCCTTAATTTCTCCCCTTTTCAGCAGTACGTACAGGATAGTTCATGACTAAGTGACTAAAAAAGATAAGCTGATTATAATACCTGGGGATTTTCTTGGGAATTGGAGCTGGTGATGAGTGACTCTCTATTTTCTGTTCAGAGCTCTCTGGAGACTTTTCCTGCGTTTCTCCTTTGTCTTTTGCTAGTGCATCTGCGATAGCAGACTCCACTCCACTCTTGTTCTGAACATCAGCCTTTGGTTCAGGTTGTGCCGGGTCACATCTATACATGAAAACAATCGACGGCTTCTCACTGGAGTCTGACTTGGCCTCACTGAACCAGTGATGACGTTGAACTGGAGGAGGGGGGAGCATATGTATGACAGTTCCATCAAGACCCACCAATTTTCCTTTCTCTTTTTCTTTCTCTTTGTCTTCCTCATCATCGGTTTTCCTGCGGCGGAAGAAGCTCTTAAATGATATCCAGCGTTTGGGTTTCGCATCAGCAGCTCGCCGACCTTCTGAATGAAGGATTGATTCAGCCTCTGTCGACCTGGTGGGACTGTTTGGTTTGGTCCAATTGCTGAAATGTCTTTGCAACAAGTTACTTGCATGATAGGGTGACGAAGTGGACCGTGGAGGAGGAAACGGTGGCGCTTGCTCTGTTTTGGGACTTGTGGTATTTGGCGTGGTTCTCACCGGCTTTGGAGAGTGAGTGGCAACCGGCTGTGAAAGTGAGTCTTTCTGCATTTTAACGGCAGTGTTTTCCACCGTCTTGGATGACTCTATTTCAGACTGTGACGTAAACAGAGATTTGGGTCGTACCAGGGTGTTTTTAGTAGCATCTGCATCAGGGGGTAAGGAATACAGTTCCTCTACGCTACAAGACTTGGGCCCAGACTGAGGCGTTTCTGGAGGAGACTGCGGAGGCTGGATAGAAGCCACGATCTGTGAAAGCACCGTGCTCGCGTTCTCTCTACCACTGCTGCTGCTGCCAACAGAAGCCTCTGGTGTTATGTCTATTTTTGCTGCAGGCTCTTGTGTTGTCTTTTGAGCTCTCGATGGGGAGCTGTGGTCAGAACTATGACTTCTTTGTGGTGATATCTGACTTTTACTGAGACAGCTATTAAACTCTTGGACCTTTTGAGCCACAGAACCCAGCCTGCATTCAGAGCTATTAGTCACCCCCTTCGCTTGGGAACATTCAGTGGGTTTACTTCCTATGGCTTCAGTCATTTTGCTTTCTGTTTCTATTTCTTCATATGTGTGGCTTATTACACTAGTAGTTTTATCTTTGATGGACAGCTCTCCGCTGGTCCCTAGAAAACTTTTATAGATAGCCAGGTTATCATATGCATTTGGATTGATTACAATAGGAACTTTAATAGCATTTTTGGAGCTCTTAGCATAAGTGGGCTCATCATGAATGATAATAGGAAAAGGTGGCATGCCAGCATTATTGTAGCTGTTGAATTTTATCTCAGATAAATTGGGAGACTTAACTGGGATAGTTTTTGAAGAAATGTTTGTAGCTGTAGGTGAAGTAGGAGCTGATTTGTGGCTTGTCTTCCTGGGAGGAACAGAAGGTCCAGAGCTGTTAGCAATTAACTCCACCTTTGGTATCTTCTGTCTTGGGCTCGTACTAGAAGTCCACACTTCTTGATATCTGATTGCACTGGATTTTTTCAGATTAGTATTTACTCGTACAGGTGATGCTGCAGAGGATGTAACAGGCGTGCCGGGAGTTACTGGTGAGCTCGGGTTAGAGGATGTATTTTTGGTTTCTGAGGTTTCAGTCTGGTTCTCCTTACATTCAGTGGTCATGGCAGCTGATACATCTACTATGGTATATGGCTTGCAGACTGGTTGTTCCATATTCACCACCCTGTAAGGTTTAGCTTGCTCTTCCACAGGCACCAAATTAATAGTTACAGCTTGACCAGCAACATCTGAAGAACTTTTATTCTCTTGCTTATCAGTCTGCACAGCAATTTTGCCATCCTTCTCTTCTAACCGAAGCGCAAGGACTGCCTTGTGAGTTTCCAGACTTTTCGGAACATTTCTGGGAGCTTTTGACACATCCTTCACTTGTTGATTATCACAAAGACTTTCATATTCTGGTTCAATCAATTTGAGGTCCTGAGGAGTACTAGGAGATAACCCTCCATTACAGAGCTTCTGCGAAGAACTGCTAGTTGTTCCGGAACGAGACTCTTCTGTCAAAGACGAATCAGGAGATGTAGAATCAGAAGATACCATGCTCTGCATGCTCTCTTGCCCATAAAGAATCACAGTCTCTTCCCCGTAACCATTTAAAATTTCATCATAACTGTCATCATAATCAACTGCACAGATCCGCTGGAGAGACTTGTTTCTAAGGGGCACAGTATTCCATTTTTTGTCAACACAGAACTGAACAGGAGATAGGGTGTTAGCTCTAAAATTAGCAAAGCGAGGTTGGCCCCTCATACGAATTTCCATTGCTAGCAACTCTTCATCACTTTCATCCCAGCTCTCATGCTCTTCTTGCATGCTGCCAAAAAACGCGTCATCCTCACTCTCATCTCCACTAGAGAACTCCGGGTAACAGAAACGTCCACCTTCATTACTTATTACTTCAGTGCTTCCACTCAGAATAACATGCTTACTGTGTGAATCCTTCATTCCACCCATCATGCAGCTTGGAGGGATCTTTCTTTCTAATGATCTCTTATAACAATTATTTATTCTTCCCAGGAAGGTTTCTCTTGAGTTCATTTCATTTCCAGTTAGCTGAGGTGTGGCATCCAAACCCGCAATCTCCTTCAAAACTTCTGTCAGTCCATTATTATTGTTATTTGGTATCTTACCTACACCATCATTGTTGCCGTAAGGCCTATGAACATGGCTATAACCTTCAATTTCATCTTCATTATTATTGTTCAGTGGTTTTTTGTTCAAGACAGCTTTGTTTCGGTTCCAACCTGCAGGCACTGATTTATTCTCACAATGATCTGGTGTGCTGATTTCGCCACATACACCCTGCCCATCTACTACCATCATGGTGGGTTTCACAGCTATAGTGGGTTTCTTTGCCACAGGTGGTCGGAAGTTTCCTGTATTTCTCCCACGATGGCTGTTACTTTGGTTTGCATTGGATTTCAGGTTTCCATGTGAGAGGTTTTTTTTTTCCGATACTGGGGGTAACTGATGCAAGCTTTTGGGCTTGAAGCAGTTTTTACATTCACCAGGTTTCCAGACGTGTTCAGTGAAAGTGTTGCAAGCAGACATTTTCCCAGAGCTTTGCGCTTGATGCTGTGCTGTTCAGTGCATGGTAAGAATTTCATCCATATGTTTCCACTCTGTCCACTTAGTATGGCTACTGTTTTGAGCAGTGATCATTCTGAAACACAAAAGAGAATGAGGATAAGAATGGGGAAAAAACAGGTTGATCATTATACTTACATTTTCCATTCTATGAACAACTTGGAATAAGTAGCCTTTTACTGATGTCTTAGCTCTTTTTACCTAAATTTATGAGCCTGTGTAACTGAAATGCAAAAAAAGTTGCAACTATCATTCTTCTCATACATAAAGAATAAAAACTTTGGCAGCTAAGCCCTGTATTACTGAAAGCAGAGAAAGAGACAGTAATGGCAATGACTTAGAATTTAGAGTAATTCTCTTGACTAGTTCAGGACCATTGACCTTTAATTTTGCCCAATAAAACAAATGCTAGGAAGAGGATATAAAACTGAAGATTAGCACACATTGCTTTCAACATAACTACTTAAACATGAGACAGGAAAGTAAGAGTATGTTTATTCTCCTAAATGCGATTGAGGTAATTTGTTTTAGCTTTGAATGTGAATGAGCTCAGCTTAAGCTACAAAATATGTTCAAGCAATTCCAAACTGCCGTTTTAGCATTTTTTTCATCAAAGTATAACCGGACAGGTATTTTGGTTGAAAGAGCAGGCTGGATGGTTATCCTGGAAAAGTCTGATAAAAATGCTGGGGAAACCTTTCCAGAAAGTCACTGCTTTAGCTTACAATAGTGGCAATAAACCATTCTTCTTGTCTCAAAACAAAGCTATGGATTTTTAGTACCCGTTTTATTTCACATGTTGCTTTTCTACCTAACCCCTCCAAAAATAACAATTGAAAAATCTCTTTCAGAGTGAACCCTTTTATTTCCTGAAATGATCAGCCTTAAATAAAAACCAAACATGCATCTCCTGGGCTTTACAGTCATTGGAGTATCCACGATTTGAGAGTTTCATGAATTACTGCCTGAAGACCTTAAGCCTTCTAAGCCAAATTCACAAGTCTGGTCTCTTCATCACTGTTGCATAACTCAAAGTATTGGAGACATTTTACTGAGCTAAAACAATCTGTACGTCCACCACAACTTCTGCAAACACAGGCATTGAAAATCATTAATTTTATATTCTTACAGGTTTCAGGTGGAAGTATACTTGCTGATCACAGAAGTACACTGGCAGGGTATTAATAAAGCCATTCAGTTAAAGACGCAGCTCTCTAGAGCCCGTGGTTAGTAACTCAGCAGCAGGACTGCTATGCTGGAATTCACCACAGGCACAACTGGTTTTCATCCGTGTAGCAAACAATAGAAACCATTAGTAAAATTGACACTTGTATGAATTTGTCAGTCTCCTCACGTACTGCTCTGTGTTTTGGCAAAGGGCTGTACTATGCTGGAAAACTCTAATATAACAATCCTGATCCAACACCAGATGGGGCTGAAGTCTAACTCTATTAGAGTATCTTCAGACACATTCATGGTACCAGGGCTATCATATTTCATACGCTGACTAAATATGTTTCCAGACAAAGCTTTTTGCCAAAAAGTCAGTGCCAAAAGCTTTCTCTGTATGACCTAAGAGATAGAAAGTCTGCCAGTTAGAGATCTGCCCAAACTTTCAGCCTTTGTTTTCTATATACAGAGTAAAATATCTTTTGTGTTTTTTTTATCTCTGCCAAGATTTGTTGTTTCAACACTTTGCAAGCCCATATCTTGTAAGCAGAAATATTACATTAAAAAATAATTCTCCTAAAATCAGAGAGAGAGAGTGCGCACACACTGGAGTTTTATACTCTGGTTAGCTCTTTTTCATGTATTTAACAAATAAAAGGAGTAAAGTTACACTAATAGGAATCTAAACTAAATGTTTTCTTGGAAAATATATTTCTCCATTACATAAAACCTCTGACCAAAGAATTCAAACAAAAGGGCTAGTGCATATGTGTGTGTTTTATAAGATTTAACTGGGTGATATTATTTCTCTGAAACTGTGTAAACTGCACTTACTCTAAGAATCCTATCACAAACCAGACAGCTTTATGGCCTTCCAGACTAAGCATTTTCTGCTAGGAATGTTGGGGTACAAATGGGAAAGCACTCCATTGCACGCTTTCATATGCCTACAGTTTTATGTTTTACCACGGGCTGTACTCACTCTCATTTGCTCCAATACACTGATACTAGGCAGTTTTCCTCTAACCCGAATGAGCACTACATTCAACATACGAATGCAAACTACAGGAACCATAGCAGAGCCACAACACAGCACTCCAGTCAGAGTAAAAACAACAGCATGGTCATAGCTCTGTGCGAACATACATCCCACGTCCCAGGTGTACCACCTGCAGCAATTCAGCTTAAAAATAAAATACATGTTGATGTGTCTGTGTAAATGCAGACACAACTTGTCCACAGAAAATACCTAAGACATGTATAGATATTTTTGCTCTTCAATGGAAATGGAAATGGTTTAAACACAACCACAGTCTCTAATATGATTTTTGACACAGTCTGTGGAACGGACCATAGCCACTGACTTCTCCAGTTTATGAACTACATCTGGGTTTCCAGTGGGCTTGTGCTCCTGCAGGATGACAGGCCCTGGAGCATGCTTTAACATTGCCTGCAGCTGGAACAAAGGAAACATGCACCTTCAAACTAGAGGAAATGTATCTTTAGAAAACAACCAAAAGAATTCCAACACTGTGCTACTTCCATACTTTGAAATCAGAAGCACTCTTATTCTGTTACAAATTAAATTCATAGTGACCTTTATACATCTAAAGAAATATCTGCATTCTAAAAAAAAAAAATTCAGGCAGTTTCCTCACTGCTGTAAAACCAATAGTGATTTTTCTGATGTTTTCCTCTCCCTTTAAAGAAAATATATTGACTGTTTCAACTACAGATACCCTATTATGAGTGATAATTATCGTGACAGTGATTATGAGTGATAACAGAACTGAACTTTTCTTTCAGTATTAAAAAATGTAAAACATTCCTCACATGTTCAGGCTATTGCTTCCATGGCTGTTAACAGCAGCTGCAGCTTGGTAGGGGGCAGCAGAGTCCAGTGACAGTAATGAAAACGCACACAAATACAACAAGAAAAAAATATCCTGCTGTAGTTCATTTCTAGACTTTTATCCTACTTTCTGAAACAAAGGTTAACAAGAGATCCAGGCAGTCACACATCAGATCTCTTAAGCTGCTAGCCATTACATAGCTTTTCTTCCCAGCTTCCCTGACAGCCCACCTAACTGCTGAGGAATGGGAGGGAATGTCTACTCCGCACAGCTCCTGGATCTTCTGAAACGAGTAGTTTGGATGACAGAACTTACTTGAAGATACTCAATCTCCACAAAACCAAAGCAATAACAACCTCAGATGTTAACTACAAACCAGCATCAGGCTTCTAAAAAAAGCATTAACAGTAAATATGTGATATCACCATTGTGTATTTCATCTCAAAGCCTTTTATGTAAGTTGGTAAATTTAACTATTCACAATTTATACACGGAAACACTGCAGTGCAGTGACGTTAAGTAACTAAAATTCACCAAGTGAGTCAGTGACAGGAACAAGTACAGACAGACAAGTTCTGCTTCTGCTGTGGTGCTGCAGCCAGCAGATCGTGATACTTCACTAAACGGTTGAGTCAGCTCAGATGGTTTATCAGCTTTAAAGGCCGAATCACTCTGTGTAAATGACAATAATACTCCTCATTTCAGCAGATACACAACTGCACACAGGAGGGCTCAGTCTGACCCTGTTAAGTTGCCATCAAACAGACACAAAAGCATATTTCATCTTCCAGGTCAGAGGGAGACAATGACAGATTCAGAGTTGCAGTTGCAAAAATGAAGTAATCAGCTGAGATCTCCTCATGTCATGGAGCTGAACTTTGCATTGAAATGCAGAAGTATTTTTGTGGCTCTTATTTGTTGACATCATCTTTGGGGAGTGCATAAAGATAGTAATAAACACGCATTTCAGGCATTTTCCCTTTGTTCTAAGTAATTTCAGGCTGGCGGGTCTCCTTTAGATGCATGCTGGCTGAATCACAATGAAGGCCTTCTCCAGTAATACTTTATACTAACATAATCCAATTAAAAGGAACTTAATTGGTGTGCAACATTCCCTACAATTTCAACATTTTAAAAATGAATAGTCTCAGTAAGTACCAGATGGTGACACGCACTAATTAATCAGGCCTGCTCAATGAATGAGCATATTAAAATGAATGCACCTATTAGACATGTGTTTTCAATGCTGTATGCTGCAAAAAAACTCCCCTTAAATGAATGCCTGCTATAGTACTGAGCAATGCGCACAAGTGTGCATTTCATCATTGGTAATTGTAACACTATCACTCTTTGATCTCTTCTTAGATCACTAGATACTTGGTACAGATTTCCTTTTGTTTGTCCTCCTCCAGGGAAAAGGCATTTAGCTCTAGCATTGCTATCCATGAAAATGGGCCTGCAATTTTTATGCTGCAGAAAAAATGGCACTGATCAGCCTTCTTACAGTCCAATGAATTGCTACTGAACAATCCACGAACCTCTCACCATTGACAGCATGTCCTCGGACTGAAGTCAGCAATGGGAATCCATCCTAGGCTTCCTATACAGGAGTGCCCAAACACCATGACACCACTCCGGCTTTCTGGCTCTGCCTGAACCACCTATAGGGATCTGGACAGTCGCTGGTCATCAAAAACAATAGTATAAGTCTAACATAACAAGAATAAAGTGATGGTTATTCTCTGACAGCATCTGATTTCTGCTTCTTTTAAACTTTAATATAATTGTAATAATTTTAAGAGACTTTTTGGAAAAACTGAAACGCTCAAAGTTCACACATAAAGTCCTGCTTGGGTGGCAATGGGCTGTAGAAACACTCCATCTCCCAGAGTGTTGAGACTGACTGACTCAGGGCCACTGAACCATCACAGATAACTGGGACCACAAACAAATGTGACATATGCTAATTAGGGGGTTTTTTGGTCCTTCATGCCATAAAAATAAATTCTTCTTCAATTTGACATCATTAATCCAACTTAAAAGGAAAGCAAAACCCCAAGTGACAGTAACTGCAACATCTGTTACATACAAGAAATACAACGCAGAGAGAAGAGCTCCACAGCCAGAAGTTATGGTCCCAGTTTGAAGGCATGTTGAGAAACACACTTGGTTACGTTCAGTGCCCAGAAGCACTGTGCTTGGAATAATCTTGCAGCACTTACTAGTGAAATGTAAATCAAGAAAGAAAAAAAAGAAGATACTCTATAGTCCCACAGCAGAGATTGGAAATGAAATCTAAATTATCAATATTAAAAATATTAAAAAAATATGAGTAGTGCACTCACGGATCTCACAACACTTCACAAAAGTGAACAAGCATTTTATAAGACAGATTTCTGCAGAGAGGAATAGCAACTCACAATTTGGCGAAAGATCAAGAAACAGACCCTGAATCTTAAGTGTGATGCTCAGTTCAGTCATGGCACTTATTTCACATGAGGTGTGTCAGGAAAAAATATGAAACTAAATAATAGCAAATGGCATTATGGACTGCCACAATTATATTCCCAAAGTGGACTAATATTCACTAAATATTGGATCACTGTAACAACCTAAAACTGTGAGTATGGCAGATAGCAGTAATGGAAACGTCCAGAAATGCTTGGCATTATCATTTCTGTTAAAAAAGTTCTATCTTGTTATAGATAGTTGTTGGGGTTTTGTTTGTTTGTTTGTTTTTCTCCTTCCAGTCATAACTGAGTGCCCTGGTAACTGTCCAAGGCTGTAAGTAAAATGACAGTTCTGCAGAAAACGCAATGAATCTCTAGTGGATATTGAGGAGGCAATGACATAGACTAAAAAGTTGCCAATTTACTTCAGAACCACTCTTCAGCACTATGGTACTACACTGGTGAGATGTAGGGGGTATGATGGATGGAGAGGACAACAGAATCACTTTTATCCAAACTAATGAAAAAAAAAAACCCTAGTTACAAACTTGCTTCAAGACAGTATGAAACAATCAGGAAAACAGCTTCAAACTATTTTTCGCTTTAACCTCTCAAACTATATTTTCTCTCCTTTAAAGAGAGTTTATATTACATAAATATTTCATAAAGCTAAGTGAAGGAAACCCTTGAATATATTTTTTCTACCTAAAACTTGTAAGAGTAAACCATGATAGAAATAACCACTGAACTGGAGCAAAAACCGGCCTAGGGCTAGACAATCTGTAATGCTTCATAAGAAAACAGGCATTTCTTTACAATTTACCTAACCCAAACAGATAAATGCCACAGAGCAGGGAAAAGGCACGAAATATCCTCAGGATCTGCCCAGGTAATCCGATTAGATTCTGCATCATCACACCGAGAACACAAAAACTAATGATAAGGACAAGCTCTCACATTTGGTGTTGAAGCCCAGTAGACCAGCCAAGGAATGTACTTGAGTATGAACTCTTATGAGTTCAAATAAGAGATCCTTAGCTGGAGAAAAATATTTAAAATATTGTTTTCCCTTTTGGAAAAAATCATCATTTAGCATTAACAAAATTATCATTAAATTTATAAAGACCATTCAGATATACTTATAGGATTAAAATGCTCATTCAGACAGTGTTGCACAGTATATTCTTTAGGGATACTTTTTACTTACACAAAAGATTAGTTTCCATTTTTTACTTTTTAAAAAGAAAGCCCCAGTAAGATATGCCAGACTTACACATAGTTAGTTTACCTTGCTTCCTAAAAAGGCCTATTTACAACGTTCCGAGATCTAGCAGCAAATTAAGGGTAAGTGCATCAGCTAACAGGAACAAGCATGATAACGATAATAATAAAAAAAAAATCATCAATTTGAGTGCATTTAAGTTTGTCCCAACTCTATTTAAGCAAAATTATGAGAATTAAGCCTTCACAGCATATTAAAAATGCACTGGTACGACTATACCTTGACCAATCTAATTATCTTTGATTTACCTTTCCCAGGCTCACTTGAAATCTTGCCCTTTGATCTTTTTTGCCTGTTGTTTAAGCACATGAAAACATCTAAAAGAATAAACTTTACCAAACCTCTCCAGAATGTATTCACAACAAACAAAAATGAAATACCTGAAAACCATTATTCTGCTTCCATAGTTACTAACCCCAGTAAGGGTTGCGGTTATCCTTCTGCTGAGCACTGCTTGAGAAAGAAAACAGTGTAGATCATCACTGCATTATTGAATCCATCAATTCTGCAGCTTCAATTTACTTAAAACTTCTCCCTTGGACTACTGCAACCTCTGCTCCAAAGATCTTTATGCTGAAGTCCTGATGCAGCAAAACCCAATATATCAATTTCAGTTTAGCAAAGTAACTAGTGTATAGCAAACTACAAAATAGTATTAGAAAGGATATGAAGGATCTTACTAAAAAGTATCCAAAGACAAACAAACCACTGTAGTATCGGGAGCAGGTAACTTATGAGAGAATTAGTGGATCGCAGCCAGTATAAGAGGTCACCTACAACAAAGAAGATAAAACACACTGCTGAGAAGCCAGATGAGTACTCTCCATCAGTCTCAATCCCCTCTGCAAGAGCCTTATGAGTTATTAAATAAAGGCTTGAGAGAATTAAGTTTAAAAATAAAACACTATCAGCCATTATAAAAAATGAGATATTAAAAATAACTGATAAATTAAAAGCAACAGCACAGTAGGGCTGGGCTGTGTAAAGCCAAAGAACTGTGGAGAAACTTGAGAACCAGGTGGCTGAGCTACACACAGAATTACGTGGTCCCTTGTCGGAACCAGGCATCTGTACAGCAAGGGGCTAAGCATGGTGTGAGGGGCACGTGCCTTTTGTCATGAAGGAAACTCACACTTCTTCCTACCAAACCATGAAATGATGAGCAAAAGAGAATCAGCACAATTTTAAAGTTTTTAAGAAGTTCTCACAAATTATTAACTGCAGGACACACAAATAGTGCAAGAGAAAACACAAGGCAACCAGCAGATTACGTACTTTCAGTGTAAGAAAATCGATGACGTGATTTACTGAGTATTGTGTTCAGTTCTATTTATGACATCTCAGGAAGAAACGCAGCATAAAACAACCACAAAAATATTTTAAGGGATGAAAAGCTTTCCATATTAAGTGAAACAAAAAGATTAGGATAGTTTAGTTCAGAATTGAGACAAATAAAATAATACTAAATTAAATGATCCGTCACATAAAGAAGGTAGACTAGGTGTTCCCACTTAGTGTTTGTCTCAAAAAAAGAGCACGCAACCCAGTGCAGCATATTCAAATCAGTAGAAAGAAAATTATTCCATATAAAATGCTTCCTGAAACAAGCTGGCACTGAGATCAAGAGGTCAGCTAGATTCAGAAAAAACAATTAGACATTTGTACATAGGATGAGACATGACACCGTATTAGGTGGGGTAAACACAAAGCTTCCAATTTCAGTACTTAAACAAAACATTGACTATTCGAGTTGAGAAGAAAATTCGCTCATTAGCAGATTATTCCCTTACTGCCCATTTAGGAAGTTGGGGCAGCGTGAGGGATGGGGCCACTGCAGGAGTCCAGGCGCCAGAGCACCAGCAGCACTGCTCCCCCCATCTCTGCATCCTCCCCAGCACTGCATCCCCGCAGCACTGCTCCCCTGCAGCACTGTTCCCCCCAGCACTGCATCCTTGCAGCACTGCTCCCCCCAGCACTGCATCCCCGCAGCACTGCTCCCCGCAGCACTGTTCCCCCCAGCACTGCATCCCACAGCACTGCTCCCCTGCAGCACTGCATCCCTGCAGCACTGCATGCTCTCAGCACTGCTCCCCACAGCACTGCTCCCCTGCAGCCCGCTGCCAGGCCCCGTGCCACACGCAAAGCCTGGCTCATGCAAGCCGGCACCACCTGTCAAGCTCACAGATCCCATTCTCCCAGCTCCCAACCTCTTCATGCTCACAGACCCCATTCTCCCACTTCACCAGATCTGATGCACCAAAGAACTACAGAATACAAGATGTTGTCTTAAAGATTCCTGGTCTATACTCTTCAAGCCAACATGCACTACATACCCCTCCCACCTCTGTATGGCATGTCCCTTTTGTTTGGGATTTTACCTATATAAGCCTTCCTTTGTCAAAAATCCATCTCAGAATTAATCTCTTCAATAACAACATGATTCTGCATTTTCCTTTTTAGCAGATTCTACTCTTTACTTTCAGTGTTTTTATAGTTTAATATCGCAAAATAACTAAATGTTGAAATAATGCTAATATCCATTATCTCCCACTGGTAAGGCTTTTGTCCTCTTCTCCCACACTTCGTTTTATCACTCTTGTGCCAGGCTTATACCTCAGCCCTAAAAACATTCTTTGTGTTCTTGTCTACTTTTTATAACTACACAATCGTGTTTGATATTAGGCAACTGAGACCTCAGGCTATAAGGTGCTTGGGCCAGGTGACTGTGTTACACTAGCACGTGTCTTACAAAGTGCAACAATCCATACAAATCCGTAGCAATGCATAAGTAAGATGATGGTAATTGCAAAGGTAAGGAAGCCAACTGCAAGTCTTACAAAAGATTAGTACTGATTGAATGTTGTCATACTACAAGGTATAAAAATCATGATGACAAAAGAATGATAGAAAAGGGATTTTTCTCTACGACTAACCTAAACAATTTTTTTGAAGACACATACATTACCAGTTTATGGTGGAAAATATTAAAAAGTCACATACTGATATCTCATTCACTACTTGATGGAGCAAATGCTTAGAAAGGGCTTGAATCTTTATAAAAATTGATTCAGTTTCCCATTCCACAGCAGCCACCTCCGCCCACTGCCTTCCACTTGGTGCAGTCGTTTTGCCTTGTTCCTTGCATCTATGATCAAAGACAGACATTCTAATTTGAGGCTCTCTTTGATAATCTTGAGAAAGTAGCTACAGGTAATTTTTTGGCCATCAAAGCTAGCTCAAGCAGCTTATTCTCATTCAGGCTACTCTTCTAATTAGTATGTCATTTATTCATCCCAATAAGCTACTTTACCAGGCATGATGAATGCCAGAAATTTTAATCGGCAGCCATAAGCCATAGCAATGAAATGAGTGATGAGCTGTAAGTCAGAAGGTTAAAGATGTTATTGTCTACTAGTGTTGAAGTTAAAGAGAAAACAACAACATTTTACAAGAGATATTCTTTAGGTGCTCTTTATGTTTTGCCTAGAATCCCTCCTTGTACAATGGGAAACCACCACTGAAGACAATGCTATTGGGGATAAAAAGCACCATTGTAGGTGAAATTCAGAAAAGGAATTAGCAGATATGGAAATTGTATGCTTTTAGCATTCATAGTAAACAAGAATTGATTTTTTACTTATTCTGATGATTAAGTGTTGTGTCTGACTGTCTTTTAGGGTAACCTCCCCCCCCGCCCCCCCCAACACCAGGATTGTGTTTTCTGTAGTTTTTGCACAGATTTCCACTACACAATGCTGCTTGCAAAGCACCTCAGTCAGAGGGAGGAAAAGATACTATTGTGTAACTGCATGCACTGGTTCTCAGAGATCTCAGCTGTGTAGACAAAACAAGGCTGCTGCTAATATAGACCCTCCCGCTTCTTTTTACCATTTGGTACCAAAGGGGATTTGCAATAATGCAACTACAACTACCTACCTTAAAAACGATTCACTGAACAGAAAACCCTGGTATGCTTGTAACAGCAGTGTGGAAACAGACCCCAAAGCCAAGAAGTCAATGCCTTACTTCATTTAAAACAGTGTGTCGCAGGTCACTGAGAAGAACCTAGTAGTCTTCATACTCTTTTGCCCAATTATCAATATAGCAGCATCACAGCCCCAGGACATTCTTCAAGTCCACAACACACCAGTGTTCCAGGCACCTTGGGAGGGGCTCTGTGATGCAGCTGTATCCTTCCACAGTGACAGAAAAGGACTAACAGCAAAACACGAGGATCTAACAGTCAGTAATCATCTTTTTAGGCTACCAAAAGAGACATGATGTAGGGCAGGGGAGAAAAAACAAACAAACAAACAAACAAACCAGAGTAATTTATTTTAGCCCACAAAATCTGATTCCGTACTTAAAAACAATCCATACATGAAAGAGCTATGCAGTGAAGGCATCATTAAATGTAATCAAGGACAGAATCAGAAAGGAAGTGTAATAGATATTCTGTATTAGTTTTTATCTTTAGATTCACTGACTGTTTTCTGCAGCTAGGGAATTTGCTCAAGTTACTTCATGAGAAGAAAAATGGCCTTCATTTTCACAGCTAGATGTTTAAACCTATCAGGTATGTAAGCCACTATAATTTTTACCCAATGCTGTAAGACAAAGAAAGGAAAAGGAATCGCTTACTGCTTCTAAGAAGTCTGACTTCATGCAGGCAAAATCTGCCCTAAGAACTAATCTGCCCTGTGGGCAGCAGGAGCATCCAGCCACATCCAGCCCCTTAAAAACCAGAGGTGGCTTATCACAAAGAGCAACTGCATCCAGAGTGGAGCCTGGCAAATGCCCCCCTGCTCCCATAGCCCCCTCTGCTCCACGTGCTCCTGCGAGCCCAGCCTGAAGCTGTTCCTGCCACCTATGAGCAGCCATGCTGTCAGAGCGCTCAGACACTAATTAAGAGGCTGCTGATCATACTTGAAAATCACAAGCTTGAAACCTGGCCAGTGCTCATTCATGGGTCAGGACAGGGTATGAAACAACAGAACTGAAGCACTGTAAACAAGCTCTAGCAAAGGAAAGAGAGAGAAAACCACACAAACGTTTGTTTGCAGAAATGGCACTCAAATTCTTTTTCTTTAGTTCTCCTTTACAGATATAAATGTTTTCCTAAAGGAGTTGATTGCCAAACATAAATTTTCCTACTTTTGCTTGACAGAATCCTAAAAATACAAAGCTTTTTCTATCCAGAGAAAACACAATGTGAATTTTCTAGTCTTGTACTGCTGAGATGACTCAATACTAATCTACAGGGATCTGAAGGTAAAAGCAGAATCACACTCATCTGAATTCTTTACCTTTCAGACACGGTTTTTGTGACAGTGTACTTTATTAGCACACAGGACCGCTGTGAGTCCACCATTGTGCAGGAATGGATTTCATGGAAACCACACTAAGCCCAAGGCAATTACATTCTGTCACTGCCAACCTGAGTAAAATATGAAAGGCTACTATTACCTGCCCTCTTGGAGGGTCTTGAGGGAGGCTTTATTCCTGCCATATGAAACACTATGCCATTTTGAATTAAATTGTTAACAATACTAAGAACCAGTCTAGGAGAATCTGGGAGACCAAGGCCTACTCCTCTGTCCACCTAAGCAGCATCAAGTTGCAAGGCAGTAGCAATACTCTTCCCACTACTCCCTGCTGGGATCCGGGGCTCCGTTGACAATGTCAGTACTCCACTGACTGAGGAAAATTGCTCAGGAATCTAACTTGTGCCTCCCCAATACTGCTTCATCAACACTGCACAAGGTGATGTGTATGCAAGGTCTCCCAAGTACGGTCTATAGAAGAAACTAAATGCTCTCTGTAGTACTTAATCTTGCAATTTATACGGAAAAAAAAATATCTGTACAGCAGATTTCAAGGTTATGGGCTCAAACTGGGCTGAAATGCCACCATGTGTTAATGTTACAGTTATATAAACAGTATATGGGATCCCAACTGTTAGTCAAATGGTGAACTGTGATGGTAATTGCAAGTTATGCAACACAGTGTTACTCATTTCTTTTGCCCCCACACTGAAGTACTACTGGTTCTACTTTGCCCTTTTTTAAATACAAAAATGAAGTAATTGAGCTCTTCTCTGTAAAACAAGCTGCTCAAACCTTTACTCACTAGTGACTCTTGTGAATTGTTATTAGTGCCCTTGGACTGTTGCTCTCCAAAAGACAACACAGCATTCCTGGAGCTTCACACTGGTGACAAACACAGTGGAAACAAACTCTTCCGACTCCTGAAATAGATTCTCCTGCACGTGGAGCCCAGGCACTGTCCTTTTAAGTCCAGACTGTTATCCAGAACTCATGATAATGGGGTGATGGTGACTTACACGAGCCTTTGAGGATTTTCACTTCTCTCAGCGAAGCCAGGCAAGCCTGGCCTAGACTCTTTATTCCTAATTTACAATTGCACATAATAAATACAAATGATTTGCTCAAGCCTTTTTTCAGTGTAATCAGTGAGTATCTTTGCGTTCAAATTCCCTGCTCTCCGTATTTACATTTTCTTTCGGACTTCTCATAAAAAACCCTTGACTAATTTTAGGACAAAGATTAACACATAGTATTCCATGCCAACGCAGTAACAACCTTCCACTTCCAATCAGTTTCAGACCTATAGCCAGGTCTAATCCACATAATATATAATGCATTTGCATCATGTTAGTTTCTTAACAACAAAGCAAATTATGAAATTCAATTAAAACATACTATATTTAAAAGTTAATTTAGCCTTTTGTATACTTGTTAATGAAGATACCTATTCATAGCTCACTAAAATTCAGCATCTGGAAAGAAGACATATGGAGGCATAAGGAAGGAGGGACACGTGGTTTTGCAAATACAATGAATTTATTTTAAACCTATTTTAAATCACAAACCTTCTGGCTTGCAATAGTATCAGGCAGTTATTCAGCAGAAAAAACAGTCTGAGTAATTTGCATAAAGATTCAAGGTTTAATATTTCAGATTTCCACAGAGATCTTCACCTTCTATGGATGTTTTAAGTACCCTCTACTCAAATAATTTTTCCTATAAAAATTACTCTGAGAAGTGTCATTTTTTTAAAGTCATGTTTTAAAAAGCCTTTTGTTGAAATGCAGTATGTTAACAGTGATCCTAGAACCTTAATTTTGATAGAAATTGCGATATGTCAAACTCAATGAAGGCAGGAGAACTATGTTCAGATGCCAGAATGCAGTATGTTAAAAAAAAGAAATTATGAAATTCAATAATAGGATATTTATCAGCTGCTTATCATGTCTGTATGCAGTTGTAGGACTTGGCCCCTGTGTTGCTTCATACAACTGTGCCAAGAAACTGAAGCAGATTTGCTCTGCACTGTGCAGGTTCTCAGAATACATATTAATACAAATTTTTTGTTCCATAAAAGTAATTTTTTCTCCTTTTTTCTGTAGAGAGCAAAATACTTTCCTTACTTTCATATGGTTTTGCAGGGAGAGGAAGACTAAAGGGAAAAGCAGGAAGACACAAGAAGCTAACAGCCTTTCTCAGAATGCACTGGTTATAAAGAGCTGCTTCATATACCCTCTCATTTATGTTCACCGCTAGTTCTGCCAAAGCAAGATCTTGCCTTCTAAAGCAGGGCGGTGCCCACAGACCCCACTGCGACCGAGCCGGTGCCCTGCCGGAGCGCCCCGCGTTGCCCGGCTGTGCCAGGAAGCAGGTGCACAGCCAGTCACACTCGCAGCATTCTCGTGGGGCTGCTGCTTTGCTCCAGTTGACTGCTATTCCGCTGCCAACCCCGCTGCGTTTTGCCAAATGCAATTCAGTACCAACATACTGTACTTCTGTTCCAGCAGAGAATTCTTCCAAGTCTGATATAATTCAACATGATTAACAAAAGGATGGTTTCATAATGCTAATTAGAATTGTGTAGTCAGAAGATAGACTCTAGGCCTATATCTCTAATGTCCTATGTTAAATTTGTTCTCTAGACATAAAAGACTGGTACATTAACCATGTCTTTCTTTCACATTTTTCTTTTTGGAGAAGCCTGGATGAATTGTAATGCACACAGATAGTCTGAAACACTCAGCAGATGATTTTGCTTAAATCTCAAGTAAGACAAATTAGACGAGATCTTCAATCACTGCCTTGGGATGTGTGGGCGATGTATTACATTTTATAAGTAACAGCATTTGGAAAGATTCGGTTTTCACTCTTCAGCCACTGTACTCTTAATTGCATGCTAAAACTTGGAGAAATAAGAACTGGAAAGGGAGAGAGCAGAAGAGAGACTTCACAGAGATAATGAGGTGGCTGCTTGCTGAAATAAGGCAACATCATCTTTAATGTCTGCAGTGCTGAGCTAAAGAAGGAAAAAAACAGATTCCTCATACTGCCCGATGCCCTTTTAGCCACGAAGCCTTCTGCAGTAACTAGTCGTAAGCAAGATATGAAATTCCAGCAGCAAGTTCACCACTTGAGTGAGGGTTTTTATTTTATAGGGTGTGATGGAAGAACTAGTTTGAGGCTATGTAAATTCTGCCTCCAATCTCTGTGAACCTTTAATATGCCAAGATCCATAGACAAAGTCTCAGAAGGTCCCTGGAAACCTACTGCTCGGTATGCCTATTCATTTCCTGGCACACACTTTATTTTTACACTCTAAAAATAAAACATAAAGAAAAAAATTAGAAAGAGCTGACAAACTATTTTTTTAAAAGTCCAATTTCAATCTTCCTTATGAAGAATGTGATTAAAAAAAACTCGTGTAGTTATTATTGTCTAAGCACTGTAAATTTTTTTTTAAGAGATTTGAATAGATGTGCTAAGTTATCCCACAACAATGTCCGCAATCCCTTTGTTTTCTTGTAGATGCAAACATGGGATTGTTATACCAAGCTGCAGCATTACTACTGCTGCTAAACATACTCAAACAGATCTCAGTTAAGTACATACTTTTCTTACAGTGGTATCCAAGTTGTGAATCTTACACATTCAAAGGTTATGCATCAGGTAGCTGGCTTAAAAGTTTTGCACAACTAAACCACAACTGAGAGTAGTGTTTTTCTTCAATATTATTATTGTAATATATGGGAATAAATGCAATACTGCAAGTATACAGCTTTAATTGGAATGTAAACTGCTTGTTGAGATAATTTCTTTCTGTTCTCCTTTTCTAATCATGAAAGTTATTCTAAAAATTGCTGTGCCCATAACATTTGGGAAAGATTGAAATCACTCTCTGAAAGTGTAGTAGTAGTAGTTTAGGAGATGAAGTCACATAAATAGTGCCTTCTTTAGAAACACACCTGTATAGTTTGTATACTGTAGTGGCAGAGAAGTATATATTATACATATTTATAAACACACAAAAAGGAAGACATTCACAAGTATGAAATATGGTGGTATATTTCTGAGACCTCCAGACTGAGATCTATGTAAGACACATCACAGGCGGGAAGTGTGACCAGATGAGAGAACTTAACACTGAGAAGATATGGTAAAAGAAAAACTATACTAGTAATGAATCCCAGGAAGAATGAGACAGCCAGCTTATTCCAGTGGAAGATGTAAACCCACAGAATGTTTAAAACATATCTCTATAGAAACCAGCCTACCAGAACACAGCTAGCATGGAGATCCTAAACCCCAGACAGACACTTCTGGCTACCTGTTGTAGCCAACTCCATGTGAGATTATATGGCTTTGCCCACAGCAGTGCTTTTGGGAACCATGCCCCAGCACCCACACTGGGAACACTTCACCACCACACCATTTGAAGTGTTCAAAGGAAGATGTTAGCCCATGGTGAACGTGAGCAGTGACGGCTGTTTGCTGTAGGACTTCAGCTGGTACGGGTGTTTGAAAGAGGTTCTTTTCTGGGGAGTACTGAAATACATGCATTCATACAGACCTACGCACCATTTCTAAACTTCCAATAAAGAGCTTCCAATGCAGAAAATACAATCCAGCTTTTAAATAAGCATTGTAAATCTTCCATTAATATAGTACTTTGTGGACATGAGCACATGCAATTTATAGCAATTTCTTTAAAATAAAGAGGAGGGGAGAGGTTATAATACATAACCTTATGAGCAAGGAACTTTCAAACACAGTTCTAAAATTATCTTCAGCTTTGATACATCAACAAACCCTATTGTGCCCTCCCTTTTTCCCACTTCTAAAGTCTTCCTTCTTCTCTCATTAGACTACTCATGTGCTTTATCTGGTCAAAATTCTGTAAGGATGTCAAGGGGATAAATACTGCTATTAACAGCTACTAGTTTCCATTTGTTTTGAAATTGGTGCATTACACTTCGAGGCATTATATACACTACTAGGTGTTCCCAGGATGCACTATTACCAAGAGACAATATGCAGAGGTAGAAGTGGAGACTAAAACATTTTTTGTATTAACAGGAGGATCCTGCAAGTGGTTTGCAGAGTGTACTCCAGGGCCCTTCGATTGTTCTACAGTGTTAGTATTTCAAGCAGAAAACATGTAACTCAGTTTCTTCCAGGATAAGTATAAATGCAGGGAATCAGGTACTTATCCAATGCAGGTAACAAGATCTCTACCTAGCAATTTTCTGCAACTGAAATGTAAAAGACACATGAAAAATGTATTCTTACTAAATGTTAAACTCAAGCATTTTAATGAAAAAGTAGGGAACACAGCAATGTGTTTTGTCATCACTAACAACAGCAGCCCTACAGCCCCGAGGAGCCTACAGTTCCTACCAATCTGCAATCAAATTAATAAAGAGCAAGTGCAGCTTCAGAGAAATTATGGGTACTTTATTATGTGCATTCAGAAAGAGACAGCCATGAAACATTGCCTTGCTAAATGTTATAAAAGTTCTTATAAATATTCATGTGCAGCATTTGTACTCTAAGCATTTAATCATTTCTTTACAAAGAAGGAATGGGGGGAAGGGGAGAGGAAAAATTCCTGTTTCCTCAGTTCCAAAGAGTTCAAGGCAACAGAAAAGACGTACTTGTGCAGAAGTGCTCTGTAAATTAGCACCGAACCCATAAACTTATGAACATGATAATTTTTTCAGGTAAATTTTTGTTTGTTTGTTTGTTTTTTTAAATTACAACTGAAGTTTTAAAATAGTTTGCAAGTACTCATGATTTTTTGATCATCTGAATGACTTGAATTTGAATTTTGATCATTTGAATTTCTATGTCACTAGCTTTTGAAGAACGAGATTGATCGATCTGATCTGTTGCTTCTGACATTTGTATGAAGACAGATTTAGCTGGCGTACTCCTCTGCATTTTCAAAACCCCACTGTCAAAGATGAACCTGACATCACAGCACCAGATAAATATGGCTGCTCTGCAAGGCGAGGCATTGTGCAACTCGGAAACTCGATCCATCGATACACAGCTGTTGTGAGCTAAAATAGCAAGACTGGAAACCCCTTGAAAAGCACTGCATTTCTAACTAATTCTATGGCATGCAGCCTCTTGATTAAGCCTCTCTGACTTAAAGTTTATCAATATTACTGTGAATTAATATAGATTACTGTAATACATGCTGTCAACACAAAAGCCTCTTCACAAGTGGCTTGTGCACAAAAAAAAAAAATAAAATATTGCAAACCAGCTTTGACAAAAATATGAACCTAATACAAATGCTAAAAGACGTAGAATAACAACATCGGAACTCCTCAGAAACCGCCTAAGCAGAGACAGCAGCAAGGGACCAGCTTAGACTGTCTGCCTTGCCATGATCCTGCCCCCAAGCTAGCCCAAGATAACTCACTCTCTGCCTTTGACATTCTTTTACCTGCCCCTTTGTACCAGGAACATCACTTCTTGCCTCAGAAACACGTTACACTATAGCTTTGGGTATGACTGTCTTTGCAGTATCTTTTCAGATACTACATTCCAGACGTACCTCCCCATTCAAGCTACTATAGCTAGAGGAAAACAAATAATAACCTAAGGAGATGCTTCCTAACACAGACCCAAGTCCTTCACACACACCTTAGCTGGCAAGCACACCTAATCTTGGCTGAACAGGGCACTGAAACAACACTAATAGCAGAAGATGCTTATTGCTGTGGTACTGTTGGTTCCCTCTGGTATCAATCAAGTCAGATTGCTGTCAGCTGTACCTGACTCTGCTCTCAGGTGTATTGGACAAGTCTCAGTGGAGTTATTCCAGGCACATACCATGTTTAAAAATATGAAGCAAAATGAAAAGTGGTGCTGTCTTTTACTTCCCTCAGGAAAACTGCATCTTGCAAATGTTTTTATCATTTTCATTATATCCTGTTTGATTTGCTTTACCATCTTGACTGGAACAATAGCTAAGACATAATAGAAAAAGATTTTTCCACAGGCTGGTTCTAATTACATTAAATCTCAAGTGAGATAGGACATTTAAATAAGAAACAACAACTGCAGAGTCTGAGATAATAACAAACCAAGATACTAGGGTTTGAGAGTACCGTTAAAATGATGCATTAAACGTTCCACTGTACTCCAATCATGTTTCAACACAAAAGCCACACTGCAGCAGAAAGAGGTTAGCAGTTATTGCAGTCAGTGTCCAGCTATGAACAATTATGCAACATTATCCCTCATGCTGGAAGTTATATTGATCTTTGTACCACAAAGTGCGAGATACATGCTTAAACTTCTGCATGAGGTGAGGCAGTTGGGAATGCAGGGTCACTGCAGGATTAATAACCTCATGAACCACAAGATGGAGGCGAAGTTTTGAGGAACTCCTGGATGTTGTTTCAAGTTGTAACTTTAACATCTTGTCATGATAATTGAACACTCTTAATGTGCTTGGAAAACATGTCATCTTTAGACTGCTGAAAACCACTGAAAAATAAACATGCTAAATGGAGACTGTGGCTATGCGGTCTACAAACACAGTGAAACCTGTTACAGTCCCATTTGATGTGTTTAATGTTATCAGCCACTGTGCAGCTGTGCTCCAGTATTCGTGCTTACGGGACCCTACAGCAAATTCCCCTGCTGGAAACCAACACTGAAGAAAGGGAACTTATGTGGGAAGGAAGGAATTTAATTACTCCCCCCCTGCCCCACTTTCCTTTGGCTAAGTACTAGCCCAGGCTAAAGGGAATGAGAAGGGTTGGCCTGTGGGAATGATCTGGGCAAGGGGATCGAGTGCACCCTCAGTCAGTTTGCAGATGACGCCACATTGGGTGGGAGCGTTGATCTGCTGGAGGGTAGGAAGGCTCCACAGAGGGGTCTGGGCAGGCTGGAGCGATGGGCTGAGACCAACCCCATGCCAAAGGCTTTGGGGAAGAGCAGCTGAAAAGCTGCCTGGCAGAAAAGGACCTGGGCAGGCAGCTGAATATGAGCCAGCAGTGTGCCCAGGTGGCCAAGAAGGCCAATGGCATCCTGGTTTGTATCATCAATAGTGGCCAGCAGGGACAGGGAAGGGATTGTCCCCCTGTGCTCGGCACTGGTGAGGCCGCACCTTGATTACTGTGTTCAGTTTTGGGCCCCTCACCCCAAAAAGGCCATCGAATGACTCGAGTGTGTCCAGAGAAGGGCAACGGAGCTGGTGCAGGGTCTGGAGCACAGGTCTGATGGGGAGCGGCTGAAGGAACTGGGGGGGGGG